>NC_081408.1:304396449-304758949 GCF_030272615.1 Cryptomeria japonica
GGAATGAATTGATGTTGAATCTTGGAAAGATCAAGGGAGTTAAGAAAGGAACCTTTAGATATGGGAATCTCATTGTTTGTTTGATGCTTTACTTCATGAATGAGCTTCCTGGTCTAGGAAAGAAGTGTTGGGCTCATTACATACCGGTAGATATGCAGATCAAGGAAGCAATCACCAATCTTGGTACTGACAAAGATGAGAAAATTTGGGGTTATTTAAAAACATTTTAGGAAAATATGAGGAAAAGGGAGAGAATATCAAAGAACATTGTGGAGTACTCCACTGACATCTATTTCATGGTGAAAACTGATGAAACCCTCATGGAGGTAGTAGAACCAAGGACCATATGGGTCACATAGCTTGGATATGAGGTGGATGATAACATTCTGGATCTCTATGCAAAAATGCTGCTAAATGCTCCATTGGATGACAAAACCAAACATTTTGGCACTGCAGAAGACAAAGCTCTTGAAGTCAAAACTGGCTTCAACAGGAAGAGAAGAGAGAAGAAAATAGATAAGATGTTTGCATTTGTGTAGAATGTCATTCACAGAATATGAACTGAAATGGGTTCTGGATCCAAACCGACAGGAGAACTGGCAACAGAACTGGCAGTGGCTAATGCTCCAGAGGTGAGAAAGAATGAAACTTTCATTTCTATTGTTACTTCTGATATGGACTCAGAGGACAATGAACCTCTAGCATTCAGTAGGGTACAAAGGAAGAAAGTAGACCATCCACCGACAACTAAGGAGAGTGTACATTCTGCACTAGCAGAAACCATTTTTGAGCAAGGTAATGCACAAGATACTGAGAATATTGTGGATAATACTCCACCGATAGTAATTGATACTACACCAAGTGGCGAAGCCACCGATGCAAAGGAGGTAGAGGTAAAGGAAACTGAGACTACACCGACAGTAGATATTAATTCCCCGATAAATATTTTGGCAATTGAGACTTCTCGAGTTGAGAAGAAATCAATAACTAAAATGAGTCCCACTGAATTAATGATGGTAGCTACTCAAAAGCTACTAAAGGAGGGATCTACAGATAAAGCAGTTATAGAGCAATTAGTTACAGTTTTGCATAGATTAATACCTAATTTCATGATTGAGAATGAAGCAAGCCCTTTCGACAAGCTTAAAACACTAATATAGCACATATCTAACAATTTTCAATCATTGAGGTAGATATCAGATTGACAATCACTAAAGAGATTCACTATGTCTAAGAGAATAGCCCTTGACCAAGTCATCGTAACATAGAAGAAGAAAATTGAAGATAAACTCAATCTTATTGAGAATTGTTTAAAACAATGTACAAATATCTATAGGGTCTGTTGTAACATAGAAATTCTTATAGCTAGTGTAGGTGGCAGGTTAAAGGAATTATATGATAAAGTAGCTAACATTGTAAATTATTTTGATGGTTTGACCTCTCTAACAACATCTATTGATGGTCAAATTTTGTCTTTGGAAAATCAAATTTTTGTTCTTGAAAAGGAGAGAGATAAAATCATTCGGTGAGCAAGGAGTCTTAGAGGATTGGTGAGTCCAAGAATGGATTCACTGGGTGTGCATAAGAGAGAGTGTATGGATATGATTACAAAACTCACACTGATAGAAGTATCATAGAAGGAAACACTTGCACACTTACTAAGTGGACTGGTATCCATATCCGAGACCTTCAAAACTGGCTGGGATACATACCTACAGTTGCTGGACAAGCCTAACCTGGAAATTTTGAAATTAGTCAGGCTGTGGTGAAATAATCAGTATTTATTCATTCATTTGTTCTAATTATTTCAATTATATCACCGGGTTTTGGAATTGATGCCAAAGGGGGAGTGTATATATGTGAAAAATATCAAAAAATATCAGACAGAACATATGGGTAGGATATTCGAAAGAATGTATTGCTCAGGGTGAGCATATTTCAGTTGGACCGACAGGGAATCCATTTTTCACATGAGTGTTAACATCAATGCCAAAGGGGGAGATTGTTGGCAATTGACACTCATTGGATTTATTTTGTTGTCATTGATGGCAACAAAATAAATCCAATGAGTGTCAATTGCCAACAAGGCTATATGGAAGTTACATACCGACATTAGGAGGCATTCACCGACAGACATCGACATTGAGCATCCAGGATTACAACCGACAGACACAGATATTGGCACTGGCACCGACAACCAGCACTTCAAAGAAGCCGACATCAAGAAAGTTTTATTTGTAAAATCATTTTGTAATTATTTTATAAGGCCAACATTGTATATCTTTTATATTGTAAGCCAACATAAATCATATTGTTTGTAAAGGGTATATAGGTTAGTTTGTAAGGTCATTATGACATATGAAGATAATAGAATAGAAGTATGGAATGTGGATATGCAAAGGTTGTGTATGTAGATCACTTGCATGTGAATGTTATATCATACAATGATCTGTAGATGCTCTGTAAGGCATTCTTGGAGGGAAGGAGATACTGGTAGAAGTGTTCAGGGTTTATGAATCAGTACAAAGTAGAGCTATAACTAGAACTCTTTTTGGCATAAGAGATGCATTTTGTGATTTCATCATTATTGTTTTATTTCAGCAGAAGCTTGTAGTCAGCGAGACTCTTTAGTGATGAGCAGTGTGCTCTAGGCAGTGTGCCTTCCTGCATGTGCAGGCCCCCTCTCCATGTAATATCTTTCATATGTCCAGTGAATTGATATTGTGGGTCACAAATCCCATCGTGGTTTTTCCCCTTTGAGGTTTTCCACAGACAAGTTCTCCGTGTTATGGTGTTCATTCATGTGGATGGTTAATTTGCTTCAAGTTATATGTTTATTCATTTACTGGTTTAGATGTGTATGTTATAAAAGCATAAAATCTTATCTTACCGACATAACATTGATTCACCCCCCGCTCTCAGTGTTCTTGGATCTCAACAACATTTACATCATTGTGATGTTTGCGAGCCTATGTGCATAGAGATACCTAATGTTTGAAGATTCTAGTCCATGTCTTGGATCTTCATTACATCTTGATTCCTATAGCTAGTGGTGGAGATCATCCTTGGAAATATTAAACTAGGTTTTCTCTCCACATCTACACAAAAAATATCTCCCCCATTCATCCATCCTAGAGACTCCGATTTATTCATCTCTATTCTTCCTCCTCTTCCATCTGTCTAGTCCAATTCATTGTATTATGACTAGTTCATTACAAATTGTCCATCCTCATTGCATATTTACATTTAGTATTGCATTCATCCCTCTTGCATTAGGAAATTCTATCTAGATTTAGTTGCATTAGGTCATTTTCTCCATTCATTATCATTTCATTACACTTCATATCATTGTCGCATACTCATGTAGGTCATGCATCACTACATCACCACATCATCATCAAACCTCCCCATTTTGCATACATCATAGGTTAGACATATCATAACATTATAGATGACACTCATCACATATATATCACACACCTATCCTGCACCCTTAACATGCTCGACACAAAGCATGAAAACACCATAAACAATCAAAAAATTATGCATATGTGCATCCACAAATAGGCCAGGTAATCATAACCATAGTTATGTATTATCATGCATCCTGTATCATCATCCACCATAAAGTCCATGCATAATGACCAATCATGATACAATGATCCCTTCTTGGGCCGAGTGTGGCTTAAATATTCTTCCTATATTCTTCTTTCTATTTAGGAATTTATCAAAAAATTTGGCATTTTTTCGATTAAATTCTCGAGGAGGCATACACAACCTGCATCTTCATGTTGGGGCATATTTCTTTGTCTTTTACCCATCACCAATTTTGCCATTGCATAAAAGAGGGGAAAAATGTAGATGCCTAAAATTAATTAAATCAAACATTTAATTAATTTAGCCTTCTTACGTAATTAATTTAATTATGCTTATTCTTCTTGAAATTAATTAAATTTTAATTAATTTATCATTAGTCTAATGATTAATTTGACAATTAATTAATTATTTCCCTATTGTTCTAAAGTCATCCAAATCTTTATTTCTTCTAAACTCTAATCAATTAATTAATTTTGATTAACTAAACTAATCATGTGATTCCTACAAATCACTTTTGCTAATTGTCACTTAGCCTAATTCATTCTTCTATAATCAAGCTTATCATTATCCTCTAGTTTTAAATTCCTCAACTCATTCTCTCTCCTCATGTCACATCCTCCTAACATTCCCACGTGCATTATAATTTCTCATTAATCCACCTAATCCACTTCCCTAATCACTTGCATATCCATGATTAGGGGGTAAGTCAACTCTTTGCCATAAATAGATTTCCCATCCCATCTCCCAACCTTAAATGCCACCCACTTTTGTCTATCCAAGGAATTTTGAATCCCTTGAATCTCCCCATGCCCTCTCTTCCCAAGGAATATTTAATTCCTTTTCTCTTTTATTCTTCCCACACAATCCATTACTTGATAATTTTTAATTCTCTTGTCCTCTCGCAAGGAATTTTAAATTCCTTTTTTATTCTCCCCATGTGCCTTGAGGTGTGTGGAGGCAAGAAATTACTTTATGGAAAATCTCTTGAATCCCACACCTTGTCCTCTCAATCCTCTCAATCCTCTCTCCCACTTTCTCTCAATCCTAGTCCTCCATTCCAAATCAAACTTGGCCCTTCATTTTGCTCTCTCCAAACTATAAATTAGGGTCTCATTTCCTCACAAATCATCCACTTTTCATGTAATCTCATGTTGTCCATTTGAACTTCAAATCCATTCATAGCATCCTTATAATTCCTAATTCATATCTCATCTGAGCCATATCCATCCATCACTCAATCATCCAATCCAATTAACTCTTGTTGTGTAGTGGAGAGCAATCCACAATCCAACCAAGGACCAATCCAATCAAGAGAGGAAGGGGCACATTCTTCACTTCACCAAGGGTCCAATATGAGGGAGTAAGGGAAGGTATAAAGGTTTAATTTTGCATGTTTGTGCTATATTTGCATTTCTTGATTAGTGTATGCATTTGAATCCTCTAACCCTGTTTTCCTTGCATCTAGTAAGTTGTGAATGCATAAAATGTTGTTACATGAGCATTGCATTATATATTATGATTATTTGTTATGGTTATGTGAAATGTGGAAAGTAATTTTTTTTGGTTGATAATAAAGTTATTTTATTGATATCTAGTGAAAATATTACATACATCAAAATACCTCCATCCAAAAAAACATCCCACCCACTAGATCTAAGTCTGGAATGAACACACCCAACCCCCCACAAAATTCTCTCCAAAAACCAAAGTACAAAAAACTACCATAACGAGCATGTATTCTGTCCGAAAATCACCAAATAACACCATACACTAATTTTTTTTTAAACTATATGCAACTATGCATTTATCTGTTATTAGCAGTTTCAACTTTGAACTTGGATAGGGCCATCACCACCTCCATCATTTGCATCCTCAATCTTAGCTCATGACCCACCTCCGCCCTTGCCACTTCATGCACCACTCTAAGTGCCTCTTCAACTCTCATCAATTCTGCAAATGTCTTCAAGGCCTCCCAATCGTGCCTTGCCAAAGCCTTGCACCTCGCCTTCAACTCATCCTCTTGCCAATGAACAAAGGGTATGCAATTCACCGACTCAGCCACCCCTTCAAAAACATCAAATCCCACTCTAGGGATAGCCCATTCAAATATGGAGTCCATGCCCATCAAGTAATCTTCAGCTATTGAATCATGCAAATCCTTCTTCACCTTGTCCATCGAGTCCTCAAATTCCAACCCCCAAGCTGCAATTAAGGAATAAATCTCCATATTAGTCCTATACATGTGACTTACATACACAATCTCCTCCCCCAAAATTAGCTTTATTGCCTGCACTATTCTCTCATCCTTGAAAAGAAAGAGGCCCTATAACCGCCTATTCATCACCTTGCCCATGAAAGGCACTAACATCTTCTCAGTTTTGAAAGTGAAACCCGCCTTTATGTTGATACTACAATGCCACCACCTCTGTGATCTTTCCATTCACTCACTTCAACTCACTCTTAGTGAGATTAGTAAAATAATAGATAAGTAAAGCAGGGCCAACAAAAATAAATAAATCAATCAATCCCACCATTACCAAACCCAACACCATCGTCCTACTCCACTATCACAAACCAATTTCATCAATGCTCTTTCATAAATGCATTTTCCGAGCTTCATCCTTCAATCTATCCTCACGATACGACATTAATTCCGCCTCTAAATCATGGCAATACGCTTGGCTAACTCCCATCACTTTGTATTTCCACAATTCTAGGAGTTTCCATAGAGACATTAACATCTTCCACATAATCAATTGATAAACTGCGAAAATCTTCCAGGTGATATTCGTGTACCTCTCCAAAAGATGTGGCCCATTTGGACAACACATCTACCATATTATTCCCTGCTCTTTACATGTCCATGAGACTTTGAAGTCTCTAAAAAAAATTAAATCACTCTTAATTTTCTAAACATACTTATTTAATAACCATGCCCGTATTTCCCCTTTAATGATTGTATTTACAATAATCAATGGATCACCTACCAAATGATTTTTTTTTAAGCCAAATTTTAAACCCCATTCAATCGCCAGAAGTGTTGCTTGCACATTTTCTTCATCATTCATGCCTTTCTCTAGTTGCTTGGCACCCCATGCTATAATCTTGCCATGCCAATCCCGAAACACCACCCCTGCACTAGAATCTCTCGAATTACCTTTTGATGCACCGTCAAAATTTTCTTTGATCCACCCTTTTTCCGATGGTTCCCATTGACATTTAAAATGTGAATTTGTAATCCCCAAAGATGGATCATCTCGTCTAGGCCCATGAACAAGCCTGAAATGTGGAAAGTAATCTTAGGAATATTTAGATTTGGGTTTTAAAATGAACATAGTACCTAGAGGTAATAATGTTGCTTAGCTCTTATATGATGTCATTTCTAAGTTAAGTATCATTTATTTATGTTTAAGAATTATGTTATGATATGGTTACATTAGATTTGCTTCATATGCTTTAGTAGGTGATAGTGTTGCATTGTAGCAAAGTTAGGGAACCTTAGAGGACGTAGGTGATAATGTTTAAGATGTTTTCACTTGTGCTTAGATTAGTTGAACTTATGTTTTATATCATGTTATTCTTCATCATAGTTTAATGGATTAATGTATTTGTCTTTAAAATTTTTTTTTTCCTTCTTGAGGATTTATAGTTGTAGTGTTGTCCTCAGGGGTTCCTTAGCGAGGTGGTACATGACACAAGAAGTCCCACCATGTTCTTATATTTCCACCCACAATATGGCTGGTGTTCATCTATTTCCACATAATCCTTGTCATTAAACCCCCAAATTTGCTTACTCATCTCTTTGATCCTTGCAATGTCCATTAAAATGTTTATGGCAGGGAAACCTACCCATGAGTCTTCCCAAAATAGTGTTGTTCTATACCATCCAAGATATCTAAAGACAGATGTTCAGTTATCACTAATATACAACTCAAAATGAAGTTCTATACTCTAGAACCTTTAGGTGGATTCAGGGTCCTAAAGATGCCACTAAGCTCCAAGCTCTCTAAGTATTTTATTTGAATAATTCTAACCCACTTCAGATGTGTCTCCTTATACATTTTCCACACAAGTTTAGCCACCAACGCCTTGTTTTTCCACAGTTGATTCCTAAGCCCAACACCACCTACCTCCTTAGGCCTACATATTTTATCCCAATAGATAATAGCCATTTTCTTATTTTTAGCTAATCCTTGCTAGTAGAATCTCCTTATTATCTAAGTTATCTTTGTGTTTACACCTGTTGTGAGAAAGGAAAAAAAGTAGATAAACAGGGAGGGTTGAAATAATTGAATTTGTAATGGTGAAAAATATTAGGGTTTCCACCACAAGAAGGATGAAAACTGCTAATTTTTACTTAGGGACCATTACATTAGGGAAAGATAGGAACTTGATAGATATAAATCTAATAGATCTAGATGCTAATATTATTCAAGGGATCTTGAATGAGCCTCTTCTTTCCCTTTAGTTGAATTGATTTGTGGAAGATGCTGAAATTGGAAAATATGCTGAAATTGAAGTAATTATGCCTGAACAATGAGCTACAGTCATCAGATCGAGCCATGAACTTGGATTTGAGGATTATAAGAGTAGTTAGACTAGTTCCCAGAAGGAGCTCTTGATTTGTCGGGACCATAGCGACAGTCGCCCTGGTCCTTCACACTTTTCACACTCCAATGAGGGATCAATTCGTCATTGTAAATAAAGCCAATTCCAAAGGTCATAGCTCTATACTTGTTCTTGCACATACTAGATAAGGGAAATAGGTTGGGAATAGCGGTTTGCCTAAGTAAAACCTCAGTTTAGGAACTAACCTTGAATGAAATATTGTAAATATTGAAATAAATAATGGAAAGATATACCTTAGATCTGCAATGACTGATAATGATGCTTTTCTTCTTGAATGTAATCCCATATGTTGTATGAAATGGCATGACCTTGAAAAAATCCTAATAACACACACATTCTTGCATATGAATGATGTAATTTTCTCCACAATGGTTGAATGAAGGAAATGCAGCCTTGAAGATCTCTAGAAACGCTTGATGACGAATAATTCAACACTTGATTGCTTGATAATGCTTGTTAGTTATGAAATTATGTTGATCGAATGTCTTTATATATGAGATCCTAGGTCGATTTTACTGATTAGGTTGACCTCCAATGGTCATATAGAGCCACCAATTTCATTTCTCATTGGAGTGATAGGTGCTATCCTCCACTTAAAAATTGGGCCCCATTGAGGGGGACTGGGGTGCTGGGCGCTCTGGTCCTACCTGACCCATTGGGATTAAGGTGTCTAAACATTAGAGTCCAAACATGGTAATTTTATTATTTGTTTTATTTTTCACCCACTTTGGAAGTCTTAAGGTTTTGAGAACTAGTGTCATAGGTTGTTATGTTGAGACTATGAAAAAATTCCATTATGGCTTTGACGGTTTCTAGTTCTGTGGAAGAGTTATGGAGAGTTATATTTTGTCAGCCTACATTT
Organism: Cryptomeria japonica; assembly: GCF_030272615.1. Lineage (NCBI taxonomy): Eukaryota > Viridiplantae > Streptophyta > Pinopsida > Cupressales > Cupressaceae > Cryptomeria > Cryptomeria japonica. The sequence goes on from NC_081408.1 coordinate 304,405,538, forward strand.
ATGGTTTGAGTTCACTTTTGACAAGTTGTGTGAGGTAAGGAAGGCACCTACTTGTTCATGGTAACTTTTATGTTGTACTTACTGTAGACACCTAAAAATGTCATGTCTAATTAAATAAATATTTTATTTATTTAATTATCTAAGCCTAATTCTTCTATTAATTAAATAAATATTTATTTATTTAATTAATTCATTTATCCTCTTCTAGCCTTATTTCTCATTTAAATAAATACATTTATTTATTTAAATTATCCTTTTCCTAAATTAAATAAATATTTTATTTATTTAATTGATCCCACTTCTTCTATTAATTAAATAAATCTTTATTTATTTAATTAATTCATTAACCTTTTCTACACATGACACATGTCATTCATCTCTTAATTCCTACACTACCTACCTCTCTTATTATTTTATTATTTCTTCTACCTACCCTCTAATCATAGCCGACCTCCTTTTACACCTCTCAATCTTATCCCTCCATTTCATATAGTGTCTTCTATATAAGGAGATGCTTCCTTCATTATCAAACCCTAATCATTCTAATCATTCATCCTAATCAAGCATTCTAATGACCTAATTGACAATTTGGAGGACTTGACTACACTACAATGCACCATTACATATTGAAGCCTTCATACACAAACATCGAATAATGCAAGTCCTGATAGATGGAGGAGCTGGTCTAAACATTTGTACATTGAGCACCATTAAACAACTGGGATATTCCGATAAAGCTGTGAATTCAACGAATCAAATCACCATCAAGGCATACGATGATGAAGAGCGCTCATCCAAGGGCACAGTCACCTTACCTCTAAGAATTGGGCTAGTTACAAAGGATGTGGTTTGTCAAGTCCTAGATCTAGATCTCACTTATAATATATTGCTAGGACGTCCTTGGATTCATGAAATGAGGGCAGTCCCATCGACATATCACCAATGCATTAAGTTTCCTCACAATGGAGTCGAGGTAACAGTTAACGGCGATCCTAATCTGTTCATATATTGCAATAACTTGAGATCACATACTGAGATCATCATTCCCAGTAATCGTGAAGCTGTCCCTTCTTTGGCATACATTGACCCTGAGTCATTGAAACCTTCGACATCAAAACAAGGTGAACTTAAAGGCAGATTTCAGGACAAAGGCATGGGAGAATACACTTTAAATCAGACCATGTATTTACGACAAGTCATGAGCTCTCCAAAAGAATATGGAAGGCCACATCCTAACAAGCAAATATCCATCATAGTATTCAAATGGGATCCGACTACCTTTCAAAGATGGGGCGAACTGGAAGAGGAAGGTTTATACAAAATGCTCTACAAAGACATTGAAGATGACACACAAGATCAGATCAATATACCCTGTGAGAAATATGGCAAAGGCTTCAAGATTCTACAAAAATTTGGGTACGATGGAAAAAGCCCTCTTGGGTTACGAAAAGAAGGCGTTATGGAGCCCTTACAACCTGAATTGACTGTAAAAAGGGAACGCTCAAAGGGACTTGGTTTTTTGACTTCCAAGATCCACACTAAAAGGACAGAAGGGGCATCATGAATCAAAATTGCCAAAATTCAACAAGAGAATTGCTATTCCACAGACTCCAACAAATGGGAATGGGGTTCAGACAAATCCTCCAGTGACTATGAGCTCACCGAGACATTCAGAGAGCCAGATGAACCCACAGAAGAGGAGGAGTTTTATAACAAATTCAGAGTTGGTCAAGAAACAACCCATGAGGAGTCTACACAGTCCTTGTCTCAAGGTTCTAGGTTGAAATCACATAGGATGAGAACACCTGTTCCAGAATGCGCTACTAGTGATGATAATTTGGATTCGTTCACGATCGAGACTGATGAGGAGAGTGCCATCGATGATCTCGATAATTACCTTGACATACCCGAATATAACCACATCTTCACTTTTAACCCCGCAAACTCCGAAAACATTAAAGGCCTTCCCCTTGTTCACCACCAACTCATTGACTGGGATTATGAAGGACCAACATAGTTTGACACATTCCAAAATGATGAAGCTGTTATTGACTATCTTGGCATACGAGATGATCTTCCCCTTGGGGACCATAAAGCAGGATACACTAGAGAACTCAACAACATGGCATACTTTGGTGAGGGTGTCGGACCTTCCAGTCGCAAAAATGTGAAAATAATAACAAATCAAGGGTCTTATGGCAAAAACCACACTGTGGCGCTATCTGATCCCAAAAAAGTAAAAAGAAAGGACGTATCTGAGGGTGAAAACCTCTCTGAGGCACCCGAAGATGGAAGGCTCGACATTCTCCCAGCCTCGTATGAGGAAAAGTCATCCATGTTGGTAGAGGAGACTATCAAAACAAACATTGGTACGGAAGAGGTTCCACACAACATATTCCTGGCTAAATCATTGACAGAGTCCGAAAGGTCACAGTTCATAAGTTTCTTCAAGGAACGGCAAATCAACTTTGCATGGTCATACGCTGATATGCCTGGACTGGATCTGGATTTGGTAATGCATCATTTGACAGTCAAACCGGGGGCAAAGCCAGTAAAACAGAAATTAAGAAAAATGCATCCACAAGTGGCATTACTAGTCAAAGCAGAGCTAGAGAAGTTATTGGATGTCGGATTCATACGCCCAATTGATTATCCTGAATGGATCTCCAATTTAGTACCTGTCAGTAAACCAGATCACAGTATCAAAATATGTACAGATTTCAGAGACATCAACAAAGCTTGTCCAAAAGATGACTTCCCATTACCAAATATTGACTTGATTGTTGATCTCACGGCAGGTCATGAAATGTTATCATTGATGGATGGATTTTCTGGTTATAATCAAATCAGAATTGCACCCGAGGATCAACATAAAACATCATTCACTTATCCTTGGAGAACTTTCTGCTGGAATGTCATGCCCTTTGGGCTAAAAAATGCAGGTGCTACATATCAAAGAGCAATGACCACTATCTTCCATGATCTCATGCACATAACCGTGGAAGATTATGTTGATGATCTCTTGGGTAAATCAGTAGACAAAGATACACATTTGGACATACTTTCAGTCATCTTTGATCGGTTGGAAAAATACAAAGTAAGATTAAATCCCAAGAAATGTGTCTTTGGAGTAACCTCCGGGAAGCTCCTAGGATTCATTGTGTCCAAAAGAGGAATCGAAGCCGATCCAAAAAAAGTCAAGGCTATCTTGGACATGCCGCCACCCAGAAATATCAGTCAACTTCGATCCTTACAAGGGAGACTTCATTCTATATGAATATTCATAGCACAACTTGCAGATAAGTGTAATCCTTTTCAACACCTGCTACATAAAAATATCAAATTCAAATGGGATGATAACTGTCAACAAGCTTTTTAGACGCTCAAGGATTATCTTTTGAATCCACCTGTTCTGATGCCACTAGTTCCAGATCAGCCTTTGCTACTATACATATCAGCTACTCCAACAGCATTGGGGGCACTCTTAGCGCAACGAATTGCTGGGGGCAAGGAAAAAGCCATATACTATATTAGTCGCACATTGGTGGGATATGAGCTAAACTACACACCAATCGAGCATGCATGTCTCGCCATGGTCTTTGCTTCACAAAAATTATGACATTACATGCTTACTCATAAGACTAAGTTAGTTGCAAGGATAGATCCATTGAAATACCTCCTCAATAAAGCAACACTTACTGGGCGGCTGGCCAAATGGGTAATGATCCTTAGTGAATTCGACATCGAGTATGTGGACAGAAAAGCAATAAAAGGACAAGCCATCGCGGATCAATTAGCAGATGCCCCCATGATTGATGATGTTCCTCTAAATTTAGAATTCCCAGACGAATCCATTTTAACAATGTCACATGCAAAGCCATGGCAACTATACTTTAACAGCTCATACACACAGCATGGGGCAGGAGCTGGTATTCTCTTTATAACTCCTCAAGGAGATTCTATACCAAAATCATACCGCTTATCATTTCCTTGCACTAACAATATAGTGGAATATGAGGCATTAACAACTGGATTACGAATTGCAGTTCAGTGGAAGATCCAAGAACTTCATGTTTTTGGGGATTCCCAACTTTTCATCCATCAAGCAACTGATGATTACCAAACAAAAGATGAAAAATTACTGCCTTACAAGCAAATGGTGGATGATTTGAAACAACACTTCACAAAGATAGATTTTGAGCAGATACCAAGAGAGCAGAATTGTGCTGTAGATGCCATGGCTACAATTGCTTCACTGATTGATCTACCTCAAAATGAGACCTGCTATGAGTTCTTGGTGGACAACCTGTTGGTTCCTTCATATGCGATCACTCCTACTGAAATGATATGCGTTGTTGGTCCCGAATCCCAGTTATATGGTTCCATCTTCACATACCTTCGCGACAATATCCTACCTCCTGATCTATCAAATAATCAACGTCTCACCTTCACTCGCCAATCCTCTCGATATGTCATTTTAGCTGATATCCTATACCGGCGAGGTCTAGATGACACTCTTTTTAGATGTTTAGAAAGCGACGAAGCTCAGATTGCGTTACGTGAAGTGCATGAAGGGATATGTGGCCCACATGCTAGTGGTCCTACCTTGGCCAAGAAACTCATTAGGACTGGATATTATTGGCCCAATATGAAAAAAGACTCATATCAATTTGTCAAGAAATGTAAGCAATGTCAAATTCATGGAGACCTCATACATGCGCTAGCACAAGAACTACAACCACTTGCGTCTCCTTGGCCCTTTTGTCAGTGGGGACTCGATCTCATAGGCAAGATTCACCCTCCTTCCTCTAATGGTCATAAATTCATTATCACAGCCACAGAGTATTTCACAAAATGGATTGAAGCCGTGCCTCTCACACAAGTCACTGGAAAACAGATTGCTACATTCATCCTTAACTATATCATATGCCGATATGGTATTCCTATTTCCATTATTACTGATAACGGGCATCCCTTCAAAAATTAGGATGTTCGTGAACTCTGTGACTGTTTCCATATTTCCCATTGTTTCTCCACACCATATTACCCCCAGGTAATGGCCAAGCTGAGGCGTCTAATAAAACAATCCTTAAAATCCTCAAGAAGACAGTCAACGACGCTGGCCGTAATTGGCATATCCAACTCAATCCTGCAATTTGGGCCTACCGCACAAGTGTCCGCACACCTACAAGAGCTACACCCTATTCACTTGTTTATGGCGCTGAAGCCATCTTGCCTATTGAGGTCGAGTTACCCTCTTTACGGGTCTCTTTGCAAAACATCATCACTGATGAAAACTACAGGGTCTCTCGCTTACAAGAACTAGAACTGCTGGATGAACAGAGACAAACTGCTTTTAATCATCTCAAGGCTTACCAACAACGAATTATTCGCAGCTACAATCACAAGGTCAAGCCTCGCACATTTGAGGTAGGTGACTTGGTTCTCAGAGAAAACCCCAAGAATCAGCAAGACAGAGAGAAGAAGGGCAAGTTCGAACCAAACTGGCTTGGTCCTTACATTATTACAGCAGCATATGGATCTGGTGCATATCAGCTCTCAACTATAGAAGGTGAACCTTTGGAGGATCCTATCAACAACATGCACCTTCGTAGGTTCTACACATAGCTCTTCTGAATATCCTAATTCAAAAATACAAAAAAAAATCAAAAAATTCAAAAAAAAAAATACAAAAAAAATTATAAAACAAAAAAAATCGTTACTTGGTGAAAACCTGGCAAACAGGCGCCTTGTGACACAAAAAACATTGAAAAATCAAAAAAAGTAAAGAGAAATAATTTCGTCCAATGGTGAAAACCACTTCGGTGGCACCCTGGGCAAGTACCATGGTGAAAACTGGGTCACCAGCGCCATGCATAGAGACATTGCTCCTCCCTCCTTCAGGTTTCTCTTTGATCACTTCACTTTGCACACACTCACAACATATTCGTTCATAATAAACTTACCCATTCCCATCATGGCTTGTTATTGATCTACCCAAGATTGGTTAGCCATTCATAATAAACCATCCCTTTACACCCCTTTTCCATCCATAATAAATCAAATCCTATCTGTGGCTAAGGCAAAATCCTATGTCTAGTAATGGGTGTGGAACTGAGAACATCACATGTTTTGAGGAGTAGAGTTTCTTCTAGCTTTCTTCAGTCTATTCGCGCACAATCCGCAATAAAGCAACATTTGTATCGCCAGTCCACAATAAAGTTTCATCTTCTCCGCAATAAAGTATCAGCTTCATGGATTCAGTCAGTTTCAGACGAGACAGCAGCAACAATGGGCTTCAACAAATCAAATCTTTCAACAGACTCAGACAACATATGGTTCAGTGCTATCTATCCTTTTTGTGAAAGTAAACATTGTGACCACAATCAAATAAGACTTATACAAGTGACAAGAGACACTAAACTTGAGGACTACAGTGGATGTTGGTGTCGAGTCTTGGTTTTCTTTTGATTTTATCTTTTGGTGACATGTCTTTTAGCTTTTCCGGGATGTCTCTGACTAGAGATTCTATCTCCAGGATGTCTTTGACTAGAAAGGCGAGGATGGGGTATCGTCACCTATTTGTATTTGCTGTCTATGGATTGTCTCTTAGTAATGCTATGACTTGTCCAAGGATATGAGGACACTGTGAGTCTAGTATGAATTGGGGCATTCCTTGTTTGTGACTGTCTTATCTCCATGCAAACAGGTAAAATGACTTTTTGGGTCGAACAAATGCCTCGATTGTCATAACCTACTTGCCATAATAAAGCTCAATGATGATAATGCACAAGAAGCTCTTTCACTTTCATATCTTCTATCTTTGATCCCCCTTTCTTGATTGACTTCCATCATCCTTCTTGAGTCCATGTAGCCTACTATCACATGACTGAGTATAATGACACACCAAAAACATTTGCATTTCATGTAGTTGCACCTGCATTACCACATATAAGCATTTCATACATACATATAGATAACACAACTGCATCTCATCTTGCACACAACACCTGTTAGCACAATTTACATTTGCATTATCATATTCATTTGCATTTCATACAGTCACATTTGCATCATGCATACGCATATAAAACATAAAAGAACAAAATATATTGCATTGCATCATATACATATTTGCATCCATATTCTAAGCATCACACAAAACATACATCATTAAACATCTCATCACATAGGTACACATGCATATAGCTACCGCAAAAATGAATCATCTCATATATATAATCATAAGTGTCATGATACAATGATGTCAAAAATACATATGGCTACAATCACCCGAAGGTGTCTACATCATCATACAAAAAAATGGTACAACACTGATACAATGGGAGCCCTCTATGGCTATGATGAACTCCCTCCCTCGGAGCCGCCCGACCTCGGTGGAATCTGAGCCCTTGAGGGACCCGCCCCAGGATCATCCTGCCTGTCCCCTCTATCTGGTGGTGGTGGAGGACCCATGACCCCACCACTAGATGCCTGCCTCCTCCGACTCCCTCCCGTAGCTGTCGCTGTACGCGACGGTCTATGGAAGCTCCTCGCTCGCTGATCTGCTGGCACTGCACCGTAGTAGAGGTCCCTCCAGTACCCTATCTCCTCTCCGGCCCGCAGGACATATGCATATCCTGCCCCTGTGTCCTCCGCTGCCTGCCTCCCTGCCCTCAGCGCTGTCTCAGCCTCTTTATAGCGCTGGATCGCCTGATCTCTCTCCCGCTCAGTATCTCTAAGCCTCATCCTGAGCCAATCCCTCTCCCTCTCTAGCTCCCGTATCTCATCTGCCTGGCCCTGGCAGATCTCCCTGAGCTCAATCAACTCATCCTCTTTTGGGTTAGCCGCCTGTGCCTCTGCCTGTGGCTCCCCCTCTGCGGGTGCCTATACCTATACCTGTACCTATACTGGTGCCTGTACTGGAACCTGTCCTTGTACCTGTCTCTATCTCTATACCTACCTGGGACCCTGTGCTGCTGGTACCTGTAGGGGTAATCCACCACGACCCCTCACCACCTGAGCCGGTCTCTCCTCATCACCCTCCCTCCGAGGTGCAACCCTCCTCTTCCATCGACCTCGACCCCCATCACCTCCATCGTCATCATCATCTCCCCCACCATCTCCCTCCAGTGCCTCTCCTGGATCTGTCAACTGTGGGAACGGATGTTCTACCCAATAGGCTGTATACTCGGCATCCATGCTGGCATCCTCGATCTCTGGCCACATGTCCCAAGGTAGAGGTAGCATCTCCACCAGCTGTGTCACTGCCTGATCATACGACAGCAACGGCCCAAACTGTGCCTGATCTCTCACGGTACGGGCATACATGCCTGAGCCCCACGACATCCTCTGAATCCGGCCAAACTGTCAGCCAACCTTGTCCACAAGCTGCCTCTCTAGCACATAGGGCATCCGCCCAATCAGGTACCTACTCTGAAAGGTGTAGGGAAGCTCCACTGCGTCATCCTCCCACTGCTCGCAGCCCAGATAAGGTCACCATATGACCTCATCAATATCATCTAGCACCCACCGCCAATGCTCCAACCTGCCAATCCGTGGCTGCGAGGTGATCATATCATACAGGTGCACAAAACTGCATCCATGTCCCTTGCCTCTGAAGTGTATCGGCCTCATCACTGGCAGATGCTCGTAAGCCCAAACCTGCAATAGTGTCACCCCGCAGCCCAATCCAACTGATCCATGATACACAAACTGATGTAGCTCATAGTACAAGTGTGCCAGCACACATAGTCCCCAGGCATATCTGGTATGCTGTGTCATCAGCGTCTCCTGTGCTCCCCCCCAGCCCACAGCCAATCCCTGTGTCGCCCTGTCTGGACATAGGAAACCATTGATAGCTCCTCCGATCACCGCCGGCAATGCTAAACCTGTGGCTGTCATGGTATCCCAGGCCACATGTCCTGCCCTCATCTCCAATCCAGGGTCCTGAAACACCCGTCTCAATGCCTCTTTGTCACCATCTCGATCATATGGGATCAGCTCCCCATCGATCGACACCCGCAGAATCCTGTATACATCCTCCAGGGTGACTGTCATCTCATCCATCGGCAAATGGAATGTGCACATCTCAGAGTGCCATCTCTCAGCTAGCGCAGTCATCAAACCCATGTTTGCCCGAAACTCAGGCACATACAGCACATGTCTCAGACCCATCTCCTCGATGGCAGCTCTATCCTGAAACGACAACTCAGGTCGCAACCTCTGCGTCGACGGGAATCTCTCCCGTGACTCTAACATCGGCAAATACTCTTGCAGTCAAGCAAATCAATCATGTCAGTCATAGTGGCATTCACTGTTTATCACAAAATGCTACTCGTTATCTAAATGCACATGGCTATTTATTCTAGTGACACTCACTATTCATCACAAAGTGTTACTATCTATCCCAGTGGTACTCCCTGTTCATCACAAAGTACTACGTGTGTGACACTCCCTGTTCATCACAAAGTGTTACTCACATTTGCACTCCCTGTTCATCACAAAGTGTTGCTCATACTTTGGGTACTCCCTGTTCATCACAAAGTACTCTATCTTGGTACTCACTGTTCATCACAAAGTGCCTTGATCTATCCTAGTCTTCTCTAGAGGACCTGCTTGAGTGTATCCTCTCAGCAGCTTATCCAATCGACAGCGTATGTTCATCACAGAACTGTCGATTTGATCTAGAAGATGCAAATTCATACTTTTAAACGCAAACGCGCTTACATGACGCAAACGCTTTTAAAGACTGCACAGACGCGCCTGTCTGACACAGACGCGCCTGCCAGACACAGATGTGCCTATGCTCTACATAGACGCGGCTATTTGACACAGACGTGCCTTCTTGGCACAAACGCGCCTGAAAAGCACAGACGCGGCCGCATTTGGCACAGACGTGGGTCCAGACATAGACGCGCCTGGCACAAACACAGATGCGCCTAGCGAACATAGACGCGCCTGGCACCAACGTAGACGTGCCTGGACATTTTTTGACACTTTTTGGACCCTAGTCTAAGCGCATTTATTGCCCTATTCGACATGCATTAATGACAAAATTAAATGCGTCAAAGTACAAGGAGGTTTGGTGGTACTTACCGGCTCTCCTGCCTCTGCTGGCCTCTGGAATCGACGAACGCGATCGAATCTATGCACGAAAGCCATCGTTGCTGACTGCTCCTGCTCTATTTTCGCTCTGCAATATGCTCTTGTGGATGCGTGGATGACAATGAGGATGTATTTTCCCCCGTGGCCTATCTTATAGCCTACCCTAGCCCTCGCCTTCATTTCCCGAGTCAGTTTTCATTATCCCGTGACTTTGTCACCTTATCTGGTCAGTCCATTATAGCCTTTCTTTCTTATCGAGAGATTGTATGCAATCTTTTCAGACATTTTCATCCAATCTCTCGAGGGGGCATATCATTCCCATTTTGGGGCAACTCTGTATCAGTTCATCTTATCTTCTTTGAAACAACGCGACAAGCCGCATTGTCTCAAAGAGGGGCAAAATGTAGACACCTAAAAATGTCATGTCTAATTAAATAAATATTTTATTTATTTAATTATCTAAGCCTAATTCTTCTATTAATTAATTAAATATTTATTTATTTAATTAATTTATTTATCCTCTTCTAGCCTTATTTCTCATTTAAATAAATACATTTATTTATTTAAATTATCCTTTTCCTAAATTAAATAAATATTTTATTTATTTAATTGATCCCACTTCTTCTATTAATTAAATAAATCTTTATTTATTTAATTAATTCATTAACCTTTTCTACACATGACACATGTCATTCATCTCTTAATTCCTACACTACCTACCTCTCTTATTATTTTATTATTTCTTCTACCTACCCTCTACTCATAGCCGACCTCCTTTTACACCTCTCAATCTTATCCCTCCATTTCATATAGTGTCTTCTATATAAGGAGATGCTTCCTTCATTATCAAACCCTAATCATTCTAATCATTCATCCTAATCAAGTATTCTAATGACCTAATCGACAATTTGGAGGACTTGACTACACTACGATCCTACTTGCAACCACATTCTGTTCTTTGTTGAGCTCTTGTGCACATAAAATCTGAGAGCAAATATATCAAGCAAGATCAATGGAGATAGGAAGAATGGAGATCAAAACCCTATTGGACATGTGATGGTATAATCTTTGTGATTTCATGTGATTTGCATTGTCTTAGGTAATCTTCATATGTTATGGTGGATCTTTGTTGATTGTTAGGCTAGGGTTTTGTGGTTGGATTCATTTAGCCTTTCAATATTGTTATTATTGTTATCCATTTTCACCATATACACTTACATTACATTTGGCAAGATGACCGTTATAGAAGAGATAGATGTTGTTGCTTCAGAAGTTGCTATGTGCAATGTGTTATTGGATTATGAAGGTGTTTCTTGTGACACAACTTACCTCTTGGGATTTGAAGATGGTTTTGGAAACCATGGGCACACACCTCTTTGTGATTAGCTCTATTAATATGTTGATGCCTTAGTGTTTTTAAGATGAGACAGGTTGATTATTTCTAAGGTGTTATGCTGTCAAAATTATTCTTGAAATATTTGTTGTAGCTACTCTAGAAGAGTGTTGGCTTTGTGCATTGTATTATAACTATTTTTGTTGTTGTTGTTGTTGATAATACAATTGATTTTAGCTTTTGGGGTGTGGGTTTTTTTCCCAAAAGGGTTTTCCCATGTATATCTAGTGTTTTGGTTTTATTTGTTAAATCTGATTTTATATGTGTATCTAAATTGCAATATTTTTAAAGTTTGTAAGAAATTTTGGAATCACCTCTCCTATTAGATTTAGCATTTGGAAGTGTTATTCTACACTTTGGATTCCTTTTAAATGGTATCAAATCTTGGCCAACTTTTTTATTGTTGTTGGGTTGACAAGTTTTTTATATTGATTTAGTTTCAATGAGAGTTTTGTAGAGGAAGATTTCATAACTTTGTTGCAGGTTTGATATGGCAAGTACATCTAGTAGAACAAAGATGGATAAATTTAATGCAACAATTTTGAGTTGTGAAAACTCAAAATGGAGGACATGCTTGTGGATAGAGATCTATGGGTTGCAGTTTCTTCGACAAAACCTCAAAATACACCGTAGGATGACTAGGATAAAATGGATCAGAAAGCCACGAGTTTGATAAGGCTCTGTCTAGCTGATTTAGAGCTCCTTAATGTCCATGAGGAGAAGATTGCAACTACACTTTGGAAAAAACTTGGTGATATTTATCAAGGGAAATCCTTGGTAAATAAGTTATTGTTGAGAAAGAAGTTGTATTCCCTAAGGATGGGGGAAGGAGGATAAGTTGCACTTCATATGAATGCATTCAATATGCTTGTTTCTCAATTGAATTTTGTTGGTGACAAGACTTATGATCAAGACAAATGTATGCTTCTGTTATGTTCTTTGTCAAACTTGTGGGATCACCTTGTGATGGCCATTAGAAGCAAAACAACTACTTTCAAGATGGAGGATGTGGTTGGTTCATTGTTATGCGAAGATATTCAAAACAACCACTTTCAAGATGGAGGATGTGGTTGGTTCATTGTTATGTGAAAAGATTCGAAGGAAATCTTCTAAGATGCCTAAGGAGGCCCTGGTTTCTCATGGTAGAATGATGGAGAAATGAAAGAAAAATGACAAGAAGGGTAAATCAAAGTCTCCGGGGAGATCTAAGTCTCCAAGTAAAAATTCCAAGGCTAATGTTATACAACACAGATAACTGATGAACAACTGAGAGGGGGGGGCGTGAATTAGTTGTTAATAGATTATAGAAATTTAAGCATTAAAACCTTATTACCAGAATAACAGATATAATAGTTAAGCACAAATATAAACCACAAAACATTTACCAACCATCCACAAAATATAACACCAAGATTTGTACATGGAAAACCTAGAAAAGGGAAAAACCACAGTTGGAAGCCTACTCACAGTCAGATAATGCTTCTGTAGTAAGTATGTGATTACAAAAAGAGGGGTCTACACATGCAAGAAGGCCAACAGCCTAGAGTGCACTTCTCATCACAAAAGGAGCCTCATCGACTACAAAATAAATCCAGACTACAATCCAGAAAGAAGAGTGAACTGCAAGAATAACATCTCCTATGCCTGAATATAGTTCCGATTAAGCTCAGTACCGGAAGTTTTAAACCTCTTTTACCAGCCCAATTCAATCACCTATGATCAACCAAAACCTCTGCATATGATTACAACCTTATTCGCACATAGATAATCCTATATCCCAAAAACCCACGACCTACAAAGAGATCTTACAACAAATTTATACCAACCTGGGACCTAAACAATTAGGTTGGCTACCTAAAAGATAATATAATAAATTCATAATGTAAACCCACAATCCAATGATCAACCAAGTTGGCCTAAGAATGAAACAACATAATCCAATCAATAGATCCAACCGAAAATGCATCGAGATCATCCACCAACACGTTACATAAACTGGTCCATAACCTAGCAAAATAAGATAGCATTAGGTCTAGTCTGAAATGCAACACCACTGATTAACAGGAACACAAACAAGATAACCAATAAAATCCTGAAAGCTATCTAGAAGCTGCACCAACACCACTTATCAAGTGCATCAAAAGATCTTCAACAAAGCTTTGCCAGTAAAACCCTTATCGGTGACCAAAAGGTTTAATAGAAGAAATGATAGCTCCCGAGTCTTCAAATCCCGAACCAACTGATCGTGATACACATCTAAATAGCATGAATGACAGATCCAAACCAATTCCACAAACTGAAGCATACCAGAGCATACTGGATCAATATCATAATCCAACCGCTCTACCGAAAATTGATAAACAACCAAAACAACCAGTGTTGCCATATATGACAAAACATCAATGCAACACATAATCACTTCTTCCAATTTCCCAACAATCTCTCCATTTGGCATTGATGGCAACACTAGATGTAAAAAACATCCAAGTGCCAAGAAATGCCAAACAAGTCTCCCTCAAAGGAAGACAAACAACAATCTCCCATACAATGATATTACAATGAAGTTAACAAACTCCCCCTATGAATGATATCCCTATTAAGCTCTGATCTCACTTTAACCGATATTCTATTAAGCTCTATTTTTCACATATATCTCTCCCCCTTTGACATCAATGCCAAAAATATGACATAAACATCAAAGAAAAATCACAAATCCACTAAACCACATAGTTGACTACTCCCCCTGAGTAGTAGCACCAACACATCAATCCAGAATGAATAGTAGTTCTATAAATTCATACCGGACTGATGTCAATCAACATCACTCAGGTCTCTACTGAAGGGGTAGAAACCCCCAATCTATCTCTGAAGTACTCAAATGATTCCTTAGGTAAAGGTTTAGTGAAGATATCTGCAATCTGCTCTTTAGTGTTCACATAAATCAGTCTGACTTCATTTGTTTCCACCTTCTCTTTCAAAAAGTTATACTTGATAGATATGTGCTTTTACTTAGAATGAAATACCGAATTCTTTGATATGTCAATAGCAATAGAGTTATCACAATGAATAACTACCGGTTCATTACAATCCACCCTTATATCCTTCAACATTTGCTTCATCCATATAACTTGTGTATAGTTAGTAGCGACAACAACATACTCAACTTCAATAGTAGATAAATAGGTACATGATTTCTTCTTGCTAATCCATGAAGCAAGTTTCTTTCCAAGAAATAAAGCTCCACTGGATGTGCTCTTCCGATCATCAACATCTCCAGCCCAATATGCATCTTTATATGCACATAGTGTAAAATCATCATTTTTAGGATACCACAAACCATATTCAGTTGTTCCTTGCAAATACCTAAAAATCCTTTTCACTGCACTCTCATGATTCTCTTTAGGATCACTCTGATATCTTGATACAATACAAATTGTATTCATTATATCCAGTCTAGTTTGAGTCAGATATAACAAACCTTTAATCATAGACTTATACCTTGTAGGATTTACCGATGCTGATGCATCTATCTTAGTCAATTTCTCACTTGTAACCATAAGAGTACCAACCTGTTTAGAATTTTCCATCCCAAATTTCTTCAATAACTCCCTAGCATACTTAGTATGATAGATGAAAATATATTTATTAGTCTGAGTAATCTGCAAACCTAAGAAACATTTCATCTCCCCAATCATAGGCATCTCAAATTTATTATTCATATTATTAGATAATTTCATACATAACTTATCCTCACCTCCAAAAATGATATCATCAACAAAGACTTCAACAATCAATATGTCATCATCAATGATCTTATAATATAAATTACTGTCAGCATTACCTTTAGTGAAACCAATCTTCAAAAGATATTTATCCAATCTTGCATACCAAGCTCTAGGGGCTTGTTTCAATCCATATAAAGCTTTCCTTAACCTGCAAACCATGTTTTTGTCATCTGAAAGTGAAAATCAATTAGGTTGCTCAATGCAAACTTCCTCTTCAAGATCTCCTTTCAGAAATGCACAATTAACATCCATCTGATAAACCTCGTAGTTCTTGATGAGCCTATAAATTGACCATATTATTTCATGTTTTATGATACTTTACCTCATGTTTATAATGTCCTTCCAAATCATTTCCAAACATTACCTTGGTTTTGTGAAGCATTAACTAGGATTAATGATGTTTGATATGCATATAAGTGTCTAGCTAGTTGATGCTAAATGAAGATAAAATATTATAATAAATGGTTATTATTGAATGTAAATTAATTAAAAAGGATTAACATATTGTTTTTGAGTGATTTGAGTTGTTCATACAACTAGAAGGAAGGATGAGCAAGTTGGCAATTGATAGATGTAGTAGTTGATTGAAAGTGCAAAAAATGTCAAAAGACCAGTTTCAGTAAAACAAGCATATCTCACTCATTTCTTAATGAAATTAATATTGTCAAGATGATATGGAAATATTATAATAATATCTCAAATGAGTTTAAACCGTTTGATCTGATTCACAATAGTTAATGAGAAGCATTTGCCAGAAGTTGACTAAGACAAATTAGCATATTTTCAAGCAACAGTTAAGGATTGAGTTCTAATTCAACTTGGACTCTTCTACCTCTTCACGAGTTCATGTATTTAGAGTTATTGAAGTCAGGAAACATTAGAGAAGATTGTAGAAACAAAATTTGATGATTTATAAATAATTATAACATGTTTTGTACACATGTTCAACCATGACTGTACTTTATATTTGTAGAGTTCGAAGAGGATTTGAACTCTCTCAACTATTGTTAGTTTAATCTTTATTATCAGTCATGTGTAGAATAAGTCATCTCCTTGCTGTCATAGGAGAAATGACATTTGTAATAAGTTGTTGAGTTTGTAATTACTTCAACTCTCAAGCCTCAAGCATAAATATGAGATTTTGTTGAGTTGTAAGTAGTGTTGAAAGTAGTTTAAAGAATATCTAGTTAGTGTTGAGTCTTGTTAGTAGTGTCTATATTCAATCAACAAGTCTGATACATGTCCATGTAATATTTTATTTGCAATAAGAAGATTATTTGAGCATTTAAGCTTGTCTATTGAATGCTAATGATAGATTGAAGCAACTCAAGCAAGGGCCACTTGAGGAACTGTGATTTCGTCATAGTTTAGATTTTTATTCATTATGCTTTACTTTAATTAGTGAGTTGGTTATGATAGGTTTTTTTTTCAACATACTTTATTTCACTAGTTTTAGAACAGTCGTCCTGCAGCTACTGGTGTTGCAAATAACCAGTTGTCCTATAGCCGGTGCTGTTGCAAATAACTAGTCATCTTACAGCCACTTTTGTTGCAAATAACCAGTCCTCCTTCAACCACTATTACTGCAAATAACTAGTCATCCTACAACCACTGTTGTTGCAAATAACCAGTCATTCTGTAGCCACTGCTGTTGCAAATAACCAATCATCCTGCAACCACTGCTATGTAGTTAGTTTTATTTCCAACATTGTCATGTTTTCAATTCAGTTTATTATTCTAAGTTTATTTTCTATACACAATTGATACAATAGATTAGAAGGATTCCATAGTGTATATACAATGTTGTCCCATTTCAAGTTCACGTCCCTGGGTTGATAATTGAATGTAGCTTCTAGTTCATGAAGGGTTGCTTAGTGTGGATAAAAATCCCTAAGTTGTGAATTAGTATTCCAACCTCAATTGCAATTAAAAAGCCCAACGGTTCTTATAGGCAACATAAGAAAAAAATAATCTCATAGCTTCAATCCTAGCTACCGGAGCAGAAGTCTCATCATAATCAATTTCTTCCTTATGAGAATATCCTTTACAAATCAATTTAGCCTTATTCCTCACAACTTGTCTATCTTCATTCAATTTATTCCTAAAAACCCATTTAGTCCCAATAACCTTCTTATTTTTAGGCCGTGGAACTAAAGTCCATATATTATTCTTTTCTATCTGATCTAATTCCTCTTCCATAGGTTTTATCCAACATTCATCTTTACATGCTTCAATTATTGATGCCGGTTCAATTTGAGAAATTAAACATAACTCATCAACTGCCAACCTTCTTCTTGTCATCACTCCTTTATATTCTTGTCTCTAATGATTTGATCTTCTAAATGATTTAACCTAACATACTTAGGAGTCTTTTGATTTTCTGTTCCTCTACTTTGATCTTTAGTTACTGTTGAATTTTCTGATACTTTCATAGTAACTGGTTCAACATCCTGTTCTAGTGTAGGTGCTACCGGTTCAGTTATGATCATTTCCACTGTTGGTTCTCTCTCATAAGTTCTAATTTGACTTTTGTTCAGCTCATCCACCTTGATATTAGTGCTCTCCACAATTCTCTACAATCTTTTGTTATAACATCTATATGCTTTGCTTTCGTTAGAATAACCAAGAAATATCCCTTCTTCACATCTAGGATCAAACTTTCCAAGGGAATTCTCTCTTTTGATATAGCATTTACTACCAAAGATTTTGAAATACTTAACTATAGATGTATGACCAAACCATAACTCATAAGGTCTCTTACCAATGTCTCTTTTGATATGAACTCTGTTGAATGTGTATACCGCCATGCTCACAACTTCTCTCCAGTAGATATGAGATAGATTAGCTTCCATTATCATAGTTCTAGCCACTTCCAAGATAGTTTTGTTCTTCCTTTCCACAAATCCATTCTGTTGAGGTGTTCGAGGTGCAGATAACTATCTCCTTATCCCATTCTTTTCATTTCACCAAATGGGAATTCTTCACCTTGATCAAACCTTTAGCATGTAATCTTCAAATATGTGTCTCAACTTTATCTTTAAAGATTTTAAACTTTTCAAATGGTTCAGATTTCTCCCTTAGAAAAGTAATCCACATCATTCTAGAATAGTCATCAATGATTAGCAGACAATATCTATCATCTTGAAAACTTTTGATTCTAGCAGGACCACACAAATCAATATGAATAAGATCAAGAACATCATTATATTTGTCTTGTATACTCTTAAAAGAAGTTTTGACTAGCTTTCCCATTTGACATTCCTTCCATACCAAATTATAGGGCTTCACAATCTTAGGTATATCTCTAACTACCTTAGTAGAACTGATCTTTACAATGCAATCAAAATTCACATGACACAAATTATTATGCCATGTCCAACTCTCATCAATTTGTGCAATCAAACATGTCTTCTCACCAGAGTTTAAATGAAAGATGTTATCTTTAGTCTGAGTACTAATTGCAATCTCCAATCCAGATCTGTTGATAATCTTGCATTTTCCATCCTTGAACTATAACTGAAATCCCTTATCGACCAACTATCCAACACTCAAAAGATTATGCCTTAAAAAATTAACATAATAAACATTATCAGTATCATGCTTACCATCGAATGATATAGTTCCTCTTCCCTTGATCATGCATGCTTTGTCATCTCCAAATCTAACCAGACCGCCATCAAATTCTTGCAAAGATAGAAACTTCCTTTTATCTCCAGTCATATGATGTGAACATCCACTGTCTATCACCCATTCATCCTTATCTTCAAATTTAGCATCAAGGGCCTTTTCTTTAGATAACATATCATCTTACTTGATATCCAAGCACACCCATTCCTTTCCATTGCCGGATCCACTAGCCGAATCTTGTGTTGGTTCATTATCAGAATCGGTCACACCTTCCTCATCTGCATAGTAGCATGATTTGTCTTTGTTCCTCTTGTACTTATTCTTGTTCTGTTAATCATGCTTAGGCCTAAAAGCTCTTGTACTTATTCTTGTTCTGATAATCATGCTTAGGTCTAAAAGATCTTCTAGCTCTTTCCTCAAATCTTTAATTCCTTTAAGGACATCTAGATGCAAAATGACCTATCTTATTACATGCAAAACATTTAAAAGGTGATTTTACTTCATGCTTACTTCCTGTCGGACCTTTAGGTACTCTTCTAGAAAATAGGGCTTCAAGTTTCTCAAATTCTTCATCTTCTTTCTTCATTTCCTTGAGTTCCTTAACATATAAGGCTTTCCAATCACTCTTGCCGGTAGATGATGTAGATGCATGAAAAGAAGGTTCAAATTTTGCAACTCCAAAAGGACCAAATTCCTCAAGATCAAAAGAAGATAACTTCCCAACCAAGGTATCCCTATTAATAGAGGTGTTTGCTATTGTTATCAACTCATTAATTGTAGTATCCTTCTTCTTATAAGATAGCGACAAAGCTCTCAACACTTTAGAAACTATTTCATCTTCGCTTAGAGATCCACCATAGCACTAAATTCCCAGAACAATTTCATTAACTCTCTCCATAAAAGCAGTAATCCTTTCATCTTCTTCCATCTTCAGGTTCTCATATTTCACCCAGTAACCATCAAGTTTAGCAATTTTAATAGTAGGGTCACCTTCATTCAGAATCTCTAATTTATCCCATATAGCCTTTGCAATTGATTTGTCAGTTAGTCCCATAACTTGCTGATCAGAAAGTGCACACAAAAGGGCTTCTCTAGCTCTACAATCATTTTCAATGTCCTTATCCAAGCCTGCAGGAGGAGGATTGCCAAATGTCATATTATGAGGTATATATCCTTTCTCAGTGATCTCCCAAATCTCCTTACCAAGGCATCTTAGATGAGTCTCCATCCAAATATTTCATACTCTATAATTTGTTCCATCAAGCCTAGGAATTTCTCTCCGAAAAATAGTTGCAGATGAAGCTGATGAAATTGAACTATTAGATGCCACAAGATCTTCCTCAAGCGGTTAAGCATCTGTAGAGAGGACCAGGCTCTGATACCAATTGTTAGACAACTGAGATAACCGATGAATAACTAAGAGGGGGGGGTGAATCAATTGTTAATAGATTATATAACTTTAAGCATCAAACCTTTTGAGGAGGAATTTTTGGATAACTCTTTTTCTGTTGAAGGCTCAATAATTTGGAATGCAGTTCAAACGGCTAAAAGTTGGGCTGCTGTTGGACGAATGTGGAAATTGGGGAATGGAAGAAGTATTAGATTTTGGGAAGATAAATGGCTGTTGGATAAACCTCTGGAGAATATTCCTATCCTTAAGGAATGGAAAGATTGGTTCAAAAATAGGTATGGTGGCTCTATTATAGACTATTGGAGAAATGGGAAGTGGATTGAGTTCAGCCAGCAATGTACGGAATTAAAGTTTCTTGATATTTTGTTGTCTTATAAAATTTTTAGGGAAAATGAGGAGGATAGTTTGATTTGGAGGGAGACTTCAGATGGGAATTAATCCATGTCTTCGGGGGTGGCTATTCACAACAAAGCTCTGGAAGAGATTCCTTTGTGGGCTAAAGTGTGGATAAAGAAGTTGATACCCAAAATTAATATCTTCTTTTGGATTTTTATCCAAAACAAGGTGTTAACTCTTGACAACCTCCAAAAGAATGGATTTGTTTTTCCTAATAGGTGTTCTCTTTGTTGTAGGGAAGAGGAGTCTGCTTGTCACATTCTCTACCAGTGCACTTTCAGTCAGGAAATTTGGAATATTATTTTAAGTAGGTGGAAGCTGTGCTGGGTTTTCTCGAACTCCCTGGGGGAGTTCTGGCAGCAATGGTACTTTCCTAATTCTAATTCTAAGAATGTTGAGCTATGGAAACTTACTCTCCCTAATGTTATATGGAATATATGGAAGGAGTGTAACAACAGGATTTTTAGGGAAAAAAGTGCTAACCCTGAAGTAGTGGTGGATAAAATCTATAGAGGGATATTTGAATGTCTTAATGGAACTGATCATGGTTTAGCTGCTAAAGAGGACTTTAATGAAAGATGGAACCTCTCTAATATCAAATTTAGTGAGGATAAGGGCAGGGATGGTATTGTTTGGTGGTTTCCATCTCAAGGATGGATAAAGGCCAACTTTGATGGGGCGTCTAAGGGGAACCCGGGGAAAGCTGGTTATGGGGGCATTGTTAGGAATTTTGCTGGAAGTTGCCTTGTGGTAGTTGCTGGACCTTTGGGAAATCAAACTAGTCATTATGCTGAAGCCTCTGCAACCTTGAATACTCTGATTATTGCAAAAAACCTAAATCATGATAACTTATGGCTGGAAGGAGATTCTCTAAACATTATTAAGTTCTTGAAGGGAGAAACTAAGCCATCTTGGTCTATAGAAAATATAATTTTTAAAGCTAGAGATATTATAGCTAGCTTTAAATTTATTATAATTGAATTTGCCTTTAGAGAAATTTTTTTTGTAGCGGATGGTCTAGAAAACCTAGGCGTAATTTCCAAAGCCCAAAGTATTTGGCATGGGGAAGGTAATATTAATTTTAATATTAAAAATCTTATAAGAAAGGACAGATCAATGGAAAAAGATGGATCACACAATAATCATGAAAGTGTTAATGAGTAATCCTCACATTTATAGAAAGGTAATGATGATACAAAATCCTAATCAAAGCTATTAATCTGCCGCATGCTTTGTGGGTTAACATTTTCAAAATTTCAAGAGTCATTCGGAAGGAAGCTTCGAAATTACAGAAGAACAGACTTGGTATAACAAATTTGAAAATGGGGGGGGATCTAAGAAGAGAGGAACCAAACAACATTTCAAGATGGAAGGAAATTCCAAGGGTTTGGACTAAGCTAGAAAAAGGGTTCTTGACGAATTTCATGGAGAAACTGGTCGATTATGACGAAGGCAAAGTCAACCTTGTACTCACCAAAGTCACGAAAAACTGGATTAACAGTTCTTTCAAAATTCATGGTGTGAGGTTTAAGCTAGATGTGGACGTCATAGTGATGGTTACATGTATGCTTCACACAAGTCTTAATTTTTTTAGAGACTTGAAAGTTTCTAATAATGCAGTTAAACTTTTTCCTCTCAAAGAGAAGGAGAGGGCAAAAATTGGTAAAGCCACGGGGGGTATTATGATGCGTCCAACATTAAGAAAATCTGGGGCTGTGTGTTGAATGCTATCATGGAATACATTACTATAGAGGGTAGCTTTACTAGGGTCCACACATACCATTTCATGCTGTTAAATCACTTTAGGCATGAGAAGAGGATCTCCTTGCCCTACTACCTCTTCAAGTCTTTGTCAAGGTCTCTTAACAAGCATAGCAAGAACCCTTCAACTCTGGTGCTTCACTGCGGCCTCATTCTACTCATTTATGAGCACTGCAAAATTATTTCTATAAAGGAAGATAAGAGATTGTCTGTGTCTCAAGGGAAAGGTAAGAGGAAGATGGAGGAAGGTGGGCCTAGCAAGGAAGAGACAACTCAGAGTAAAAAGAGCAAAAAAGCTACAGGGGTAAAAATTCAAGAGGATAAGGATAATCAAAAGGAGATGGAGATTGACTCAGAGGAAATAAAAAAAGATGGGAGTGAGATGGAAATGGATGAGTCTGGAGGCGAGGAAAGCTAGAAAGAAGAGGAAGTGGGGGAAGAGGAAGGAGGAGCTGAGGACGTTTCCGACCAAGAAAGCCCAACCCACAGTGTTAGTTTAGGCATTGTCAATAGCCAACCAATGGAGGAGCAGGAAAATAAGGATAATGAGGAAAAAGAAAATGATATTGAGCAGGAGAAGAATAAGGAAATTGAGTACGAGATGGACAAGGAGAATCCAAGCAAGGGTAAGGATTATGATGGAGAAGGGTTAATCTTAGATAATCTCAAAAATCTATCTGAAGCCAAAATGGGTTTTGACAGGTGGGCGTATGAAGGAATAAAGAGTGGAAAAAAATGGGAAGTAGTGGGAAGAGAAAAGGAAGAAAGATGACAGGGACCAAGGGCAGTGGAAGAAGGATATTGGTAACCTAGAGGAAGGAAAAACTCCTATGAAAAACCTATTGGTTATGATTCTGGGCATCCTTACCTCTGTCACTAAGAACTTGGGAGGAAATTTCAAAGGTCCTTGAGGGCTCCAACAATCCCAAATCTATCATGGACATTGATATTGATGAAGACACAATTGAGATAGGGACTACGAAAAGTCACCTGATGGAGCAACAAAGAGAACAAGGGCGAGCATGAAGAAAGCTGCTATGGCCTCTGCTAAGGAAATCCCTAATCTTAGGGACAATATTAAAGAATAGTATGGGATTAGCAGAAATTTGGCTAATGCCTTGAAAAACATTAAGTAGTTTGTTTTCTGTCTTTTGTCTGTTTTGGCTGGTCGTTGTTGGTTCTGTGGGGCTTTTTGCTGGATATTTCTCGTTTCTATGCTAGTTTTTTAGCTGTTTGTTTCTTCTTGTTTCCTAATGCTCTATTTTCTTAAGTTTATCTTGTAAAGGGTTTCGGGGCCCCTTCAAAACCTACTTTTACCATAATCAAAAACTTTAAGCATCAAAACCTTATTATCAGAATAGTAGATATAAGAGTTAAGCACAAATATAAACCACAAAACATTTACCAACCATCCACAAAAAATAATACCAATATTTGTATGTGGAAAACCCAGTAAAGGGAAAAACCATGGTGGGAAGCCTACCTACAACTAGATAATACTTCTACAATAAGTATGTGATTACAAAAAGAGGGGCTTGCACATGTAGGAAGGCCAACAACCTAGAGTGCACTACTCATCACAAAAGGTGCCTCACCGAATAAAAAATAAATCCAAAGTAGAATCTAGAAAGAAGATTGATTTGCAAGAATAACATCTCCTATGTCTGAATACAGTTCTGGTTAAGCTTATTACCCGAGGTCTTAAACCTATTTCACCAACCCAATTCGATCACCTATGATTGACCAAAACCTCTGCATATGATTACAACCTTATTCGCACACAGATAATCCTATTTCCCAAAAACCCACGATCTACAAAGAGATCTTACATCATATTTATACCAACCCAGGACCTCGGCCACCTAAAAGATAATACAATAATTTCATAACACAATCCCACAATCCAATGATCAACCAAGTCGTCCTAAGACTAAAACAACATAATCTAATCGATAGATCCAACTAGAAATGCATCGGGATCATCCACCAACACATTACATAAACTGGTCCATAACCTAGCAGAATAAGATAGCATTAGGTCTGGTCCAAAATGCAACACTACCAATTAACAAGAACACAAACAAGATAACCAACAACATCTCGAAAGCCATGTAGAAGCCACACCAACACCACTTATCAAGTGCATCAAAAGATCTTCACCAAAGCTCTACTGGTAAAACCCTTACTGATGACCAAAAGCCTTACTATAAAAAATGATAGCCCCTGAGTCATCAAATCCAGAACCAACTGATTGTGATACACATCTAAATAGCATGAATGATAGGTCCAAACCAATTCCACAAACTGAAGCATATCAAATCAATATCATAATCCAACAGCTCTACCAGAAACTATTAAACAACCAAAACAACCGGTGTTGCCATCAATGCAACACATAATCAATTCTTCCAATTTTCCAACAACTAAATGCTGGAACTGCAGAAAATTCAATTATTTTTGAAAAAGATTGTAAAGAGGAGAAGAAAAATAAAAATAAGAATGCCTCTGATTCTGATTCCAATAAATCCTCTCAAAATGATGTGGATGCTTTTGTCACTACCTTGACAACCCATGCATCAAAAGATGTATGGTTGATTGACTCAGGTGCTTCTTTCCACATGACCTCTCACAGGGGTTGGTTTTCAAAACTTATAAAGAATATGATGATGGGAAGGTGTATTTGGGTGATGATTCTCACCTAAAGGTTGTTGGTCATGGAAGAATCAAGATATGATTCCCTGATGGTAGAGTGAAGGGGATTGATAGTGTACTACACATTCCTGGTTTGGCACAAAACTTTCTTTTAGTTAGAAAGTTGAGTGATGTGGGAGTGTAGATTGTTTTCTCGCAAGGTGGATGTAAGATGACAAGAGTTTCTATGGTGCTTTCTTAGGGTGTTTGGATTGACACCTTGTATAAATTGGATGCATGCATGATTTAGTGCAATAGTGCTTATATGAAGTCCAAGAAGAGGGCTTTGGATTCTTCATCCTCACCATCAGATCAAGAAGAAAAGAAAATTGTTGTATCAACATCTGATGGTCATGCTTTCTGGGTACCTAGGGGTGCTAATGCTTTGGAGATGAAGCTCCCATCTGAGAAGACAATGTCATGGCACCAAAGACTTGGTCATATAGGGTGAAAAGGGCTTATGATCCTTGCAAAATAAGAGCCTTGTTGAAGGCCTTGATGATTTTAATATTGAGTTTGACTTTTGTGAATATTGTGTTTATGGAAAGCAACACCATGTTTCCTTTTATTCTAGTTCTCATAAGTCTTCTGGGGTTTTGGACTATGTTCATGTTGATGTCTTCGATCCAGTTAATGTGCCTTCATTAAATAGATCTGTGTACTTTGTTTCTTTCATATATGACTATTCTAGAAGAACATTTGTTTATTTCCTTTGACGTAAATGTAAAGTTTTGAGTTGGTTTAAGGAATTTAAGTCCTTGGTTGAAAATCAGACTAGTAGGAAAATTAAGTGTTTGAGGATGAATAATGGTGGTGAGTTTTGTTTTGCTGAGTTCGACAGGTTCTATAAGGACCACATGATTGAAACACATAAGACAAATCCATATATACCATAAAAAAATGGAGTTGTGGAGAGGATGAACAAAACACTAATGGAGAGGGCTAGGAGTATGATGAGTGGTACTGGCCTTGAACAAAAGTTTTGGGCTAAGGTGGTAGCCACTACATGTTATCTAATAAATAGATCTCCTACTTTGAAACTTGTTGAAAAGACCCCTATAGAAGAATGGTCTAGTAAAAATCTCTCATTGAGACATCTTAGAGTCTTTGGTTGTGAGGCATATGCTCATGTGCCTAGTGAAAAGAGATCTAAATTGGAGAATAAGGTGGTGAAATGTATCTTCATCGGCTATGGTGTCAGTGTGAAGGGGTACAAGCTTTGGGATCCAGTTGCAAAGAAGGTGCTTTGTAGTAGAAGTGCTATCTTCTGTGATCTAAAACCTTCCACAGTAGATTTGCATCTAGAGAAGGAGGAGAAACAGAAAAAGGAGGTAGTTTAGATTCCACCTAGAGCTGAAACCTTCCAGAGTATATTTGCATCCAGAGAAGGAGGATAAACAGAAAAAGGAGGTAGTTTATATTCCACCCACTCTTGAGAGAGTTGAACTACGTACTCCTACAAGACTTGATAATGAGGAGATCTCTAGCATCTCAGAGAGTTTAGAAGAGGAACAAGATGCTCAACCTCAGTCTTTGAGGAGGTCTACACGTGATAGGTAGCAAGATGAAAAATATAGATATTCACCAGAAAGGTTTGGTTATTTGTTGTTAGATTCCACTTATATTTTTGATTTTATTTCTAACACTGATGAGGCTAGGACTATTAGAGAGGAAATGAGTATGCATGATGTAGATTCCTGGATGGAAGCCATGAATGAAGAGATGGTTGCATTAAAAAATAATGATACATGGGATTTGGTACCTTTACCTGAAGGACAAAAACCCATTGGTTGTGAATGGGTGTTCAAGAAGAGACTTGGTCTAGATGGCAGTGTTGAGAAACACAATGCATAGTTAGTCGTGAAGGGATATTCCTAGGTGGAGGGAATTGATTATGGGGAGATATTCTCTCCCGTAACTATGCTGACATCCATTTGGTTTTTGTTATCACTCGCAGGAGCTTATGATTTAGAAGTCGAGCAAATGGATGTAAAATGTTTTTTCCTTCATGGTGACTTAGAGGAGGAGATTTGTAGCTCACAACCATGGCACTTTGTGGAGAAAGGTAAAGAGAATCTGCAAGCTGAAGAAATCTCTTTATGGTCTTAAGCAATCTCCTAGAATATGATACCCAAAATTTGACAACTATGTGTTATCATTGAGATTTTAGAGATCTAAATCTAACCATTGTGTTTATTACAAAGTTGAAAATGGCCACAGTCTCATTATTATCTAGTATGTGGATGATATGTTATTCATTGGGAATGGGAAGATAATGATTCCAGTTTTGAAGTCTCAACTGTCAGTACAGTTCGAGATGAAAGATCTAGGTGCAACAAGATACATTTTGGGAATGGAGATCAGAAGGGATAGAGCTTATATAAATCTTTGGGTCAGCCAAAGAAAGTATGCAAACTCTATTTTGGAAAGATTCAACATGACATATTGCAGATAGTTAGTTGTTCCCCATTTTACAGGGTCCAAAGCTTTTTGTGAAGGATTGTCCAAAATATCCTACTGAGATGGTGGAAATGACCAAATTTATTTATGCAAGTTCTATTGGTAGCCTAATGTATGCTATGGTCTGTACGAGGCCAAACATTTCACAAGCAGTGGGAGTCCTTAGTCAATTTATGGTTAATCTTGGATAAGTGCATTAGGATACAGTGAAGAGAGTGTTCAGATATTTGCGAGGTACTTTCGAGTATTCCCTAAGTTTCCATGGTAATCCTACTGGACCTTAGAATTCCTTTAGTATTCATGGATATATAGACTCTGATTAGGCAGGTGACATTGACAACAGAAGATCCACTAGTGGATATGTGTTCACCATGTTGGGTGGTGCAGTGAGATGGATGAGAAAGCAACAAACTCTGGTTGCTTTATCATAACTAAAGCTGAGTACATGGAAGCTGCTCATGCTTGTAAAGAAGCCATTTGGCTTAAGATATTGTGCTCAGATATTGGTTTTGATGTAGGACAAATTACTATTTGTTGTGACAACCAGAGTGCTATTTATTTAATGAAGAATCCTACTTTCCATACTAGAACAAAGCATATTGATGTACAATTTTATTTTGTTTGTGATATGGTGGAAGATGGAAAGGTGAAGTTGGAGAGAATTGATACTTTTCTGAATTTTTTAGATGCATTGGCAAAGCCAGTGAGCACTGAGAAGTTCAGATGGTGTGTCGATTCTATGGACCTTAGGGCCTTGAGTAGATGATAGAGTGTTTTGACTCTTGATAGGTATTTGACAAGTTGGGATTAAGGTTTCTGAACCTTAGAGTCCAAACATGGTAATTTAATTATTTGTTTTATTTTTCACCCAGTTTGGGAATCCTAAATTTTTGGCAACTAGTGTCATAGGTTGCTATGTTGAGACTATGATAAATTTCTATTGTGACTTTGACATTTTCTAGTTCGGTGGAAACGTCATGGAGAGTTATATTTTGGTAGTCTGCATTTATGGATTGAGTTCAATTTTGACAAGTGGTGTGAGGTAAGGAAGGCACCTATTTGGTCATGGTAACTTTTATGTTGCACTTACATTACATTTGGCAAGATGATCATTATGGAAGAGATAGGTGTTGCTGCTTCAGAAGTTGCTATGTGCAATGTGTTATTGGATTAGCAAGGTTTTGTGACACAACTTACCTCTTGGTCTTTGAAGATGGTTTTGGAAACCATGGGAACACACCTCTTTGTGATGAGCTCTATTAATATGTTGATGCCTTAGTATTTTTTAGATGAGACAAGTTGATTATTTCTAAGGCGTCGTTATGCTGCCAAAATTGTTCTTGAAATCTCTATTGTAGCTACTTCTGAAGAGCGTTGGCTCTATTCATTGTATTGTAACTATTGTTGTTGCTAACAATACAATTGAGTCTGGCTTTTGGAATGTGGGTTTTTTCCCGAAAAGGTTTTCCCACACATGTTTGGTGTTGTGGTTTTATTTGTTAAATCTGATTTTATATGTGTTTATGTAATTTGCAATAGTTTTAAAGTTTGTAAGAAATTTCTACATGACCTCTCCTATTAGATTTACCATTTGGAAGAGTTATTTCACACTTTGGTTTCCTTTCAAGACCTGGGCACTAGTGCCATGGTGCTCCTTAATCAAGGACCTTAAATTAGCCCCAAGGAGAAGGACATAGCTCCAATGGATCAATTGATAGGTGTATATGGCACAAAACTAGAGTTAAGGCACTGAACGAACCCACATAGGAGATGAAGGGGAGACACACTAAAGTAGGGGCACAAACATGATATGTAAATTGGGTTGGTGACAATTTACGATGCTACAATTATCCCCCACTTTAACGGGAGTATGAGCCTATGCAAATACTCAGGGTAAAGTAGAGGAAAGAGAGATGAAGGGGATGAAAGAAATGAGCACAATCACAAGGAGTATAAGACCTCACTAATTTTGAGGAACTAAGCCCCCAATCTTAGGATCTTAACTCACTCAAAAAAATACAAGTAATACAAAACAAGACAAAATAAAAAGGGAGATAAAAGGCAAATGAAGACAAAGGCAAAGAGACACACAACACAAAAACTAAAAACCAGAACAAAACCTCAAGTCAGCTAGTCGAAGAGACCTCAATATCAAAATGTCTTAACCACTAACATACTTCTTGAAAAATGCCATCTCAAGAACACAAGTGATCACATAAAAGAGAAAAGCACGCATCATCCATGAACCACCATAGTTAGCAATGCTATGAGTTCATGAGAAGAAGGACATAGAGAGCATGGATACACACTAGATATGTTTTTCTATGTGATCCATGAGAATAATGATGAGAAAGGACATGGATACATACTCTAGATGTGTTTTTCTAGGTGATCCATGTTAGGGAGGAGAAGAGGAATATTTTAGTTGTGTTTCGCTAGTTCCAATCATCCTGATGCATGTGTGCAAGTGATGTCTAGTTTCAAGTATATAGAACTCCGTATAAGAGTTTTTTTCCTCTGGATTTGAGCATGCATCAACCTATTTAAGACATATAATGCAAATGCAAATGCCAAGGACTGAATGTTTGGTCTTGAGAACATCTTGTATAAGAGTTTGTTTTCTCTAGTTTTGAGAATGTGTAACCCCGTTTAAGACACATATATGCCTAGTTTTGAGGACATCCTATGTAATAATTTGTTTTTTATAGTTTTGGGAATGTGCACCCCATCTAAGATATATTAAAAATGTTGCATCTGGTTTTGGGCATGAGGCATCTTGTATAAGAGTTTGTTTTCTTTGGTTTTGAGTCCGAACACCCCGTTTAAGACATGCAAGGATATGGTACAAAGAGGGTGACATGTATGCCCCCCCTTAAGATGTCAACATATCCCTATGTTTATGTCTTAAGGAAGCTAGAAAAAAGGATACCCACCTTTAACACTAAGGAGATATCCTTTAGGTAATGATGCCATAAATCCAAGCTAAAGAGGAAATACTCTTACAAGCAAGGATAAAATAGTTGAAAAAGAGATACCTTGCAACAAGTGTAAAGAGGATATTTGGAGGAGAAGAGATATTTTATCAAAATACATCTACCTCCAAGAGGAGTTTCTTGAACAAGCATAATATCTTCTACCAAAAGAAAGGAAGGGGAATAAGAATGCATACCTTTCTCCTATTTCTAGGTGAAAGGGATTCTTGGTGAAGGATGACACACTTTTGACCTAATGTGAGGGGTAATTCTATAATAGATATATATTGTCGATTGAAAAAGAGGTTGTAGCCAAGGACTTACACCACTTGCATAAGAGAGAATCTTTAAGCAAATGACAACTTCACACAAGGAATGACATCAAACCATAAGCAAATACTACTCAATAAAGGAAAAGTGGATCCTTAGAAAGAATAAGAGAGAAATAATTTCCCCCTAAGTGTAAGGAAAATGAGAATAATTACACAACCTCCAAGGAGATATTAGACATAAGCAATGCATAATATACTAACTAAAAAGAACGTTCAATGTAAGAAAAGACATTAAGATATGTAAAATGCAACTCTAAAGGATAGGTAATCTTCAAAGAGAAAGAGGGGGAATTAGAATGAAATATAACATATTTTTCTAAAGAGAAAGATTAATCACAAAAGACATACCACTCTATGAAAGAAAGGATACGAAAACATGAAAAATGCAACCCCTAAAGGGAATAGTGACATTTTAGATGGAGAGAAAGGAGAAATGTTGCTTCCCCAAAATGTTTGATATTAAAAAAGCATTTCCTCTTATGACAAAGAGCCCCCAATTAAGTTAACTACTTGTGTCATAGGGTCAGGAGCAACATGGAGGGTGAGTAGAGTGCTAAGACACTACTTTCTCACTAAATAAGAGGGCAATATCAGTTGAAAGATCTATGCGATTCCTATCAAATTGTTCTTGAATAAATTACTTATATGCTTTACTTATTCCAAGAGAATAAGAACCAACGTGATTAAAAAGATAATGCTTACTACCTTTTTATGCTTTTTGCTAAAATTTATGAAAGGAATAACAACATTCTTGTCATACTTTAATTTCCAAAACATTCTAATTGCTAATATTTCCTTATCATCAATAGGTTTAGGCCTTGTCTCTTGTGATGAAGGACAAGGATTGTTAGAAGAAGAGGGATTTTCATCTATGATTTTAACTATGCCTCTATCAATGAGTCCTTTCATTCCATTTAGAAAATCAGGACAATTGTTGGTAGTGTGATCATTAGTTTGGTGATATGAGCAAAAAGGAGCTTTTGAAGAAGAGGCACTTTTAGATGAACGATAGGTTTTTTGTCTTGCAAGATGATCTTTGAAGTCTTGAATCCTAAGGAGCTCATCCATAGGAGAATTATGATAATGTCCTAGGCCTTCTATTCTAGCTTGTGTAGGAGGGTTTATAGGGACTCTAATTCCTTATTTAAATTTTCCAAGTCCTTGTCCCCTAAAGCCCTGTTTTGATAATATTTTAAAGCCACTCCTACAAGAATCTCTTAATTGAACAGGAAGGGGAACATTTTAATGAATTTCTTTAAAATTTTTAGTGTAAGTGTGTTTAGAAGGATCAAAGGGACAAGTAGACGAAGAAGGAATATCTTGTAGAGGAGGATTTTCCTTTCTATCATCATGCATATCCTCTTCGGTAGATTTGAAAGGAAGATCCTCATCATCTAAGGCCTCATCCTTTCTTAATGTTATATTGGGAGATATATTGTGAATACAATGCATAATATCATCTTCTCTACATATATTTTGATGACTAAGATAGGCTCTAGGAGAATAAGGAGGATCTAAAGAGATTGAAACACCAATATTTTGATGTTTCCCCCCTTGTGCTAGGGTATGTGTATGAGAAAAAGATGGTGCCATGTTTCTATTCAATTTTTTCTCTCTATTAGAGAGATAATTGATAGGAGTATTAGCTTGTTCTTCATTCACATTAGATACCTTAAGAGAGATACAAGTATTAGGCTTTCCATTAACATCTCTAGGATTGGGATCTACAAAAGCTTTAATGTGATTTATATATGCAATGCATTTTCCTGAAAAATATCACAATAAAACAACATGCACTATAAATAAAAGTTTTGAGATCTAATTGGTTGAAAGGAAATAATTTGGAAATTCTAAAAATGCAATATGTCAAAGTGCTATGAACGAAAGAAGCAATGTGAAGTGAAAGAAGCCATTATCCCACACATGATTATGATAAATGTAAGTGAAAATACAAGCAATCATTCGTGAAATAGAAAATAAATCAGATTTATTATGTGCCATTATTAATATTTAAAATCAGATCTGAAAATTAAAGTAACGAATTATACAACCCACAAATGTAATTAACCTAAATAAATTTGGGTTTTTTATGAATTAAACCTCTAAATTTATGTAATTAGATTAAAATAAGATCTATGAATGTAAAATTAAAATTTACAATGTTATCAAATCAGATTTGAAACAATTACTCCAAATCAAACAACCCAAACTCAATTTTAGAATTTAAAAAATTAGTTTTTTTGTAATTTAACCTCTGAATTTTTTAAATTCATTTGGAAATTAAACTTGTAAGTGTAAATTTGAATCTTAAATTGCATAAACATTTAGATCTGACAACATGAGTCAGAATTAAAGGTGTAAGGAGTTGGGTTCATTAAAATTTAATGGTGAAAAATATTAGGGTTTCCATCACAAGTAGGATGAAAACCGCTAACATTTAGACTTAGGAACCATTACATTAGGGAAAGATAGGAATTTGATAGATCTAAATCCAATAGATCCAAATGCTAATTAGATTCAAGGGATCTTGAATGAGTCTCTTCTTTCCTTTGAGATGAATTGATTTGTTGAAGATGCTAAAATTAGGACAAATGGGCTGAGATTGAAGTAATTATGCATGAACAGTGAGCTACAGTTGTCAGATCAAACCACAAACATGGATCCGAGGATTATAAGAGTATTTGAACTTGTTCCGAGAAGGATCTCCTGATTTGTTGGGACCATAATGACGATCACCCTAGTCCTTCACACTTTTCACACTTCAATGGGGGATGGATTTGTCACTATAAATAAAACTAATTCTGAAGATCACAACTCCGTACCTATTCCTATGCACACTAGAGAAGGGAAATAGGTTGGGAATAGGGGTTTGCTTAAGTCAAACCTTGGTTTAGGAATTAATTTTGAATGAAATATTCAAATATTGAAATAAACAATGGAAATATATACCTCAGATTTGCAATGATTGATAATGATGCTTTTCTTCTTGAATGTAATCAAATATGTTATATGAAATGGCATAAACATGACAAAACCCTAACCATGTACACATGCTTGCATATGAATGATGTAATTTTCTCCACAATGGTTGAATGAAGGAAATGCAGCCTTGAAGACCTCTAGAAATGCTTGATGATGAATACTTCAATGCTTAAATGCTTGATTGCTTGATTGCTTGATAATACTTGTTAATTATGAAAACAGGTTAATCAAATGTCTTTATATATGAGATCCTAGGTCAATTTTATTGATTAGGCTGACCTTCAATGGTCTTATAGAGACACTAATTTCATTTCCTGGTGGAGTGATAGGTCCTATCCTCCACTTAAAAATTTGGCCCCATTGAGGGGGAATAGGGTGCTAGGTGCTCTAGTTCTAGGAGTAGGGTGTTAACACCCTGATCCTCCTCAATCAGGGACCTTAAATTAGCCCCAAGGAGAAGGACATAGCTCCAGAGGATCAATTGAAAGGTGTACATGGCACAAAAATTGGAGTTAAGGCATTGAATGGACCCAAGTAGGAGATGAAGGGGAGGCACACTAAAGTAGGGGCACAAACATGATGTGTAGATTGACCTAGTAACAATTTATGATGCAGCAACTTTGAGCATTATTAATCTTCTATCCCTAGAGAGCCACTTGCCTTTCCAAGAAGATAGACATTTTTCTATTTTTTTCCTTTGATGGATCTCATAGTTTAGAAGAGCGGAGTCCCTTGTCCAAAGGTAATCTCAGATAAATGTAAGGTAGTTCACCTTCTCTAAAGCCAAGTATGTTTAAAATCTTTGTTTTCTTCCTAGGGTCTATTGAGGAAAATAAGACTTTTGATTTCTCATGACTAATCATTGTCGTAAAGCCAATGCATACTATTTTAGAATCTTCCTTAAATTGTGAGCTTCCCTTTTCTTTCCTGCTCCAAAAAGAATAGTATCAACAATGAACTCTTGATCCATTCCTTTTATGAACTTCAGTCCTTCTATCCTTCCATGCTCCTATAAAATCTTGGATGATCTCCTAAGTGCCTTTGTCATTATTATAAACAAAAAATGGGAGAAAGGATCCCCTTGCCTCAAGCCTCTTGAAATCTGAAAAAACCTTCAAGGGAGCCATTCAATAGCATTGAGATCATGGGGTTTGATATGCAGTAAAATACTCAATTCACCCATGATTTGCTAAAACCAAAATCCTCAATACATTCACAGAAGAATCTCCAATCAACCTTATCATAAGCCTTTTTAATATCTAGCTTGATGAGCATACTAGGCATTTTGTTTTGTGGAATTGAATGAATAACTTTCAGTGTAATAATTACTCCATCTAATATTTACCTCCCAGGGAGAAAGCCAGAATGATTTTTTGAGATTATATTTTGGACAATTTTCTTCAGTCTATTTGTTGTAGCCTTCTCCATGATTTTGTAGATGGTGTTGCAGAGAGAGATGGGCCTAAATTCATCTAGAATTGTTGCATTCTCTTTCTCGGGGATGAGGGATATGAAGTTGTTTTTGATTTCCTTCAAGAATCTCCTTGAATTTCTAGCCTCTTTAATAGCATCAACTACACCATTTTGCAATATATTCCAACATTTTAGGAAGAATCCAGTCAGGAATCCACCAAATCCTAGAGATTTATCAAGATGTAATTGCTTTATAGGGTTGCTTCCATTTCTTCTCTAGAGAATTTTCTGAATATATTTTTATTTTGATCTTCTCTCACCAAACTTGGGATATTCCTCAAGTTTTCTTTTTGATTTATCCAATCTAAGCCTTCCTAGTTATTAAGAATGCTTTCAAAGTATGGAATTTCATTCATAGGAATTCCCTCTGAATCTTCCACATACGACCCATCCTCTCTTTTTAGTCTGATAATCCTATTCACATTTCTTTTTTGTTTAGTGGTATTGTGGAAGAATTTAGAATTCTTATCTCTTTTTGCCAACCACGTCTCCCTTGACTTCTGTCTCCAAAATGTTTCTTCTTTTGCAAGCATTGCTTCATTTCCTTGTAGCAACTCCTCTTTCAATAATTTCTCTTGGTCCATCTCATTCTATATAACTTGTTCATTTAGGTCTTTTAATTCTTTTTCTAGTTCATCTTCCTCTTTGAAAATATCCTTAAAGTGTTCTCTATTCCATTTCAAGTGCCTTTGTTTCATTGGCTTCAACTTAGCCACAAAGTAGAAGAGCTTTGATCCAACATGTTCATTTCCCCATTAGCATTCAATTAAGTTAATTTTTTTTTGTCTCTCATCTACATGTTCTCAAACTTAAAAGGACTGCATACTAGTTTCTTGTCTCCAATTATTTCTAGTTGCACTAGGAAATGATTTGAACCCGAGCATGACAAAATGGATGCCTTAAGTCCAAAGGGAAATGTTGAAAGATCCCCTTGGAGGAAAAAAATATCCAACTTTTCAGTAATATGGCTGAAGCCTAATATTTTGTTGTTCCATGCGAACATTCCATTCTCTCTCTCTCTCTCTCTCTCAATTTATAGAAGGCAACATCTTCTAACCCATTCCCTGAAGTCCATTTGGACTGACTCATCTTTTGAATTCCTCCTCTCTTGTTTGTGAAGTTAAGTATCACATTGAAATATTCCCCAATTATTGTATGATGGAAGAGAAAGGAAGATAAGAAGTTATCTAATTCTCCCCATAGTTCTCTCTTCTTCATATTAGGAATGGGACCAAATACATTAATGCACATGAAACTTAGATTTACATTTAGGCTCTTGATCATGCCTCTAGTCCAATTTTTCTCTTCTTCTTTTATTCTTCAAGGATATTGAGCTTGGTTTCTAAATAATTGCAAGTCCACTAGAGGCACCTTTTGCTTGGATTTTGATTTTCAATACCTAATTTTCTAATGAACACATTCATATCCTTAGTGGTCATTTTTGTCTCTTGCAACAATAGAATGTCTTCCATAGTCATTAAGACCTCGCACTTGACTGAGTGTTGTTTGTTAAGGGCACTCAAGTCCCTAACATTCCACATTAGGAGCATCATGACTCTTGGGGAAGGGTTTTTCCCTTCCATGTTTTAAGTAGTGTGGTTTTTTTTTTTGATCCTTTACCTCCCCATCCTTTGATCTCAGCTTTGAAAAGGATTTCCTCCCTCTCTTGCTCCCTATTGATTTCCCACAATCAGGTTTTCTCTTGTTTGGAAAGTATTGGAATAGCCCAAGTTTATTGTCCATCCTTTCATCTTTATCCTCCTAAATTTCCAAATCTCCAAACGAGGATTCTTATTCAACATTTTCTAGCTCATTCATATCCATGATTTTCTTAATCAAGGCCTGCTTTTTGTAAAGATCTAAATCATCCTCTATCTTTGCTACTTGTGATGTACCTAATAATTCACACATTACTTCTAGCTCCATGGTGGAGTTGATCTCCTCCTACATCTTTGCTTCTTCTTTTGTTTTCTCTTTTTGATTATTTGATTTCTCTTCTAGTTTGGAGGAATCCCTTCCCTCTATTTCTATACCATCTTGAGGGGACATGTAATGCCCCGCCAGGAACCCTATAGGGAAACAACACATCTAGGCAACTAAAAGGTGAAATAATTTAAAAAAAAAAAGATTAAGTGCATTAATTATAACATTGCACATTTATTAACACAACAAAAGTCTAACACATGATTTCCTAAGGGTTACCAATGAAGATTAATTCACAGATTATATTAACAAATTCTTAAATTAAAAACATACTCATACATCTAATTTCCATAATGAAAAAAATCAATGTATTCCAAGGCATTTATTTTTCCATAGATCATTTATACAAAAGATTAAAGCAACTAAATTAACATACATTCTATTGATATAATATTAGAATATCCATAATTACATGGCTTCCAAAAATACCACGGACTACAAAAGTTACAATGCCAAGGTTACATAAATGTTTGATACAATGACCACAAGGTCTCAACTGAACAATGATCATGAACATGAGCTGGTACATGAACCACAAACCAAGAAACACTAGCGAAGCCTTTCCTTGCATGAAGGTATAAACACAAATATCCGATGGGAAGTGGCACTACCACTCGACCATGTGATCCCAAAGTGGAACCACCCCACCGTGCGGGGAGATAGCAAAAGACCCTCAAGTAAACCAAATAAGACAAGTACGATAGAACTACATGACTCCGCAAACATCCATGTGACTCAACTCATAAACACTAGTGACTCTAAGGAGAGAGTGTCATCGCATGGCTTAAGGTGGTTACCCTAGGTAGGCCTCCATAGGTCCCGACCCCCATCCTAGGTTATCCTGGTAACCTCTCTCGAACCCCCAGCTCTATCTAAGCATCATGCGGACCCTACCAATCCTTTTGTGAAGACAAGGTGGTAGGTTTGCCATTCCAGGCCTTCTCACCACATCCTGAGCCTATACAAGCACTCAACCATGTGCGAGGCACATTATCTATTTAATATTTTAGCTACCCACCCCCTAATCAATTATTAGGTTATCACTTCTTAACTGACTTTCAAGGGGTTATCCTGCCATCCACTTTGGGCGTGACCCCACTCGAAAGCCACTCTCTCTCATAGGACACTAACAGGAAAAGTTTCTCTCTATGAGAACACTATGGCAAAACGGACAACCATAACTAATCCTGACCAAAAGCAGGTGAAAGGTACACTATCAATAAACTAGGATTGACCATATGGAATAAAATACACAATGGCTCACATCGATAGGTTTACTCAACAACCTCTGACCAAGGGGTATATCCATTTACGACAAGACGTCAATACAACTAAAATTGCAACGAAATAAAGCTTTGAGTACAATTATTATTTACACAGAGATTCTAAAATAGACAATCTTTTCTTTAAATAGTCAAGGCATAACTAACTTGCAATTAAAGTTACTTCAGAGAATATGAAAATACAACTATATAATAAAGGAATTTCCATATTGTCATTTGTCCAAAAAGCTAAATTTTACCACATTAAAATAATTTTTCCCTAGTCATATGTTTAAGAATAATTTCCAAATACCCCAGTTAAATGATTTCCATAACATAGATTAAATTCCAAATTAGAAATATATATAATAATATAATATAATTACATGAGTATATATTTTTCGAATATAAACCATATAATTATATCATATTTAAAATATACATACTAAAATGAAGATTTAATTTTCTAAATAAAAATCTACATACCGAAATGAAGATTTACTTTCCAATAAATAAAAATCTACATGCTAAATGGAGATTTAATTTTCAAAATATACATGCTAAAATGCAGATTTAATTTTCAAAATATACATGCTAAACTGATGATTTAATTTTCTAAATAAACATCTACATACCAAAATGAAGATTTACTTTCCAATAAATAAAAATTTACATGCTAAATGGAGATTTAATTTTCAAAATATACATGCTAAAATGCAGATTTAATTTTCTAAATAAACATCTACATACTAAAATGAAGATTTACTTTCCAATAAATAAAAATCTACATGCTAAATGGAGATTTAATTTTTTAATAACTAACATTTAAAACTTACACAATATCATATTATGAACAAAGCATAGCAATGCTTTATAAATAAATATATTTATATATATCTATTTTTTTTTTTAAAACTAAAAAAAAAATTAAACATTAAAAAAAAAACCATAGGCTAACCGCAAGGTAGCCTGCTACCATACAGTAGCAAGTGTTGCCTTGCGGTAGCACTGCTACCATATGGTAGCAGTCGCTACTGTAGGGTAGCAGGCTACCGCCTCCCCAGACAAATTAAAAATTTTGATTTAAAAAAAAACCATTTCAATAGCATAAACAAATTTAATTTACAATTAAATTTAACACCCAACGTAAATTTACAACTAAATAAAACAGAGATAAATAAAATTTAATTTACAACTACATTAAAAATAACAAAGATAATTAAAATCTCTGGCTCAATCTCTGAGACAAAACAAAGAAGGATAAAACACCATAACTAGACAATTTCATTCGAAAAACCAAAATAACTGGAAACTAATTTTCTGGCAAACCCCAATTTCATCCAAAATTTGAAACTTTCATGAACAAAATTCAATCGAATGGAAGAACAAGGGAAACTTTGGCAAAATTTTGCCAGCATAACTTCCCCAAATTTCACAAATTTAAAACTACAATAACTAGGAAATCGAATTCTTTTCATAAACAAAATTGAAAGAATATATTTTAACCAAGAAACATGAAATAAAACAGGAAGGGTTTGGAGTTGCATTTTTATTTAAAATCAAAATGGACTGCAACTTCAATAAACCTCATAACAAATACTCCAACAACACTGCACACATTTAATCATCTTTTTTTTTTTTAAACAAACAACATCCAGAAGAAGGGGAAGAAATATATTGATTTTCTTAAAACAAACAAAGAAGAGGTTGTCCATTCTGTAGAGCTTTCCAGGAAGAAATTTGTTGGAGAGCTTCTATCTTGCAACATACTTGGAGAGCTTCTATCTTGCAACATACTTCCAACCCAAAACCAAAACCTCCTTCCCAAACAATCTCCAAAATCTTGGCCTTCTCCAAGAACATGCATTCCAGAAATTTCAAACAATTTCTTTCACACACAACCGCCTCCTTCCCGTGAACCCCCGGAATGAAAAATAAAGATTTTATTTAACCTAAACTTTTTAGGTTTCTCCAAAAATATTTTCCTCTCCCAAAATAATCATTTTTCTTTTCAAACTAAAAATCATTACCATTTATTTTCTAATTTTCCAAAAAGGCAAGTAAAAATGAATAATTCTAAAAACAACACTTTCCCTTTTCTTTTATTCTTTTCTCATGCCCAATTAAATAACTTTCTAAAAATAATATTTAGGAAAGTAATTTAACTTATTTTATTTATTTCCAATTTATTTGTAAAAAAATCTAGAGTCCCATAAATGCATTTAATTCTATTTATTTCAATTTTTTTTTTGAAATCTAGAGAACAACAAATGTATTTAATTTTATTTATTTTCCATCTAAGGTTTAAAAAAAATTATATTTCTAAAATCATGCAATTTGCAAACTAGTTAAGGAAGAAATTTTATTTTTAAAATCTAGAGAATAATAAATGTAATTAATTTATTTTCTACTAAATTTAAATAAAATTATATTTCTAATATAATGCAATTTGCAACTAAATTTAATAACTTCACTTAATTAATTAATTTCATAATCACTAAAGCATTATAATTCATAAATTAAATATGCTAACTATAAGGTGACGTCGTAAACTCAATTAATTAATTAAATCTACTAGGGCACACAAACTGAGAAGACTCAAACAAAGATTCTAAAAAGTCAAACAAATTGACTCGATAGCCAAACAAAACCAAAAGGGACGACCGACTGACGACACTCACAAGAGTGCAACTAAGGTACAGTGAGGGTTAACCACTATCTCCTCCACTCCCATCGAACAAGTAAGGCACGCTCAGACCTGTGGAGCCAGGTGGAGACAATGCCCCGTACCTACCCAGTACTTGTGCCTGCAATGACCTGCATCATCGAACCACATATGCATATATACAAATATAGAATACATGGCACACACACCAATGAAGGAGAATCACAACGTTCCCTGTCTCACCGGAGTGAGTGAAGGAAAATCGTCCCCTTGCATCCAATATACTCACAAACACACAACATATAATTACACATTGCATAGATAAAGTA
Organism: Cryptomeria japonica; assembly: GCF_030272615.1. Taxonomy (NCBI): domain Eukaryota; kingdom Viridiplantae; phylum Streptophyta; class Pinopsida; order Cupressales; family Cupressaceae; genus Cryptomeria; species Cryptomeria japonica. The sequence goes on from NC_081408.1 coordinate 304,447,167, forward strand.
AAGTGTCAGTACATAGCAATAATCCATAAAATACCATAAATCGCAAGTACTGCAATACTGCAAATAAATTATGCATCTCATATCCAGATAAAGTATGAAATAATGTCATATAAGTCTGAATAACACATCATGGTAATGTATCCACTGAAAGTAAACAATAGTAAAATATGAGTCTAATAAGTTCAAACGAGGAGGGGTACTACAAGATATCCTATAATCTTACTTTGCCTCGCCTCTTCTAAATCCCTTATTCTTTCATGTGATTCAAGGATTTCCCCATTTTGTAGAGCTTCCTCTTCTTTGGTAGATTCCAACTTTGAGGTTTTAGTTCTATTTGAGCCCTTTTATCTCTCATGTCCTCCCTATTGTTGTCTCCTGTCGAAAAAGTATTTGGAGATAATAATGATATCTTCCTATCAATTTATTTCCACAACCCTTATGTTTCAATTATTAAAAGAGTTAACTTATCTTGAGTCTTTTCTCTGATTGCTTCAGGGTTGGAGGGGACCTTTCCAATCACAATCTCGTCTTCTATTGACATTTTCCCCCCCTCCATTAATCCCTCAATGGATATTCCAAGATCCATTATTTATCCTTGTAATATCCCCTAATTAGTTATACTTTAAATTAACCTAAATTTCCCCAAATCTAAAATAGGTAATTAAGTTTATGGGAGTACCTTTGTATATTGTTTTCTTGCAACATAAAATTAGAGAATGTATATGAAGTAATGCTTATAAACTAAAACATATGCTAATGAATTAAATCGAGTAATATAATTTTTTAAAGTATTAATTACCATTAGTATTATATTTGTTAGATAAAATCAGATTGTAGGTTAGTTTGCATTCTTTATTATCCAATTTCTTAGTGTACTAGGGTAGGCTGGTTGGATAGGGTGTCCAGGAGACCCTCCACCCTAGGCCCAAGAGTAGATGCTACATCCCTCTTGGCTCCATGTGGTAGGTGTTAAGCATCCATCATAGAGTGGCATGCCCAATGAGGTGTCTTATCATTGTTCCTTCTTATCTCAATCACCTCCTCTCTTAAGCCCAAGAGTAGATGCTACATCCCCCTTGGCTGCATGTGGCAAGGGTTAGACATCCACTATGGAGTGGCATACTTGAGAGAGGGTCCCTCATATGTAATGAACCATTTATGTTATTCTAGTTGTAGACACCCGAAATTGTCATGTCTAATTAAATAAATATTTTATTTATTTAATTATCTAAGCCTAATTCTTCTATTAATTAAATAAATCTTTATTTATTTAATTAATTCATTTATCCTCTTCTAGCCTTATTTCTCATTTAAATAAATACATTTATTTATTTAAATTATCCCTTTCCTAAATTAAATAAATATTTTATTTATTTAATTGCCCTACTTCTTCTATTAATTAAATAAATCTTTATTTATTTAATTAATTCATTATCTTTTTCTACACATGACACATGTCATTCATCTCTTATTTCCTACACTACCTACCCCTTTCATTATTTTGGTATTTCTTATACCTACCCTCTAATCCTAGCCGACCTCCTTTTTACACCTCTCAATCTTAACCCTCCATTTTCTATTGTGTCTTCTATTTAAGGAGATGCTTTCTTCATTACCAAACCCTAACTACTGGATCAATTGACTACACTACCATTCTACTTGCAACCACATTCCGTTCTTTGTTGAGCTCTTGTGCATACAAAAATCTGAGAGCAAGCATATCAAACAAGATCAATGGAGATAGGAAGAATGGAGATCAAAACCCTAGTGGACATGTGATGGTATAATCTTTGTGATTTTTTGAGTTATTTTGCATTGTCTTAGGTTATCTTCATATGTTATGGTGGATCTTTGTTCATTGTTAGGCTAGGGTTTGGTGGTTGAATCCATTTTAGTCTTTCAATATTGTTGTTTATTGCTATCCATTTTCACCATATACATTTTGGCACGCCCGGTGGGACCTTTGTCCCTTTGCATTTAACATTTTTGTTGCAGATTTTGCATTTTTGAAGTTGCAGATCGGACGATTTCGACGACATTTTAGGTTTTTTCCGCATTTGCGAGTGTTCGGATTGCGTTTTTGTATTTCAGAGGCGTCTGTGATATCTTGGATCGCGTCTGTGTTTCTGTCATTTTATATTTTTGCAGGTTTCCGAAAGTCGCGTCTGTGATCCCGAATCGCGTCTGTGAACCATCTGATCGCGTCTGCAGAATATAGAGGCGTCTGTGTTCTAAAATCACGTCTGCGAATCACAGAACCACGTCTGTGTCGGACAGACGCGTCTGTGTCTGGTATAACAGCGTCTGTGCATTCTGTTTTGCAAATTTTTTTAAGTTTTTCGATTCGGCTTTTCGGATTTTGTACTTAGGGTTTCAGATCTGGTTTATTTTTGGCTAACCTTTGCAGATCTAGCTAACCTGGTTTGTGCAGCTTGCTTTGGAGGCAAATACGTTTTTGTTGAAGGCCCCTTTTCACAAAGTCTTTTTGGGTTTTCTTAAAATTTACCTAACTTGTGTGCTTGCAGGAAGGGGTTATCATTTGAAACAACCCAGACTACTAACAATTTTGTTGCAGGGCCTTAGCTAGGGTTTTGTAATTTTATTTGTGTGCCTTGTCTTCATAGCTTAGCAAACACTTCAATTGGTGCACTAAAATTGAATCATTGTCTTTTGTGTTTTGAGCAATAGGCTCTTTTTGTTTACTCTTTAGAGGGCCTGTCTTCCCGTGTGGTCATTAGGACTACTAGTGAGAAGAGAACGACCCAAGTGGTAGCAAAAGAAAAGCCATCTTCTTCCAAGCCACTATAATCAAATGTATTCATGGTGAAAACTATGAATAACGTGTGCTGATTAGTTCATACCGACACTATGTCTCCCCATAAACCCGTTTGATCAAATTTATTTGATCATTTGTAGGGCGTAACCCCTACCGGCTGGGAGCCTTCTGTATTTACAGAGCTGAAAGTGCCGCATGTATGGCCACACGAGCGGATGCCCTTACTAGCACCTCATTGTTTTAGATGCCCAAATCCTTCTAGTTGTTGAGGCAGGAGGTCGGACCTCTGGTAGCGGCCCACACACATACGGTTCTTAGTAGAGATACAAAGTTCGCCATGGGGAGTTTTCATGGGGACTGATGCTTGGCTGACCCGAGAAGTGAGTGCCGAGGGTGGAGCCAGTGAGGTCAAGCATCTAAGTATCTGCTCTGAATAGCGTAGCCTCGGGGGTAAAACCCCATGTGGGATCAACAATTATTGTCCTGGCCAGCCATAAGAATTGTGCTTGACTTATGATAAACATTCAAACAATCAAGACAAAACAGCAAAACATTGTGTCTTTTGTGTCTTCAAGTGTATGCAAAAAACTTTTTTTTACATCAAACAACACACTTTTTGGAGTCTAAACAGTCTGCAAACATTGGGTCATCAACACTGTGTCCTCTTGTCACGAAAAACAGTCGAAAAATCAGATTTGGTCATAGCAAAACAAATTCACAGATAGGAAAGATTGCACTAAGGTTACAGAAACGCGTCTGTGTCTGTTAAAACCGCGTCTGTGTCTGATAAACGCGTCTGTGAAGTACAGAATAGCGTCTGTGTTTTTATCAGCGTCTGTGTCGAACAGAGACACGTCTGTGTCTGGAAATAACGTCTGTGAAGTATACAGGCGCGTCTGTGTCCACAATTGCAAAAACTGTTACAGTCTTAGCAAACATCAACAGGAAATCTCAGAATCACGTTTGTGTCAAACAGAATAGCGTCTGTGTCTTCAAACCGCGTCTGTGAAGTATACAGAGGCGTCTGTGTCAGGATTTCAAAAAAGTTTAACAGTCAAGCAAACAAAGAAATCAGTTTCGGCACACTTGAGCTTCCTAGGTTGTCTCCTCAGGTTTCATCTAGCATTCAGCCTGTTCTAAGGTCTTACACAGTCCATCATTGCTTCATACCTCATTTTACATTCATACTTGTCTAAACTTGAGTCAAAAGGTCACTTGCTTGTCCTCACTATACTTTGTCAACACACTACATACTACAACACTTTGCTAAGTGGTCCCTCATCAAGGTTTCTTACCTTTGGGTCTCATTTGGTCTTACTTAGAGTCAAGGTCAGCTTACCTCATCAAGAGAAACTATCCTCTCTTTGGAAGTCACACCTACTCTACAACATACATACTTGGTCTTACACTTTGGACATTGCAAGTAAACTTCAGATTCATTTACACTCCATACAACTCTTGGTCTTACATACTCTTGTCATTTTCGTCTAAGTCTCTCACATATTGGTCTAACACCTAGTTCATGGTTGAAACCCGTCTTCAAAAATCTAGGAGAAAAGCTAAAGAAGCTCAAGGGTCCGTAAACATGAGTTCTTATGAGTATGACAATGATGTCTTCTACAATCCTGAGCACACTACATTACCAGACATGAATGTTTATAGACACAATCCAAATGTGGAAAGCGCAAACGCTATACACAACGCTACACACAATGATAATGTGGACAATTCTTCAATACTATCAGCAGACATACAAGAATCTATAATGGATCCTCAATTCAATAGATTGGTTGAAGAGATAATGAGGAGAGATCGTCAATACTTTCTAAACATGATGGCACAAAGTGGAGCTAAAATACCACATGATTTTGACTTATCTCAACTTATGGAAAGTAGACCTTCACAACAAACTCAACCTAATAGTGGAAGACCCAATAATATGATGCCGGAGTCACCATCAGTTTTGCTTCAGAAACCAGCAATCCCACATACACAAGCTCAAATGCATGATACTTACACTCAAAGACCATCATGGAGGCCTTATGTTCAAACACATGCTCAAGATATGGGTCAACCAAGACAAATGGATACTCAAGGACTTCCTCAAAATTTTGACACAAGAAGACCTCATGCCAAAATTGGGGGCAACATAATGGAAAATGAAAGGCCCATTGAATATGGTTTATATACACAAAACAGATATGGGGTCCCTCAACAAGAAGTTATGCCAAGTGCTCCATACATGTCGCAACAATATAGACCTCCATATGGACATGTCTACGATCAGTATCATCCATATATGCAACAAGCTCCTCCTCAAATGGGTGTTTCAAACATGGGATATGCTACAAGAAATCCATCTCCTCCCAAAAATAATTTGGAGCAACAAATTAGAGATCTACAAAAGAAAGTGGAAGACATGGGCACATCAAAACCCACATATACTATGAGAGATATATGCCCTTATCCCTTTGATAAGAGCATTCCAATGCCTCCGTTTCCTCCGCACTTTGCAACACCGAAATTTGACAAATATAGAGGGAGAGGAGATCCCAAGGCACACATAAGACAATTCTTCACAGCTTGCATTGAGGTAGCGGCAGAAGAAACATACTTAATGAGGTTGTTCCCACAGAGCTTAGGAGATCAAGCAATGGAATGGTTTTCTCAATTACCTCCTGGTATTAAGTCATGGGGCGACTTGGCAGAGGCATTCATTCAACATTTCTCTTACAACATTGAAACAGATGTCTCAGTTACTACCTTGTGCAATACGAAACAAAAAGAAGGAGAATCTTTTGCGTCATTTTTACAAAGATGGAGAAACTTAGCTAGCAGATGCTCTTGTGAAATCCCGCAAAAACAAATGGTGGAAATGTTCACACAAAATGTTAACAAGGCTATTGGTTATGATCTCAGAAAAGCTTGTTTGTCTACATTCAAGGATGTCATTGAAAAGGGCCTAGCAACAGAAAAGGTCTTGATTGAACAAGGAGTTATCAAACTATTCAAAGAAAACAAAGAGGACTTTAAAGGAAAGGACAAACCAAAGTTTTGGAACAAGAACAAGAACACAGTTAATGATGGTGTTGTTGATGCCAACACAGTGAGACCAAAGTTCATCTTTTCTGGATCAAATTCTACCAACAATCAAGTGAACAATCAAACGGCTGCTAAACCACGAAGGAAGTACACTCCATTGGGAGAACCACTTGAATCAGTATTCAAGAAGCTTGTAGCAAACAAAGTGATCACGGTCCCAGATTTTCCTCCATATGAACCAAAGGTAAAACCGAATTGGTGGAATGATGATGAATATTGTGAATTTCATAAGAGCAAGGGTCACAAGACAAGTAATTGCCATCGATTGAAAAACATTGTACAAGATCTCATTGACAGAGGAGATATTGAGATTGAGGGACATTCATCTAACCAAGAGCATGAGGTGTTTAAGGAACCATTCCCGAAACATGACAAGGGAAAAGGCAAAGTCACAGATGATCAAGCCAATTACACCAGAACATCTTACAATTATGATTCCACTATTAATCACATCTCAATGGACAATCATATTTCTACCATTACTATCAAAAATAAAAATCCTGAGAACCCTCCTCAGCGACCTAAAATTGTCCTAAAAGGTGTGGGATCTTCGTCCACATCTACCTCTGAATGTCATGTTACAACCCGTCGAGGTAAGATCACATTGCCAGGAACCTCTTCTAAGAATACCAATCTTCCGTCAACTAAGCCTGAGTACGATCTTGTAGAGCAATTAGGGAAAACACCCGCACTCATCTCTATTCTTGAGCTCTTACGTATATCTCCTGCACATAAAGCTGTCCTTGACAAAACCTTGAGAGATACTGCTGTCCCTACTGATCTGAACGTGGATCAGTTTCAAGCCATGGTGGGATACTTATCCGTTCCACACTCCCTCACATTCACAGAAGCCGATGACGCCTCCATAAGTCAGCCTCATAATGCACCTCTACATATTGAAGCCTTCATACATAAACACCGAATAAAACGAATCCTGATAGATGGAGGAGCAGGTCTTAATATTTGTACATTGAGCACCATCAGACAATTGGGATATTCTGACAAAGCTGTGAATGCTACAAACCAAATCACTATTAAGGCTTATGATGATGAAGAGCGTTTGTCCAAGGGCACAGTCATCTTACCACTAAGAATAGGGCCAGTCACAAAGGACGTGATTTGTCAAGTCCTGGATCTAGACCTCACGTACAACATATTACTAGGACGTCCTTGGATTCATGAAATGAGAGCAATACCATCTACATATCATCGATGTATCAAGTTCCCACACAATGGAGCTGAAGTGACTGTCAAAGCGGATCCAAATCCATTCATATATTGCAACAATCTGCGACCTAGATCAGAAATAACAATACCAGTCAATCGACAAGCTATTCCTTCATTGGCATATGTGGATCCTGAATCCTTAAAAGCTTCTACATCAAAACAGGCAGAGCTAAAAGAAGACAAGTTCAAGATTAAAGACATGGGATGTGGTGAGTATATCTTTCATGTTGATCAACTCCCACAGTCTCCTAAGCCATTCAGTCAACAGGAGCAATCTACAAACAATTTGCAATGCCAAGGAATTGGGTGTGAACCACCTAGTGTTGTGGCTACTAAGTCTGAATGCAAATATCCTCTAGTGGTGCAAGCAACTCTTGATATCAATAGTCCTAAGAGTGGTTCCAACAAAGAATCTATTGAGCGTATCGCCGACCCTCTTGAGAGCTCACATAGCCTTACTATTTCATCCACTCATTCCATTTCCACTCCACTCCCAGACTTGGATCAACAAGAATCACAAAAACCCTCACTCATTGGGGATCAAAAATCAAGCTTTGAAAAGAAAAATCTAAAAGTCAAAAATAAAGAAAAGTCCTTTAGTCCAAATCAAAATCAAAAGCTATTGGACTCTGCAAAAATCAAAGTCAAGGATAAAAATCCTATGAAAGAAAAAGAGAAAGAGTTGATCTCCCCTAATATCAAAATAACTGGGGGCAAAAGTTCTACAATTTTAAGTCAAAAAACATACTTGTTGATCCTAAGTCTCCATCATGCTATCTTACTTTCACTTCTTTTCGTAATCATAAGCCTTCATAACTCATCCACTTGTTCCACACATCCTTTTCCTTCTGGTGATACATCATGGACCTTTAATGGAGCTTCCGCAAAGGACTTTGCTATCAGTGATGCCCAAACTTCTTTAGGTGACACGCATACGGGCCTGTGTAGTCCACACACTAGTAATTCTATCTCAGTTCCTTCATCAAGGAAGACAGTCACTCGAGCTACACATCATTCGCTCAAGGAACAATGCAGTTACAATCACAAAGTCAAGCCTCACGCATTTGAGGTAGGTGACTTAGTACTTAGAGAGAACCCCAAGAATCAGCAAGAGAGAGAAAAGAAGGGCAAATTTGAACCCAACTGGCTTGGTCCTTACATCATCACAGCAGTATATGGATCTGGGGCATATCAGCTCTCAACTACAGAAGGGGAATCTTTGGAGGATCCTATCAATAGCATGCACCTTCGCAGGTTCTACACATAAGCTCTTTTTGAGTATCCTAATGCAAAAATACAAAAAAAAATCAAAAAATTCAAAAATACAAAAAAAATTGTAAAACAAAAAAATCGTTACTTGGTGAAAACCTGGCAAACAGGCGCCTTGTGACAACAAAAAAATTGAAAAATCCAAAAAAGTAAAGAGAAATAATTTCGTCCAACGGTGAAAACCACTTCGGTGGCGCCCTGGGCAAGTACCATGGTGAAAACTGGGTCACCAGCGCCATGCGTAGAGACTGTGCTCCTCCCTCTTTCAGGATTCACTTTCATCCTTTCACTTTGCACACACTCACGACCAATTCGCTCACAATAAACTTACCCATTCCCATCATGGCTTGTTATTGATCTACCCAAGATTGGTTAACCATTCATAATAAACCCTCCCTTTTCACTCCCTTTTCCATCCATAATAAATCAGATCCTATCTGTGACTACGGCCAATTCCTAAGTCTAGTAATGAGTGTGGAACTAAGAACATCACATGTTTTGAGGAGTACAGTTTCTTTCAGCTCTCTTCAGTCTATCCGCAATAAAGCAGCACTTGCATCACAGATCCGCAATAAAGTTCCACCTTCTCCGCAATAAAGTATCAGTTTCATGGAATCAGTCAGTTTCAGATGAGACACAGCAGCAACAATGGGTTTCAACAAAATCAAATCTTTCAACAGACTCAGACAACATATGGTTCAGTGCTATCTATCCTTTTTGTGAAAGTGAACATTGTGACCACAATCAAAATTTGACTTAAACAAGTGACAAGAGACACAAACTTGAGGACTACAGTGGATGTTGGTGTCGAGTCTTGGTTTTCTTTTGGTTTTATCTTTTTGGTGACATGTCTTTTAGCTTTTCCAGGATGTCTTTGACTAGAGATTCTATCTCCAGGATGTCTTTGACTAGAAAGGCGAGGATGGGGTATCGTCACCTACTTGCATTTGCTGTCTGTGGATTGTCTTTTAGTAATGCTATGACTTGTCCAAGGATATGAGGACACTGTGAGTCTAGTATGAACTGGGGCATTCCTTGTTTGTGACTGTCTTATCTCCATGCAAACAGGTACAATGACTTTCTGGGTCGAACATATGCCTCGATTGTCATAACCTATTCTGCCATAATAAAGCTCAATGATGATAACGCACAAGAAGCTCTTTCACGTTCATATCTTCTGTCTTCCATCCCCCTTTCTTGATTGACTTCCATTGTCCTTCTCGAGTCCGCGTAGCCCGCTATCACATGACTGAGTATAATGACACACCAAAAACATTTGCATTTCATATAGTTGCACCTGCATCACCACATATAAGCATTTCATACCTATAGATATTATAATTGCATCACATCCTGCATACAACACATGTTAGCACATCTCACATTTTCATTATGTAAATAATCATTTGCATTATCATATTCATTTGCATCACATACATTTTCATTTGCATCATGCATCACATATACAACATAAAAGAACAAAAATATATGGCATTGCATCATATAAGCATCCATATCATAAAACATGCATCACATAAGAACATCTCATCACATAAGGTACACATGCATATAGCTGCCGCAAAAGATGAATCATCTCATATATATAATCAAATGTGTCATAATACAATGATGTCAAAAGAATCATATGGCTACAAAAGAATCACCCGCAGGTGTCTACAATACAACAATGATACATCTACTGATACAATGGGAGCCCACTATAGCTATGAGGAACTCCCTCCCTTGGAGCCGCCTCGCCTCGACGGAGTCTGAGCTATAGATGGACCCGCCCCAGGATCCCCCTGTCCCTCTGGTGGTGGTGGAGGCCCCATAACCCCACCGCTGGATGCCTGTCTCCTGCGGCTCCCTCCCGTAGCCGTCGCTGTGCGCGACGATCTCTGGAAGCTCCTAGCCCGCTGCTCTGCTGGCACGGCTGCATAATATAGATCCCTCCAGTAGGCAATCTCCTCTCCGGCTCGCAAAACATATGCGTAGCCTGCCCCTGCATCCTCTGCTGCCCGCCTCCCTGCCCTCAGAGCTGTCTCGGCCTCGGTATATCTCTGGATGGCCTGATCCCTCTCCCGCTCTGTATCTCGGACCCTGATCCTGAGGTGGTTCCTCTCTCGAACCAAATCCTCAATCTCATCTGCCTGGCCCTGGCAGATCTCCCGTAGCCTAAGCACCTCATCCTCCTCAGAGTCTCCACTCTCCGTCCCTGCCTGTGGCTCCTCCTCTACAGGTGCCTGTCCCTGTGCCTCTGCCTGCACCTGTCCCTGTGCCTGTATAGGTACCTGTGGCTGTACCTGTCTCTGTCCCTCTGGCTGCACCTGTCTCTGTCCCTCTCTGGGACCCTGTGCTGCTGGCACCTGTAGGGGCAGTCCACCCCGTCCTCTCACCACTGGAGCTGCTCTCTCCTGACCTCCCTCCCTCCGAGGTGCTACCCGTCTCTCTCCCACCACTCCCCTCCGCCTTCGCCGGCCCCTACCTCCATCCCCTCCTCCATCATCATCATCTCCTCCACCCTCTCCATCCAGTGGCTCTGCCGGATCTGTCAACCTAGGAAATGGATGCTCTGCCCAGTACGCAGAGTACTCTGCGTCCATCCCTGCATCATCTACCTCTGGCCACATGTCCCATGGCATCGGCATCATCTCCGCTAGCTGCATCACTGCCTGATCATATGATAGCAGTGGGCCAAACTGCACCTGATCTCTGACCGTACGGGCATACATGCCCGAGCCTCGGGGCATCCTCTGAATCCTGCCATACTGCCTGCATACCCTATCCACCAGCTGTCTCTCTAATATATAGGGCGTCCGCCCAATCAGGTACCTGCTCCGGAAGGTGTAGGGCAGCTCCAGTGCATCGTCCCCCCACTCCTCGCACCCCAGGTACGGCCTCCAGATCACCATGTCAATGTCATCAATGACTCTCCTCCAGTGCTCCAATCTCCCAATCCGAGGCTGGGATGTAATCATCGCATATAGGTGCACAAAACTCTGTCCCTGTCCTCTGCCTCTGAAATGAATAGGCCGTGTGATGGGAAGGTGCTCATAGGCCCACACCTGCAAGAGAGTCACACCGCAGCCCAAACCCACTGATCCATGGTATACAAACTGATGCAGCTCATAATACAAATGTGCTAGGACACATGGCCCCCATGCATACCTAGTGTGCTCTGCCATCAGCGTCTCCAAGGCCCCTCCCCAGCCCACTGCCAATCCTCGTGTGGCCCTATCTGGACACAGATATCCACTGATAACTCCCCCAACAACTGCCGGCAATGCTAATCCTATGGCAGTCATGGTGTCCCAGGCTACATGGCCTGCTCGCATCTCCAACTCAGGATCCTGAAAGACCCGTCTCAAGGCCTCCCTGTCACCGTCACGGTCGTAGGGGATCAACTCTCCATCAATGGGAACATGTAATATCCTGTATACATCCTCCAGTGTCACTGTCATCTCACCCATCGGCAGGTGAAACGTGCATGTCTCTGAGTGCCATCTCTCGGCCAACGCAGTCAGCAACCCCATGTTTGCCCGAAACTCGGGCACATAGAGCATATGTGTGAGGCCCATCTCCTCAACGGAAATCATGTCCTGGATCGACAACTCTGGTCGTAGTCTCTGAGTCGATGGGAATCTCTCCCGTGACTCCAACATCGGCAAATACTCCTGCAGTCACGCAAATCAATCTTGTCAGTTATCGTGGCATTCACTGTTTATCACAAAATGCTACTTGCTACCTAAATGCATATGGCTATCTACCCTAGTGACACTCACTGTTCATCACAAAGTGTTGCTATTTATCCTAGTAGTGCTCCCTGTTCATCACAAAGTACTACGTGTGTGACATTCCCTGTTCATCACAAAGTGTCACTCACATTCGCACTCCCTGTTCATCACAAAGTGCTGTATATCCTGGTGCTCCCTGTTCATCACAAAGTGCCTTGATCTATCCTAATCTTCCTAGAGGACCTGCTTGAGTGTATCCTCTTAGCAGCTTATCCAATCGACAGCGTATGTTCATCACAGAACTGCCGATTTGACCTAAACGACTAAAACCATGCATTTAAACACACAAACGCACTGTTTCAACACACACGCGCTTTTAACTCATAAACGCGCTTATAGACTGCATAAACGCGCCTCTGAAACACAGACGCGCTTTCTGAACACAAACGTGCCTATGCCAGACACAAACGCTACCAGGGAACACAGACGTCCCTTCATGACATAAACGCTATTCAAAAGCACAGACGCTACTACATTTCACAAACGCGTCCGCAATCAACACAAACGCGGTTCCAAACACAGACGCGCCTGGACCCGACACAGACGCGCCTGTTGGACACAGACGCGCCTGGCGCTGACACAGACGCGGTTGCGCGTTTTTGCACTTTTAAACTATCCTATTCCTAGCGCATTTATTGCTCCTAAACATGCATTTATGACAAAAACTCGAAATGCGTGAAAGTACGAGGAGGTTTTCGGGTACTTACCGGCTCTCCTGCATCGGCTGGTCGCTGGAATCGGCGGACACGGTCGAATCTATGAATGAATGCCATCGCTGCTGACTGCTGCTGCTCTTTTCTCGCTCTGCACTGTGATCTCGTAAGGGTGTAGATGACAATGAGGATGTCTTTTGCCCGTGGTCTATCTTATAGCCTAGCCTGGCCCTCGTCTTCATTTCCCGAGTCAGTCTTCCTCATCCCGTGACTTTGTCACTTTATCCAATCAGTCCATTCTATCCCATCTTTCTTATCGAGAGATTGTCTGCAATCTTTCCAGACTTTTTCATCCAATCTCTCGAGGGGGCATATCATTCCCATCCTGGGGCAACTCTGTATCAGTTCATCTTATTTTCTTTGAAACAACGCGACAAGCCGCATTGTCTCAAAGAGGGGCAAAATGTAGACACCCGAAATTGTCATGTCTAATTAAATAAATATTTTATTTATTTAATTATCTAAGCCTAATTCTTCTATTAATTAAATAAATCTTTATTTATTTAATTAATTCATTTATCCTCTTCTAGCCTTATTTCTCATTTAAATAAATACATTTATTTATTTAAATTATCCCTTTCCTAAATTAAATAAATATTTTATTTATTTAATTGCCCTACTTCTTCTATTAATTAAATAAATCTTTATTTATTTAATTAATTCATTATCTTTTTCTACACATGACACATGTCATTCATCTCTTATTTCCTACACTACCTACCCCTTTCATTATTTTGGTATTTCTTATACCTACCCTCTAATCCTAGCCGACCTCCTTTTTACACCTCTCAATCTTAACCCTCCATTTTCTATTGTGTCTTCTATTTAAGGAGATGCTTTCTTCATTACCAAACCCTAACTACTGGATCAATTGACTACACTACAATTCTACTTGCAACCACATTCCGTTCTTTGTTGAGCTCTTGTGCATACAAAAATCTGAGAGCAAGCATATCAAACAAGATCAATGGAGATAGGAAGAATGGAGATCAAAACCCTAGTGGACATGTGATGGTATAATCTTTGTGATTTTTTGAGTTATTTTGCATTGTCTTAGGTTATCTTCATATGTTATGGTGGATCTTTGTTCATTGTTAGGCTAGGGTTTGGTGGTTGAATCCATTTTAGTCTTTCAATATTGTTGTTTATTGCTATCCATTTTCACCATATACACTAGTTATATTTATTATTTAATTCTATTATGAAAATCATAGTTGTCACAAATACTATTGCATTATATTATCATTAATGCTTCCTATTAGTATTAATTTACATTAATCATTATATGCTATTATTCCCTTACAATATGATAACAAATTGTGCAAAATGAATTTGATTGCCTCATTCATCCTTGGGTTCATTGATAGAGATGTAAATATATATTATTCTTAAACAATGATATTATGTGAAATTGTCTTTAAATTGCTTCATTTTTATCTTATTATTGCCATCAATTTAATTAACATTACATTCGGCAGTTCAGATTCTGTGATATATAAATATGATTATGTTATGGAAGATGCTGTTTTATCATATTACAATACTAGATTAGAAAGTACCAAATACGTACATGTCACTACATGCTCCTGTTTCTTATCCCTGTTGGCAGCCTTGATAATCTCCTCTATTGTTATTGCTTAGTCATGTCAATCATTATTGGCTATTTATTTAAGGATCCTATCACTAATTTAACTAATCGTTCTTCAATTCTAATTGTTCTTCCTTAAGGAGGTGATACTCTTAATTGCAATCATTATCGGTTGCTTATAATAAAACATGAATATATTCAAAACTCCTCTATCTAGAATATTGGGGGGAGGGGATATGACAGGGGATATGACAGTATGAACATTATAAGATTTTAAATTAAACAAACATATTAAGCACATTCCTATGAATACCACCAAGAACAAAGATATTACTGCCTATAACTTAATAACAGTTCTAAACTGAACTGATTGATGCTGATGTTATTGGATGCTTTGATTCCTTTCCTTTATATCTCTCAATGTGAGGGAGAGGTCACACCTCTTCATCATGTATGCACTTTGGCAAGAGACACACACTTTCATCATTAGAACTCTTTGAAAGAGTAAAAATCTTCATTATTTTTTCCCTTTGAAAGGGACACCACCTTTCACAATTAGATCTACACTTCTTACTTAAGTTAGTTCTTTACTTCTGATTCTCCAATTTATCCCCTCTCAAATGAGGCTATCTTCTCCCTTTTATACCTCATATTTGGGAGAGTCACAACTTATCATTTCATGCCTTTTGTCCATTCATTAACTTAATTAATTTTTTAATTTTATTTAAATCTTCTCCCTTTTATACCTCATATTTGGGAGAGTCACAACTTATCATTTCATGCCTTTTGTCCATTCATTAACTTAATTAATTTTTTAATTTTATTTAATTATATTATTTTATATTTTCATTTTAATTTTATTTTTCTTCTTTTAGATTTTAATTTTATTATTAATATTTACCTTTAAATTCTATTTCAAAGTGGAGACATTATAATCCTTCTTCTAATCTTGTTTTTGCATGAGTATTTGCTTGTATTATTATATTTTTTTCCTTGATTTTGATATGGGCTATTGGAATAGGAGATGTTGATCTATTACCATTGTTTTCTATTGAAGTCTTGGAGCAACTTGCAATATATCTTGGGCCCAGGATGCATCTACCTCCTTTCTCGCTAATATCCACTTCCACCTTCTGTGTCTGTTTACCTTTCTCAATGATAATTTCTAGATTATCTAGATAGAGATAGTCCATGTCTAAATCTGTTAATATTTTTGCCTTTGCATCTGGCTTCCCAAAGAAAAAGTCTTCTTTTGTTCTAATAAAAGATCCTAGTGCCTCGTCAATCTTCTGAAGGGCTGCTATGTTCCAGTAGTCAGTTGGTAGATTTTTCATTCTCACTCATTTGGGAAATCTTTTAGGTTTGTGATTGGTGGGGTCCAAATTTGGCTCTCATTTTACCCAATAAAAACACAATCCTTCAAAGATATAAAGGTTTTCTGAACAAGATCTCTTTCTTAAGGTATTGATCTATGCAATGTATGAGAAAGTAACGTTCAAGAAAGGCTCTAGCACTTACCTGGCCATTGAGTTGCTCTGCCCACCAATTGATAATCTTCTCCACTGAGTTGCTCATTCCCATCCATTTCACAAAGAAGCCACAATTCTTGAAGTGATCCCATATCCATTGTAGGATTTTTGATGAAATGACCATTGCCTTTCTTCTATTTACATGTGGTGCAAACTATTCTCTTTTGTTGTTGTCTTTGTCTTTCCTTCCCTGCTTAATATTCCACTGATGTGTGTTGAGATGTGTTGGTAGGTTATGGTTATCTCCTTTCATTGATTTTTTTCCTTCTCTTCTCTCTTGCACTCTGCATTTCCCATTTGAATTTCCACCAAATGAAGCCCTAGCAGTTCCTTTGGCTGAGGATGTGATGTTCCTCTTTTGGTGGGGATCTTGTTGCCACACAACATTTTTCCTTTTGGTTTCTTGACAACTTGTTGTTGGGAAAACTATTGTTAGTGTACACATGGTTTGTTAAAAGATTATGAGAATAGTGGTATGTATTGAGTGGTTTTCTAAAATATAGGATATGAAAGTCCTATAAATATGTATTATGTATTTGAATGAAAGCATGAAGCATGATTTTATCTTGTGTATTTTTATGCTTCTATTATTGTGCCTAATTTCTAGCATGGTATCAGAGCCAACACCATAGTAGGGACCGCATAATTCTCAGAGATTATTTCAAATTTCTCATGGTGAGTTATTTTCCATTGTCATGAGCAAATTATTCAAGTTCCCTCTACAAAAATCCATGAAACAATGCTCAGTGTCTCGGGGCTTCTGATCAAGCATCATCCCACATGTATAGTGGATCAGAGGTTTCTTTGATTTGTGCTAGATCGATTCTCTTGCATCAGTCCATTATTTGTTTCTTGGTTTTGTTTCAATCTGCAACTATTTTTTTTTGTTGATCATGGGTTATTATCTCTATCTACTATTGGCACACCTAATTTTCCTTGATTAGTATCAGTTGTGAAGACAGTGGCATTTTGCAAGCTCCCTCCAATTCTAAGGGGCTCAATTCTGTCGTGCAAAGGATTATTTGATTTATAGTGCTAGTCAGGTTCATGGTTGGTGAAAATCATAACCATGGTACATGCATAGTCTCCAATGTCCATGCAAAGCACACTAATAAAAAATGCTTAAGCTGCCATTACCAAATCCACTCGCCAAATTGTTAAGGTTGTAAAAGAAATGTGTGAGGAAGATTACTTCCTTAAAACAAGACCATGGGTCAATTCAAGTGATCAATGGAGATTTGGTGTAAGCCTTTGAAGTCGCAATGATGGTGGGAGATAATGTTCTAAAGAGTCTCTGTCTATAGTTTGAGTGTGGTGTGATAGGATATACCTTATTAGGTAGTTTACTTTGTTAACTTTTCTAAATGTTTAGAGAGTTTAGTTTTTTATATATTTTTATTTAATTATTGTATCAAATTTTCTAAAGTGCCAAGGTGCATTATCAGTGGAGCCCAACACCTACAATTTTGTTTTGAGTAAGGGGCAGTGATGGAAAGATTAAATTTCATTGAGAAATTTGAAGGGCGAGACTTTCATACTTGGCAATTACAGATGCAATTACAATTGATCGAAAAAGATCTTTGGGATGTTAAAACAAACTTAGTCTCTCCTACTGATGCAAATGAACTTGTGAAGTGGAAAATCAATGATCATAAAGCTTTGGGAGCTATTGGTCTCACATTATCAAAAGCATATTTAAACCACGTGAATTTTGCAAAATTAGCAAAAGAGATTTGGGAGTCATTAAACAAGCTCTTCAGATCTGAAGCAGAAAGTGCAAAGACAACATTAAAGCAGAAATTGTATGGATTGAAGATGGAAAAAGGTACCAAAATAACGTATATCATATCAGTAAGTTTCACTCTCTTCTAAATCAACTATTTGAGATTGATGAGAAAATAAATGATGATTATGTCAAAGCTATACTTTTGAATAGTTTGCCTAAAAATATGTTTGGAATGGTGTTCACATTAAGCAAGGTAACAATTAGTCTTGAAGGGGTAATATCTACTCTACTTGACCATAATGGAGACTCAGAAACTAAAGAGGTCTTAGTTGTACGTAACAAAGCAAGAAAAGGTAGGTACAAATCCAAGCATATTCCTTCAAAAGGAAAAATCAAATGCTTCTCTTGCAATGAGATAGGACATATAATTTTGAATTGTAAGAAGAGGGCACAAGATTTACTAGATGATAAAATGGATGATCATGCTTCCGTAGCTGAAGAAACTGTTTGGGAAAACTATGCACATAATGAAGAGCTATCATGTCCTACTGATGAAGAATACATGCTTTAGATAAATTCAATATTGGAGGATGAAGGCATCAGAGGTTGGAGGACAATCAACATTCTCTTGTTAGTCATCAATGACGTGGCATTTTATTTTCTAGGATGCACCATGATAATATGATTTGTTTATCAGTATTCTTGGTTGTGTGAATAAGTGGAATTTCACATTGTGGGGGAGGGGGGGGGGGGATATAACCAATGTTCCACTCCTAAGAACTTCTCTGGTGTAAAATATTGTAATGAACAAAAGCACTAGTTTGATACAGTTCATGGATCTCGAAAGGGTTTGTGGGAGGATCCAGAAAACCACACAAGGTGGACAAATGAGTGGGTTCTTGTTCATGTCTAGATTTGTGGTATTCTTCTGTGAAAACCATGAAAGGTTGATTTGAGATGCCTTTCGTTTTGAATCAAGATCATGAACCACAAGAGTTGGGGCTTACTCCAGATGAAGGGGGGGGATGTTGGGAAAACTATTGTTAGTGTACACATGGTTTGTTAAAAGATTATGAGAAAAGTGGTATGTATAATAACTCAATATTAATAGGGAGGTTGTTTGAGTGGTTTCCTAAATAATAGGATATGAGAGTCCTATAAATATGTATATGTATTTGAATGAAAGTATGAAGCACAATTTTATCTTGTGTATTTTTTTTGCTTCTATTATTGTGCCTAAAATTGCTAGTTCACTTGTCACTTTTTTCATTCCTTTCGTGATGTCTAGTTTTCCTCTAAAGCCTTTGTTATTCTACCATCCCTACCAGTTGTTCCATGATCTCCCTGCCAACCTATCACCTACTTTTTGCCCAAGTGGGCTCCTATTTGCCTTAGTGGCCAAAGGTAGAACTGCCAAAAAAGTCCACAATTTAATTCGCAGAAAGCTTTGCCCTTTGCTCACTCTTGAGCCATTATTAGAAAACCCCAAACCGAGATCTAGTTTTGAATTATTTTATTTTTCATTTATATTTTTTATTTGAAAAACTACTATTTTTATTTACTTAACAATTATTTTATTTATGTTTAATTTTGTGTAAGCACCATTCCTTGTAGAACACTTTTTTAACTTTTTCAAATTGATAAATATTATAGATATTTTAAATACATCTATTTAAAGAAAGGTTGAAAAAAAGAAAAGTATTTTATTTTTATTTATAAAACTACTATTTTTATTTATGTTTTAATTTTATGTACATACCATTCCTTACTAGAACATAATTATCTTATTCTTAAATTGATATAAGATCAATTTGAAACTATTTTATTTATTTTACTTTTGAACTATTTTATTTTAAATAAAGATACCAGTTTGAAACTATTTTACTTAAAATCATTTTCTTTTACTTTAATTTGAATATATTATATTTATTTTAAATTATTTTCTTTTTACTTTAGTTCAAAATTTTTGCTCACTCACTTGGGTCATTAACTCCCCATTAACATTAATGACGCAAGTGAGTTAACAAAATGATTATATCACAGCTGATGCTCTACAATAATAATAATAATAATAATAATAATAATAAAACTGCTTTCTGCTGTGCATGAAGCTGATGCTCCGTCCAGTACGAAGGAAGTGTTCCTCAGTTCTAATGTTTGCAAATTCCATCAGTTCTCATCAGTAACAGTAAGATGAATAAGCTTTTTATACAATTACAGATCAATATTATTCACTGATTATTTCCCCAGTTGCCTTTAATCCATCCCATCCTATCACCCACCAACCAATATAAATATAAATATTCACAATCAATATATATGGATGGGCTGAGTGAAAGGGGACCATTCATTGGGCAGTATCTTTTTATAATAATCCTCCTTTTTTGTGCCATTTCCATCTTATTCATTAATCAATTTTATGGCGTAGATGTGATAGAAACTTTATTAAGAAAAGTAGTGATTCTTCCTGTCTGTAGGAGACACAAGCTTGCTTTTGTCTTGAAGATTTTAAGACATCTTTTCAAGCTGGATAAGTTCAAGTGTCTGAAGCAGCGTGCTCATTTCATTTCAGTACTACAAAGTAGGTATCTAGCTTCAAGAATAATTGACAAGAGCACAAGATTTGAGAGGAATCAAGTTTAATGTGTGGGATTTTTCAGGTTTCAAACGTTCGAATTTCGTGTCTTTTAAAATCATATGTGGCAATTTCAAATCATTCAATAGTGGACAAAAGGTGAGACAAATCAAGTTTAATATGTGAGATATTTAGAATAAGGAGGGTTTAGTTGTTGAACAACCTAATTTCATCTTTCTCAAAATCATATGTGGCGATTTCAAATCACTTTTAATAGGAGACAAGAGCACAAGAGGTGGGAAGAATCAAGCTTAACATGTGAGGTATTTAGAATAAGAGAAATTATATAGGGTAGAGGATCTAGTTGTTGAGTAATCTAATTTCATGTCTCTCAAAATCACACGTGACAATTTCAAATCGCTCTCAATAGTGGATGAGAGTACAATAGGTGAGAAGAATCAAGTTTAATATGTGACATATTTAAATTAAAAGAAATTATTTAGGGGAGAGAGTTCAATTGTTGGGCATTGTAATTTCATGTTTCTCAAAATCATATGTGACAATTTCAAATCACTCTCAATGGTGGACGAGAGCACAAGTGTTGAGAAGAACCAAGTTTAATATGCAATATATTTAAAATAAGATATTTTATTCAGGGGAGAGGGTTCAATTGTTGTGCATTCTAATCTCATGTCTCTAAAAATCATGTGGAAATTTTAAATCACTCTCCATAGTGGACAAGAGCACAAGAGGTGGAAAGAATCAAGTTTGATATGTGAGATATTTAGAATAAGGAGAAATTAATTAGGAGAGAGGGTTCAATTGTTGAGCATTCTAATTTCATGTTTCTCAAGATCATAAGTGGCATTTTCAAATCATTCTCAATAATACGAGAGCAAAAGAGGTGAGAAGAATCAAGTTCAATATGTGAGATATTTAAAATAAAGAGAGATTGATTTGGGGAGAGGATTTAGTTTTTGAGAATTTTAATTTCGTGTATCTTAGAATCATATGTAGCAATTTCAAAGAAATCTCAATTTTTAACAATGAATTATTTGACAAGGCACTTGCTTATAGCTAAGGTTCTAGGTCCACATCATCCAATGTGATGCTAAATCAACATGCTTTTTGTTGAGGTGTCCAAAAAATCCCCCCCAAAATGTAGATGGATAGTTGTGCACTTATGTCATGTTTTATTGGTGCACCAGTGACATCATGTGATTTGTTTCTTTTGAGATCTATATGTAATTTTTTTTTCAATTATGGGTAGGCATGATCAACACTAACAACTTTAAAGTCACAACTACTGGTGCTATATATTAGATATTAAATCAACAAATGCCATCATGATGCATAGGCTCAGGTTCAACTCTCAGCAACATGAAAACATTTCAATGCCAATCAGGCATATTTCACAACAATGGGCTTAATTCCCTTCACCAAACTCAACACAATGCTTCTAACATAGACCTCTAGATATTCCAACTTCTCTAAAGCATAAAGACTCATCAAAGATCAATGCTCAACAACAACTCTCACCATACCTTCACAAACTCCAAACTCTACAAATTAACACCTTGAGACACTTTTGGAATGATAAATCTGACATGACAAGACCACACATAGTCACCATGAACATAAAAAAATCATATAATAGTTTTCTGCAACCTTCCTATAGCAGTAGTGACAAGAACTTACATAGGGAATGACATGACAATTTTTAGAAATTGGCTCATTTGACCCCTCCAATCATAAGATGAATTTTAATAGTAAGAAGGAAGTTTGTTCACAACATCATAATCTGTCCACACACCAAGTGTCAGGTCCTTACTGGACCATACATAGCTGTACCAACACATTTTCTAACTGCAGATTTGGAAAACCATTTTCTGAACAGGTCGTCCTTACAAAAATGGTCATAACTTACTCATTTTTTCATGAAATTCAATAAAAATTGAAGAAAATGAAAGTATATTAAATATTCTTTCCAACTATATGACATTTTCACTATAATACTTCCATACAAAAGAGTACTAAGCTCTGCAACACATAGGAATCAAAGTTTTACCAAACTGTAGCACTGTCAAATCAACATTTTGACATCATATTGCACGTGCAAAAGCAAGCATGAGACCCTGCAAACAAAGTGAAAATAAAATACATGATATTACCCTCCATTCCACCAAGTTTGGCTCTTGTTCATCTTGGAATGAAGGTTCTATACATTTTCCAAGTTCACTGTTTACCCTAGGAAGGGTTTGGACAAATTTTACAAAATTTACTATATCTCCTTCAAAACACAACCAAAATGAATGAAAAAAAAGCAAAAATTGAGAGAATTAAATCCTCTTTCATCTCCCATGGATAAAAAATGCAAATTAATGATTTTTCTTAATGAAAAATTCCTTTTATCAGACTGTGACGTTGGAAAAACTTAGAAAAGTGCAGGGAACTCCAAGATTTTATTAATCTTTTTCCTTCAAAAGCATATCAACCCCATTTTGGTCATTGGAAGGACCTATTTAAATGCCTCCAAGGCCTCCCAATGGTTATAACTATGTTTTAAACCAACATCACTAACAAACACCTAATTACCTTTACAAACACAAAAGTTGCTTATGACAATGTTGACAATATTTGACAATTTTATCAATATGCACCCTAGACTCAACCTAAGACCTTTATGATTCAAAAACCAATATGAATAGGTCCAAATAGGTTTAAAATACCTTTATACATCATTGAACATAATATTTGACCCATTGGTACACATTTCCCACAAAATGACAATTTTTGACGATTTTGACAATATGACTCCTCAAAGACTCAACATAACACTTAATGGTCTCAATGACCTTTATTACATCAAATATGGTCTTTCAAGACCTTATTCATGACAAAACTCAAAAACATGAAATTATCACCAATTTGGCCTCATGGTGGCATCTTGTGCCAGGTGCTCCTGCACCACATCACAACCATTGGAACATCCCCAACCATTGAGTCCTCTCCCTTAGTAGTTATTAGTTTATAAAGAGAAATATTTGTTGTCTAAAAATCACATGTTTAAGGAACGAGGCCAAATTCAAGTCTCAAAATATGGTGGAATAGATAATCCTCATTCTTAAGTTTACAATTTAAAGGAGTTATATGACTCATATAATAGCTCTAGACACAAAAATATTAAGATATTTATTCTTGTAATAAAAAACAAGAAAAATTATAAAAAATAAAAGCTAATAAGCTTCGATTTTGATAACTATCTTTGATAAAAACTCTAAAGATTTGATTTTTATTTAGAATAATTTTAAAATACATTGTTATAATTTACATGTAACCGATTACAAACAAACTTTTAGTATAAACCAAAAAATTAAAATAATTACTACTCATGTGGACCATCTAAAACTTGGCCAAATTTTTAAAATTAAATCAAATTTATTCATTATTTATTTTAAATAAACATGATATAGTTGTAATTGAATTAATTACATTGATTGGTAATCGCAATGAGGCAAAGGTAGCCTATAATTATTATATATTCCAAAACATTTTGGGAATGAAGAAAGAATATGTAGGATAAAAATTTATGGTTATGATTATTAGTGTGGACGATTGGTCAATCTATTTTTTTTGTTTTCTATTTTCCCTAGTATATTTTCTTGTGTACCTGAGGGATGTCTAGGAACTGATGCAAGTGTTTGTTGTGGTTGTTGTCCAGGGGGGTCTTGATGAGGAGGTGATGGAGGATTTTTAACATTTGGAGGTCGAATATCAATTCCTAATTTAACTTAAAAAAAATTTAATTAAAATACCTAATTCAATCTACATTTTTATCAAAATTCATCAATAAAAAATTAGAGATACTTATATCTTTGACCTCCTCGGCATCTTGGTGACATCTTAATGAAGATTTCACAACTTCAAGGTGAAAAATGGCTTCGTATTATTAAGAGCATCCGTTAAAGAACAAAAAATGTAGGTGATAGGAGGAAAAAGAGAAAAATAATAGCAATTTTGCATTTTTTTTGCTTTATACTTTTCCATTTGGCAAGCACCAAATTTGATGCTTGCCATATTTTGCCCTCACCAAATTTTGCACTTGCCAAATGTTTTGAACCAACCAAACCTTAGGCTTGGTCATTTCAAGCCAAATGGTGAGCACCAAATATGGCACATGCCAAAGGATCTAATGGGGGACCAAAAAGTAAATTAGCATCTTTTTGGTCCCCATCTTGGTGCAGTTAGCTATTATTTGCTAGAAACTTGAGATTGTCAAACATATTCTCTTTGAATTTTTCTATGCTAAAGAAGTTTGATACTTATTATGTGTTGACATGAAGAGATGCGTGGACGAAGGTAGAGTCAAATGGTAGGAAATTTTATGTGCTAGTGTGTATGATATGGATATGTATTTTAATTGTTTTTGGCTTCTTCTTTCAACTAAAATATTATGATTTTTATGAAAAAAGAGATGAGGAATGGTTCCACGATGGTAAGAGGGTACTTACTAGTTCTAATAGAAGACTCACCTTTCATGATATTTATATGCAAGTGACTACAACTATGGATATATCCAAAAAGAAGTTTGTCAAACATATAAAGAACATGGCATCATGGATGTTAACAAACTATATATAAAATATATGATGCATTGGAATTTTAATAGATTAAAAAATATCCACTTCCTAAAAGTATATTGTGAATTTTAGAGGAAGTACACTGAAGAGAGACTTGGGCAGAGTGAGAAAACAAAATTTCATGTTAATGAGGGAGAGGATTTCTCACTTTAGGTGGTGAGATCCAATGAGGACCTTTTTGAAGTTCAATTACCTTTGGGATGGAATGATTTAGGCTCCTATAGTGACAATAGGAACTTCTAAGGATAACCATAATAAACTACAAATAGCTACAAATTAGTACATATATATGTAATTTTGTAACCATAACTGTTTCCTTTTGATATGCTTACATATCACACATGCCTTCCATGACCAACATACTAAAATAGTAGAGATAAGTGACATAGATAGTGACCCTATAGGGTCTTGCAATTAGATAGAATCCAACCCTAGTGATTTATACTATTTACGTATGATGTAATATTTTTGGATATTAATAATCTATTTACAATCCAAAAATATATATTAATTCACCCATGTACTCTCTAATACCATTAAAATTTCATTATGTATGAGAACCCATTTTTCCAAAAATATTTAAAAAGTTTATTGTGTGGGAGAACCCATTTTGGCAATAACATAAAAATTTAAATGTGTAGGAGGAACCATTTCTCCAATATTATTATAGCTCCATATTAATCCTAGGTCCATAATCACCTTGAAAATTATAAATTATGTGTTTTGTCAAGGTTCAGTTTGCCCAACATTTACATGTATCCGTAGCATCCTAAAATTGCAACCCTTTGCAATTTCGACCATATTTGGGTCTTCACCTTAATGTTTGCACCACTTGGCTTGTTCGAAGACCTAATTATGTTGATATACCTCAAAAATGCCAAAAACTTTGATTTTCCACTCATTATACACTTTAATCTTAACCCAAAATAGGGTAGGACCGGGGAGTATATGCATTAAACCCATTCTAGCATTTCAAATTTGAGTAGGATCCCCCTCTCCATGCCAGCTCATGTCGGAAAATTAGACAATTTTCCCTATGGGAAAGTATATAAAGATGATTTCCCCTCTCATTTGGCATCCATCAATTAGAAAGAGCACACATACAACATCAAGCAATCAAGCATTCAAGAGAAATTGAGCATTTTCAATCTTCCTTCAAGCCTTGGAGCAGCAATAAAGTCAAGATTCAAGCATTGAAGAAGACATCATTTATCCTATTTTGTGGAAGACTTCATAAACCCTATTTTCATTTGGAGGCAAGAAAAACTTCACAAGGAGGTATCATCATTCAATTTTCAACATCTCCCTCAAAAGGAGAACCTTTCATTACTTTAATTTCAATTATATTTATTTCAATTTCATGATTAATTCCAAAACTGGGGTTTGACCTAAGACAAGCCCCTATTCCCAACCTTTTTCCCCTCTTTCTGTGTGCAGGAAATAGGTATGAAGTTGCGATCTTCAGAATAAGCATTATTTGTAGAAACAAATCAACCCTTTTTGACGTGTAAAAAAGTAGGAGGACCAAGGCACCCACCTCCTCGATCCCAACATTTTTGAAGCTTTTTTGAGGATCAGATCCGAATTTGCATATACTGCTTAGATCCAAGTGCATGCAAAAATCTCGCGCTTGCAACTCACTGTTTTCTCATTTTTACCTTTATTTTTCAATATTTTACCTAATTTAAGCATTTCAACTCACAAAGGATCAATAAAATTATCACAGAATTAACCCAAATTCATTCAGTATTCAGTCCTTGACTAGTGAATCTAGTGGATTTCCTTTCCTCTTTTGAATGTAATGGTCCCTAAGTAAAAAATTAAGGGTTTTCTCTCTCTTGGGTGGAAACCTAATTTTTTTTTCCACATTACGTTTTGGTGAACTCAACTTCTTACACCCTTATTTCTTATTTATGTTTTCAGATTTGAATGTTTATGCAATTTAAATTTCAAGTTTTCATTTACAAGTTTGATTTCCTTGCACATTCTAAAAATTTAGAGGTTAATTTCACTAAAACCCTAAGTTTTAATTTTAAAATTGAGCTTGTGAATTGCATAATTTGGATTAATTGTTTTAGATCTGAGTGTTATTCAATTTCAAAATTCAAATTTTCATTTGCAAGTCAAATTTCACATTTAATTTTTAACATTAAGTGGTTAATTGCAAAAACTCTAAATAAAAAATTTATAAAAAATTGAGCTTGTGGGTTGTATAAATTTTCAATTTATAATTTTAGAGTTGCTTCAAATTCAAATTTGCAATCTTGGATCAAATTTCAAATTTAAATTTTAAAATTAATTTTCTTAATTAAAAGAGCCCTAATTTTTAGATTTAAATTGATTATTTCAATTCCCAAATTTCAACATCAAATTTTAAATTTAAATTTTAAAATTAAGAGGTTCTTTTTGCAAGGCCCTAATTTTAAATTTAAATTTCCTTTAGATTATTTAAAATTTAAAATTTAAAATTAAGAGGTTATTTTTAGCCCTAAATTTAAATTTAAATTTCTATCTCCTAGTGGATAATTTTAAATTTAAATAAAGAGGTTATTCTAGCAAAGCCCTAATTTTAAATTTCAATTTCCTAGGGGATTGCATAATTTGTCATCTTTTCAATCAATTTGCCTATTTATTTGATGAGTAGATGCTACATCCCCCTTGGCTCCATGTGGCAGGGGTTAGGCATCCACTATGGAGTGGCGTACTTGAGAGAGGGTCCCTCATATGCAATGAACCATTTATGTTATTCCAATTGTATTCATTATTTAATTCTATTATGGAAATCACAGTTGTCACAAATACCATTAAATTATATTAGCATTAATGCTTCTTGTTAGTATTAATTTGCATTAATCATTATCTGCTATTATTTCCTTACAGTATGATAACAAATTGTGCAAAATGAATTTGATTGCCTCATTCATCCTCGGGTTCATTAACAGAGATGTACATAAATATATATTATGTTAAAATGGTGATATTAGGTGAAATTGTCTTTAAATTGGTTCTTCAATTTTATCTTATCATTGCCATCAATTTAATTAACATTACATTCAATAGTTCAAATTCTATGATATACAAATATGATTATGATATGGAAGATGTTGTTTAATCATATTAAAATACTAGATTAGAAAGTACCAAATATGTAGATGTCACCTCTTTCTCATTTGGTTCAATTTTGATTGTTCTTCCTTAAGGCAACGATACTCTTAATTGCAATCATTATCGGTTGCTTATAATAAAATGTGAATAAATTCAAAACTCCCCTAACCAAAATATTGAGGGGAGGATATGACAGTATGAAAATTATAAGATTTCATATTAAACATGCATATTAAGCGCATTCCTATGCATACCACCAAGAACAAAGATGTTACTGCCTGTAACTTAATAATAGTTCTAAATTGAACTGATTGATGGTGATGTTACTGGATGATTTGATTCCTTTCCTTTATATCTCTCAATGTGAGGGAGAGGTCACACCTCTTCATCATGTATGCCCTTTGGCAAGAGACACACTCTTTCACCATTAGCACTCTTTGAAAGAGTGCAACTCTTTATTATTTTTTCCCTTTGAAAGGGACACAACCTTTCACAATTAGATCACAACTTATCATTTCATGCCTTTTGTCCCTTTTATACCTCATATTTGGGAGAGTCGCAACTTATCATTTCGTGCCTTTTTTCCTCTAATCCCACTTCTGCATGAGTATCTGCCTTTATTGTTTTATTTTCCTCTCTGCTTTTGATATGGGCTATTGGAATAGGAGATGTTGATATATTACCATTGTTTTCTATTGAATTCTTGGAGCAGCTTGCAATATATCTTGGACTCAGGATGCATCTACCTCCTTTCTCAATAATATCCACTTCCACCTTCCATGTCCGTTTACCTTTCTCAATGACAATTTCTAGATTATCTATATAGTTATATTCCATGTCTAAATCTGTTAATATTTTTTCCTTTGCATTTGGCTTCCAAAAGAAAAATTCTTCTTTTTTTCTAATAAAAGATCCTAGTGCCTCCTCAATCTTCTCTAGGGCTACTAGGTTCTAGTATTCGGTTCACAGATTTTTTATTCTCGCTCATTTGGGAAATCTTTTAGGTTTGTGATTGGTGGGGTCAAATTTTGGCTCTCATTCTACCCAATAAAAAAAAAATCCTTCAAAGATATAAAGGTTTTCTGAATAAGATCTCTTTCTTAAGATATTGATCTATGCAATCTACGAGAAAGTAACCTTCAAGAAAGGCTTTGGCACTTACCTGGCCATTGAATTTCTCTTCCCACCAAGTGATAATCTTCTCCATTGAGTTTCTCATTCCTATCCATTTCATAAAGAAGCCATAATTCTTGAAGTTATCCCATATTGGTTGTAGGGTTTTTGATGAAATGACCATTGCCTCGCTTCTATTTACAGGTGGTACAAAGCATTCTCTTTTGTTGTTTTCTTCATCTTTCCTTCCATTCTTAATATTTCATTGATGTGCGTTGAGATGTTTTGGTAGGTTAGGGTTAACTCCGAGGGGATAGCATAATTTGTCATGTTTTCAATCAATTTTCTTATTTATTTGAATAATCATTTTTCTAAAATTTTGCATTATTCAATTATTTTTCAAATTTCAAATTTCAAATTTCAAATCTCAAATTTCCAATTTCCTATTTCCCTCCCTTAGTGCATAAGTTTTACTACCATTAGTCCAACCTATAATATCCCCATGAGAAGACATTGTAGAATTAAGGCTTCCCAAGGTTTCATTAATGAGGAGATGGAGCCTAATTTGGATAACTTATTTCATGAGGATGTTGGAGGTTCTTCCAATCCTACAAATGTCCCCATTTATCCTCATTCTTTTCATAATTCTCATGATGTGGATGAATCACTAACTAGGGTTTTCATTGACCAATTGGAGAAGATTGGCAATCAATTTGAACATCCTAAAAAATGGATGAGTCAACAATACCCGAAAAGTGAAGCTCTCCCATTGATTGAAGGAATAAAAAGAATGGTTCAAATTTATAAACTTGGTGTTGATGTCTTGCATGGTATTTGTCACATTGTTGATACTAATATTATGCCTATGAAGAGTTGTGCTGAAGTCCTTGGTTATACACAACCTCCTAGTCAAGTTAATCATTCCATTCCTTTGAATACCCCTATGGCTAGTGTTCCCATATTTACATCAAACATCATGGCTTCCTCTACAAAAAATATCATACCTACAAGTGTTAGTCAAGGGGGAAACTCCTCTAATCATAATTCCTTCATTCAGCTTCCTCAAAGGAGTCTTCCATTTGTTACCCAATCATCTCCCATACCTACCTATCATAGTGTGTCACCTCCTTATAACAATATCCCTCATTCTCAAGCTCCTCCATCCTTCAAAAATGTTACTCCTCCTTCTCAATCCATGTCCAATTTCAATCCTTCTACCGAAGCTACCATGATGCAGAGAGATCAACTCTGGAACTCTCCCTAAGGATTAAATCAACTCAAGGAGACACATCAAAGGATCCTCTACATGCTAGGTGATTCAAAACCAAACTCAACTCAACACACCCAACCCAGGATAACATCAAAATGGTTTGTTCCAACACCTCTATTGGTCTTAAGACATCCAAAACACCATAAGACAAGGTTCTACACACCCCCAAACTCAGACTCAACTCATAAACCAAACTTGCTCTTCTAGGCTCTATTCCTTGTAGCCTCCAAATCGGGTATTTTCAACTTTTCTCCAAATCATCCCAAAAAACTTGACAAAAAAATTACATATTTAGACACCCATTTGGATGTTACACAACATATCAGAAAACCAATATAGGTTGTTTTGGACGGACCCTTTGCTGTCCTCAAATGTGCCCCTTTTTAGCCTTAAAAACCACCCACTTTACAAAGGAAGTACCAACAAAACTTAACACCAGATTAAACCCTTTTGTAAAGTCTCTTATTATGTTCCCAAACCAAGGATTTTTCAGGTCTTAGGTCTTGGTTGCACTCCTAGATACCCAAACACCAAAAACTTCACTAAATCACCCTTTTCCCTAGGGCTTTCTAGAAATATCACTTCCAATCACTTCCAAGGCTCAACCAAAGTTAAAAAACCTTTAAAATGGTGTGTCTAGACACTTAAATGCATAAAATACCCCCCTTGTTCAATTAGATTCTCTGCTGCTACACTCTAGCCTTCATTTTCACTCATTTCCAGTCACTTTTCTTCAACTTTCATGCAACTTTCATGGTGTACACCTGCACTCTTCACTCCTTCCTGTCAATAATGGGTTAGTAAACTATTTTACATGTTATTTGGCATCCATCCTATGAGAATCAGACCTGTACATTCATAGGATGGATCCTTACATGCTTGGAAATTCACAAATTAGTAAAAAAATCAGTCTTTTCTGGGACAGTCAGCAATAAATAAAAATATGATACTTTAAAGACTTCAAAAATGCACTCAATACATCAAAGGAATAACCAATAAACCCCCAATGTACAGCAATGATGATCCCTTAGCCTTTCAATGCAAAAAAAGCATGAAAAAACAAGGATTTGACAGCAAATAAAGAGTTTTTTAATTAATTTTCTGAGACAGTCCGTACAAGTCCGTACCAGCATCATCCAACCACACAAAAATTATTTTAGAGACTTTATAAGACCTTCCCCAACCAACTCCAACCAATCTCCAACTAATCCAAGTGATTAAAATGTCAAAACAACTCTAAAACTTATTTCCCACCAAAACTCGAACTAGTTGTTGAAATTCAAAATTTGAATTTTCAACTTTATTTCTAATACTTTTAATCAACTAAAACCTATCCCATTCAACTTATTTTGACATAATAAGATCATTAAATCACAATAAACTCCTATCCAACCTATCTAGACTCCATCATCCTATTACATTGCATTTTGGTCCTTAGGCCTTTATCAGGACCTTTAGGATTTTTACATAATTTATTGAATTCAACATTACAATAGGCCATTATAGGCTTCAAAACATTCCAATTGACCTCTAGTGATGTCATATCACTCTCCTTAGTCCTTGGTGTCCTCCTTTGTTCATTTGCCCTCCTGGATGCTCCGGCATCATACCATCAATAGTTTAGCCCAAACAATGTCTTCCTTGGAATAACAAATCGCTTCTATGAATCAATCTAAGTATAATGTGCCCACATTTGATGTAGCGAGCCCATTATCCAATGACATTGCCTGATTTGTCCCTCCTAAACATGTTGAAGTCCCTCAATTGGAGCTTTATAATGGAAAAGGTGATGCCTTGACTCATGTGAAAACATTTCAAACTTTGTGTAGTGACTTTGCTCATGACCAAAGATTGTTGGCTAGATTGTCTACTAGAACACTAAGGGATAAAGATTTGCAATAGTATTGTTCTTTGCCTCATTTTATTACTTCTTTTTAACAACTAGATAATGCTTTTACTCCACAATTTCACAATAATATTAGTCCTAACATTACTTTGATTGATTTAATGCATTGTAAGCAAGGCGTTAAAGAAAAAGTGTCTGATTTTATTGGTAGATATAAGTATTTGTATTCTCAAATTTCTTTTCCTATGCTTGATAAAGATATTCAAATAATTTTCATTTCATATTTGAAAAAAGATATTAGGGATAAACTTCTCTTTTCTGAGTTTACTTCCTTTACGCAGTTGTGCGCAATACTTCACAATTATCAACTTACCGTGTGTCAATTGGAACCATCCTCTTTAATGGCTCCGAATGATAAAAGTGAAAGTGCTCAACAACCTTTTGTGAAGTCCAAACCAAATAAGGGATTCATCAAATTCAATGACAACAACAACACTCAAGTAGCAACCACAACAGGTGTGCCTCCTTTATCCAAATACTTTAGAAAAGAATTCAATCCTCTTAATGAATCTTTGCATAGTATTATGTCACAATTGTTACAAAGGAATGTGTTGAAACTTCCCTCTTTTAAACCAATTGATACAACTAATCCTCTGCCACCTTCTTATGATGCTAAAGCCTTTTGCAAATACCATCATCAACCTGGACATGACACTAAAAAGCATTATTCCTTGAGGAGTAAGATTCAAGACTTTATTGATAACAATACCATATCTATGGCTGGTGTGAATGATAAAGGAAACAAATCCATAGCTCCTCCTAATCAAAACCTTCAAATTTTTTTTGATCCTTTACCTTCCCATTCCACTAATGTGATTGAGACTGATCTTCTTTCCTTCTCTCTTGATGATCTTGGCCTTGAACTTCTAATAATGTGGTGAACCTTATTGATAGAAATGAACCTCCTAAAGACATGCATTACATTTTATCCTAGTGAGACTTTTGAAGCACTCGATGGTCCACTTTACATTTTTACAAAAATCAAAGGTATACCCTCTTGAGGGTTGCTCATTGATCCAACTTGCATGGTTAATGTGATAACTGAAGAATTTCTTTATACTTTACAATTGCATTGAGTGACATATGATGAAACTGATGTGATAGTTAGAGTTTTTGATGGCTTCTCTTGTCCTGCTATTGGTTCCATCACACTTTCTATTGATGCTGGAACTAAATGCTTAGATGTTGACTTTGCTATCATTCCTACATCTGATCAATTTCATGTGAAGTTAGGATGTCCTTGGCTCTCTTCCATGAAAGTGATCGCTTCTACTGTTCATAAGTGTTTGAAATTTCCTGATGCTGATAAAATCATAACTGTTAATCATAGCATATATCAACCTATGGTGGAGAATGGAGATGTTTGTCTTGATTATTTTTGGTCTGAACAATTCTAACCTCTTCAACCCAGAAGTGATGGGCTCTCTTTAAATCATATCAAAAATGAAAAAATGAGATGATTTTATCCTTGAGTAAGTCTAGAAATATAACACTTAATCTTCCTCCAACTGATGATCATGTTCCTCTTCTTATGAAAATACTATTCTTCTTCCTAGTAGAGATATTATTTTTCCTAAGGAAGAATCTATTCCTTCTCCTAAGAATGAGCCTATTCTTCCTCCCAAGGATAGAAAATCTCTTCCTCCTAAGCATCAATATATTCCTCCTTCTAAGGATAAACATATTATTCCTCCTAAGGGTAGACCTATTCCTCCTCCTCATGATGGAATCAGTCTCCTTCCTACACCTCCCATTCCTCCCTTGTATGGTGCAGTTTTTCCTCCCATATCTTACAAAGGGAAGCGACTGACCTCTCCTATTATTCAACCTAAAATACATTCCCCTATGCATCCTTCATTCAAAGAAGAAAATAAGCCTATACCCGATGAACCTAAACTTTCACAACCTTCAACTAAAACTAAAAGAAACCATTGTGTGAGAGAATGCTGATGGAGATGTTGTGCTAGAGCTTGTGAAATTTCTTCCCAAACCATTTCTTCTCCCAAAACACCAACTCTTGGCATAATCACATTTCCTCAACCTTCTCCTAGCCAAGATGTTCAACCTAATTCTCCCAAGTGCAAAATGATTAAGAAAAATGATGGTTCAAGTTCTACTCCTATTAGAGCTCCTTATTTTTGTTAATATTTATGAAGGAATAGGTGAGAATGTTGTTAATTATGGAAATGTTGATCCTAATATTTCTGATGATGAATATGAATATGTTGATCTTGACAATGATTTATCTAAGAAATTTTCAAAAGCATTAATCCTCTAGCTCCTAATAACAGACAAAGTGACTCATCATTAGAGCATGGTCCTTGTTTGGAACTTGTGATAGCTCTATCTACTGTGCTTGATGTCTCTTCTCTGTGTGTTGTCCACCTTCCCAAAATAATGATGAGCAAGATCAGAGGGTAGATGACGTTCTTGATTAGCTTCATTAGCACCGTAGATTCTCTCTCTCTTCTCTTACTTGTTTGTGACCTTCTTCACTTTGTCTCTCAATTCTTCTATTTGTTAACCCTAGTGTTGCCTACTTAAGGATGATACAAAACATAGAGATCTCTTTTGGTCTCTCCTATGTTCAATCAAAAGACACATGTTCCCTTCTTCTATGGTTGTTTCCTTTCTTTGGAGGATGAGGAAAATTATACACACACACACACGATATACATTGGTTATCATAAAAAGCATACTAACTCCATATTTAGGTGAAACCACCTCATGTTTTGTGTTTTGTGATCATTATATTTTGATTTGTCCTCTCTTGGGGGCTTATTATTGTGATAATGTGCTTGTCCTGTTTGGGTGTATCCTACCTTAAAGCAATTTCTCCCAATAAGGCACACACAATCACTTTAACGTGGGGGCATACACTTCACTCAATGATTTTATCTCTTACATATCTTGATACTTAAAGTTACTTAGCAAACTTTGTCTTTTGCTTTATAGTTTTTGGTATTTTTCTTTTCATGACCCATAGTAAGAGAACCTTACTAGTTTGAAGTCATGGGTCTCTCTCTCTTTCTCTCATGATGTCCCTTTTATCTCGTTATCAAAGTTGTGAGATCCTAAACTCCACCGAGGGCTTGGTGTATATTGCCTCCTTAATGACTTGGTGAAAGTTTCTCAATGTGAACCCTTTGTAATTTATTGAGAGTATGATTGACTTCATACTCCTGCTAAAGTGGGAGCTAAATGTAGTATCCTAAAATTGTAACCCTTTTCAATTTCAGCTGCATTTGGGTCTTCACCTTAATGTTTGCACCCCTTGGCCTGTTCGAAGACCTGATTATGCTCATACACCTCATAAACGCCAAAAAATTTGATTTTCCACTCATTATGCACCTTAATCCTAACCCAAAATAGGGTAGGATTGGGGAGTAGTGCCTTGGTCTTACCTAAATTGGTCCCTTTTTAAACCCATTTTAGCATTTCAAATTTGAGTGGGATCCCCCTCTCCGTGTTAGGTCATGTCAAAAAATTAGCCAATATTCCCTATGGGCAAGTATATAAAGAGGATTTACCCTCTCATTTGACATCCATCAATTAGAAAGAGCACACATACGACATCAAGCAAACAAGTAGTCAAGAGTAATTGAGCATTTTCAGTCTTCCTTCAAGCCTTGGAGCAACAATAAAATCAAGATTCAAGAATTGAAGAAGACATCATTCATCATATTTTGTGGAAGACTTCATAAAACTTATTTCCATGTGGAGGCAAGCAAAACTTCACAAGGAGGTATCATCATTCAATTTTAAACATCTCCCTCAAAAGGAAAACCTTTCATTACAATCATTTCAATTACATTTATTTCAATTTCATGGTTAAATCCAAAATCGAGGTTTGACCTAAGGCAAGCCCCTATTCCCAACCTTTTTCCGCTCTTGTTGTGTGTAGGAAACAAGTACAGAGTTGTGATCTTAAAAGTAAGCATTATTTATAGAGACGAATCAACCCTTTTTGGCGTGTGAAAAAGTAGGAGAACCAAGGAATCCACCTCCTTGTTCCTGACATTTTTAGATCTTTTTCAAGGATCAGATCCGAATCTACATATACTGCTCAAATCCAGGTGCATGCAAAAATCTCACATATGTAGCTCACCGTTTTCTTAGTTTTACCTTAATTTTTCAACATTTTACCTAATTTTAGCATTTAAACTCATAATAGAGGAATAAAATTATCACAAAATTAACCCAAATCTATTTAGTATTTAGTCCTTGACTGAATCTAGTGGATTTCCTTTCCTCTTTTGAATGTAATGGTCCCTACGTGAAAAATTAAGGGTTTCTCTCACTTGGGTAGACACCTAAATTGTTTTTCCACATTACAGTATCATTTTATAACTACATGAGATTTGCCAATTTTACACTAGACCATTTAAAAATCCCATGAAATTTTTCATATATGGATTGATATAAATACAATTGAAACCCTAATTTATTTTTACACATTTTGTTTGGATCTAAGCTCTCGATTCATATCGTAGGCAAGTTGTGACTCTAAAAGTTATTGTAATAGTGTAAGTGATCAATTCTTTGTAATGTTATGATATTATTTATTTATTTCTCATACTTCATTCTTACATATGATATTGAGTGGGGAGACATCCAGGGCCCTAGGAATCAAGGATCTATATTCTATGATTCCTTCTTAAAGAAAAATAAAATTTTCAAATCTTTTATTTCATAAGAGATGTTGAGAAAGAATAAGACTCCTAAAATTGGTGAGGGGAGGTCATTGAGATGTAGAACCATAATGTTATACTTTGGCAATATTTGCAGTCCATCAAATGGAGCTATGCCATTAGAAATTTCACCAAATATTAAAAAAAAGAAGGCAATACCTTAGAAGAAGATCAAAATGAGTTAATTGAGTTAGGTTATAATTTTGTTGATTATGTTGCAAGGGATACCCAGGGTAGTAGAAATGAGTTAATTGACCTTGATGAGAATGTATCGAATGATGTTGCATAGAAGAGAAAAAAAGGCTAAATAAAAAATGGGGTGTCAGTGGGATATGACGAGGAAGTTTTAGACTGATTATGTGTCAAAGTACCCATTCAAAGACTTAATTAAGAATACAAATAAAGATTAAACTCCAAAAAATACAAATTTTTGATTTACAATTAGAAATATAAAGGGACAAGAAGTTGTAGCTAAAAATTGACACTATAGAAAAACATATCAATAATGTTTATGATGTAATGTCCCCTTTCTAAGCACTAACAACTTGCTAACCACTAGCCTATTCAATGACAAGTTACCATAGGCTAATGTGGTTGGGTTAGGGAACTTTGTTGGACTTGGGGACCTTGTGCTTCAACTTATTCAATATTTATAGGTATTTCCTTGACCTCAATTTAATAAGTGATGCATTATGACTTTTCTTAGGGCGATTTTAGATGTTTGATCCACTTTTACTATTTTTAATAAGTTTTGTCTTTGGCATTGATTTGGTTAGTTTGTAGAAATTTCAGTTTGGGATGGTTGTTGATTCTCTTTAATGTTGATTCAATGATAATTTCAATCAGGGGAAATTATTTTATTTTATTAATGCTAATGTTGTAAGTTGTAACATCCTAAAATTGCACTCCTCACAAATTTCGACTGCATTTGGGTCTTCGCCTTAGTGTTTGCACCCCCCAGTTTGATCAGAGACATAAATATGCTCATACAAGTCAAAATCTGCATTTTTCTCAACTGTGCACTCAAAATCAACCTTGATCTTGCCCCAAAATAGGGTAGGACCAGGGCATGGTGCCCTAGGATCCACTAGGACTAGGGTGTTGCACCCTGGGATCCCCTAAAGGGGACCTATCTTGGGGTCCCTCCCTTTGGCCTATCTCAAAATGGAGTGGGAAAATACCCCCTATGTCGGCCCAAGTTGGAAACAGTCAATAAAACCCATTGGCAAGTATATAAGAGGGATTTCCCCTCTCATTTGTAGATCATGAAATTCAATCAAGCATCCGAGCATTCAAGAGATCAAGCATTCAAGCATTGAAGAGAAAGTGAGCATTTTTAGTCTTCCTTCAAGCTTTGGAGCGACAATAGAGTTAATATTTCAAGCATTGAAGAGGAGATCATCATTCCATTTCATGAAACCCTAATTCCATGCGGAGGCAAGCAAAACTTCACAAGGAGGTATAAGCATTTCAATTTCAGTCAATTCAACATCCCCTTAAAGAGGAGGATTTCTACTTCTAGTCCTTTCATTTACATTATTTAAACCACTTGGTTAATTCTAAATAGGGGTTTGACCTGAAGGCAAACCCCTATTCCCAACACATTTCCCTTTCTTTCTATGTGCAGGAAGTAGGTGCATAGTTGTACTTCTGGAATTAATCTTTATTTGCAGAGGTGGAAAAACCCTTTTTGATGTGTGGAATGTTCGGAGGACCACGTTGGGGGCGACTTGGTTTGAGCACATGGTCCTTGCAAATTTTGCCTGATTTTGTAGAGAATCTTTTAATCATCTCAAGCTTCTCAGATCCAAGTGCACGACTAAATCCCAAATCTGTAGCTTGTGGTTTTTTTATACTTTGTCTTCATTTCAAGCACTTAGTCATAATTCAATCAATCAACTTACAAAAATAGGGTTAATTTCATTTCAATCACAACCAATTTACTTAGCATTCAATCCTTACATCATTTAGGATTGGATCTAGTAGATTCATCCTCCTCTTTTCAACATAAAGTAAAAAATTTGAGCTTAGTAGATTTCCCTTTTCTTTCAAGTGGTGTGTTGTCTTCAAAATATGATTCTCTCTGAACATCCTTAAAATAATATGATTTGAACTTGGTGCAGAAAAGACATCAACGATAAGGAAATTCTCAAGACAACATATGACAAGGTTTGGATTGACCTTCTACACTTCGGACTAACTTAGAGCCCAGGCGGGTATACCTTTGTGAATTAAATTCACACTTTTAAATATAAACCCATAGCAAACTAGTCCTGAAAACCAGTGGATCTATTCACCTTGAAATTAATTGAAAAACAAAGAATGGAGTTATACTTAGATTCACTGTTTCGATCAACAAAACATGCAATAAACAACTTCAATCAATACCATGCCTTATCCAAGGTCACAGAGTCATCTAAAACTCAAATAATACTCCTTAAACAAAATATCTTTACGCATCCCATTGGTTTGATTTCTATTAATCCTTGTATATGCCTGACACCTACAAGAATTTATGCGTTCCAAATTAAACTATGATCATCAAGATTCAAAGTCTCTTCCAAAGAGTTTACTGGTATGAGTGATCCCTGCATTTTTAATTTCCCTCCGAAAGAGAAAAGCTAGCGAACACTCCTACTGAAAATTGCCTTGCAATCCCATTCAAACAGAATAACCCTGGATTATTCAGAATGAAAACAGTAAACAAATTGCAAACACACTTGAAGACAACACAAAGCTTCACTCGAAACCAACAGTCTGTATATTAATATCAAGCTCAGAAAATATTACAAGAAGTTTTTTGAATTTTCTCCATTAAATTTTAGAAAAGCTCAGATAAATTTCTGTATCATTTTCTTACAATTTTTTGTGATCACCTTTCCTCTAGTCCTGGTATCCATTTATAACAACATGGATGCACAAATCTCGAGGAGAGTTTGTTACAATCATTTCTTTCAAAATAAAGAGGTTACAAGCTTTTTGCAAAAACAGTTACAAGCTCCTTTCGGCCTCTGCAGTTTCTTCAACAAGTTGTTCAATTGCAACCTCTTCTACCTTTTCTGGGGCGCTCTCCAACTGTTCCGGATCATGGGTGGCATATTTAATCATCCACTCACCATATACCTCTTCTGTCGGCCATGAGCAATTAATCACTTTATCCTTGGTCTTAGTCAACCTTTTCCAAGAATTTCTCATTTTGTTGACTTCTGAATTGAGAAAACCATAATGTGACTTAATTTTCTCTATCTCTTGTATTGTCAAAACAAAGAAAGAAGCATCGTCTAGATCAATAATTCCTTTAACTCTTGCTGACAATTTAGCTTCTATCTCCTTAAGCCATATTTGTTTGTCCTTTAATTGATCCGAGCTAGCAAAAACTCCTGGGAGCAACTCAAAAACTTGATCAATGTACTCCTTTTTGCACAAATTAACCTTCCTATCAACATTATCCACCTCTGCTGCTAATTGCATTAAGACTTTAACAACATCAGAAGTGGATTTGATGATGGGATTGGCCCTTGCTTCATCACAGGATACACACATAAACTCTAAATCTTGCTCCCTAGGCCTCCATTTGTCAAAAATAGGTGTCAAAATGGCCTTGTCTCTCTTGAGCTCATTCCATATATCCATAATTTTACCTACATTGTTTTAGAGCAATGAGGCATTTATTGTATCTGCAAAACTAGAAATTGTAGCCCTTACTCTCTCCTCATACTTCTTTGCATATAAGGCCTGAGCCTATTTCAAGTTTTCTAACTCTTGAGGAGTAATTTCAACCATTTGAGAGCTGGAGGGTGCTGGAGATGGTGGAAACTCAATGATAGGGCTAGTAGGTGGAGGTCTTGCAGGAGAAGAGGAGATCATTAGTGTTGAAGACTCACCTTGATGGTATTATCCAGTCAACTGGCTCTGCAACTTGGCAATGATGCTATCCTTACCTCTTATCTCCTCCTTGGCATTGTTATAAGCCTTCAAAACTGTTTCCAACTTGACTTGGAGGGCCTCCTTCTCTTTTGCTTCCTTCTCTTCTACTGTAACACTAAATTTTGCAGTCTCTAACATAGTGCTAGCAGCCTCCACTACCCCTGTACTTTGCACTCTCTTCACCATCATCCCACCAAGGTAACTTGACCCTGGGTTGTCTTTGCTTTTCTTGCTCTCATTTCTCTTGAGAGACCACATGACGAGTGCAACATTATCCTTATTGAAAGTAATCCCCTCCATGGGTTTAGTCTCTTTTCTTACTGCATCTAGTACCAGGGCATCTGCTATATCCCATTCGGGTAAAATAAGCACCCTAGCTTGTGCTACCATATCTCTTCCCTGCTCAGGGGTGATGGTTTTGAATTCTTCCATCATCTCTTGCTTTATTTCCTCTTCTACCAGGGCTGGATCTTTATTAGGCTGCTCAGCCTTTCTCTTTTCACATCTAGCATTATATTTATCTATGTGCTGTTTCCATATAAACTGCATAAATGCTTCTAATGTGACAAAATTGTCATCAGCTAAGAAGGCATTACTTGCCTACTTTATCTCAAGATCCCACTCCTGGCCTTTGAGTTCAGTGGTAGTGATATCCATTTCAGCAGCAATGGGTTCTTCTGGCATTCCTTCCTCCACTTCATCATAAGTGTAGGCAATTTCCCCTAGACTACCTAACTGTAGGAGTTGCTCAGCTACTACTTGCTCATTTCCTATATGGATAGGGGATTGGGATGGGGAATACAAAGGTGTATCTAATTGTACTTCTTTCCCCACCCTTTGCTTCTTTGGGCTTTCTTGGATGTCAATGACATCTTGTATCTTCCTCTTTCCTTTGGAGATAGAGGGCTCCCTTGTTGTAGGCATCAGCACACTATAACTAGATTTCTTATGTAGTGTATAATCACCAGGAGGGATTGCTTTTTTGGAAGCTAACCTACTTAGGATTATTCTTGCCTTCTCAGGGTTGCTTTTGATTACAACTTCCCTCTTCTCCTTCAGGGTCTGCATTACATCTTCAAAGCAAACAATCAAAAACTTTATTTTCTCCTCTAGAGGGAAAAAGCTAGACAATGGGTCATAGCTAGCATCAAACTGATGCACAAAATCCAAGGCTTTCTTATAAGCCACCCACTTCTCTTTCCTTAGATCCTGCTCATCTAGATCAAACTCATTTCTGATGAGGTCTTCAGGAAACTGGAATTGATGAGGCCTACCTCTGCATGCTACCTTCTTTCTAAACATACCGTTGAAGAAGTCTTCTGGATCAACACACCTGGACACTGCAGTGGACAAATGATAGGGCTTGAGGAAATCCTCAAAGCAATTCCAACCTCCCTTTGTTATTACAAATTGGTGGGCTATGGTAGCTGCAGGGAAAATTGTCCCTTTACCCCTGCCTGTCAACTCTACCTCTTGTAAACCACCAATTTGTCTAAGGATCTCTGCAATTCCTACTTTAAGAGGGACCTGGTAAGGTAGCAAGAATGGGGTGCCTCTGAAACCAAACACTCTGAAAACTGTGGAGACTGGATACAAGTAAATGTCACCCTAGTTATGAACAATTTTTATGTTCTCTGCAAATTCTTTTGGTCTTATGAATTCTAGAAGAACTTTGGGGATTCTTGGGTTCTCTGAGCAGAGGAGAGTCCTGATCTTGGATGCAAAGTATTTGTCAAATTTCAAGAAACTGACATCCTCTCTATCCCATGATAACACAGTACTCCATAATTGTACCGGCATTTTTTCTCCTTCTTTCTCCTTAACAAGGTCCAATCCACTGGCAAAGTAATCACCACCTTTGAAGAGAAAAAGATGCATCAAGAGTGAGTACCATCCGAAAGGCCTATCCACCTTTCCATTCTTGATTCCTATCAACCCTCCATGGATAGCATCGACAATAAAAGAGGCATAATCAAATGTAATTGCCAGAGAAGGATTCAAAATCTAAGCAATCATTAACAAGTAATGATTTGGCATATTTGCTTCAGCATCTTCTCCCAAAACTTGGCAAAGTGCCCAATACATTCCCTTAGCTCCCAGGGTGAACATACTTAATGAAAAGGGCTCTTGTGTGTTGGGTCCTACAACTGTTAACTCTCCTATCTTCACAAAAAACTCCTTGAGAGGCCCGCTCCTGAGATGACTCCTCTGTGCACCATAAATTTGGGCTAACGATGTGAAATTTATAGGTTCTAGAAAATTGGTGAACTCATTAAGCCCAAAAGCTTTCCTGAATTCTTCAGCATTAATTTCAACAAGGGTTTTCACATTTATATCCCGAATGCTTCTTGTGACTGAATCATAGTTGAGTGCAATTTGGGTCAGCAAATCTATGTCCATAAATACCCCTGGGACTACCAATTTCCCAACATCTAATTCCCAAATACTGTTTTGCGGGGCCGGGGAATTTCTCATTCCAAATCCAATCTTAAATAACCCCAACCCGGACAATCCAACCTGTGGGTCTCTCAACTAGTTACCCTTGTCATACAGTCCTTCTCCTATCTTTAAATGGGGAGCTCTAGGCACTAATTCTTTTGCCTTTGATGCCTGATTAGTTGACAATGTCAACTGTTCTAAAAAATCATCATAGACACTCCTTTCTGAATAGTTAACTTTGCCAGAAAATTCTCTTTTAGGAGCCATTTTGAAAACATAAGAAAAGAATACCACTTTCAAACAATTCTGTGATGAATCAATTATCTTATCTAAAACAATACACAGGAATTGCTACACAAGAATACGAGAGAACCTATTTTTCACTTGAAGGAATTTGCTCTACAACTGAACCGACTTGCTCTGTACCTGAAGAAAATAACTCTACATCCACTCTTCTGCAAAATCCTTTAAAAGATATCTTTACTTGGTTTGTAGGAAATCAAATATTGTACTCAGGGTTTTTACTACAACATTGATTCTGCATGCTTCGGCCATCCCTTCAAAATTGAATTCATATGAGAATTTGTATTTTTTGCTCCAACGGTTCACAATGTTCCTACAAGTGTTTCATTTTTCTCTTTTGCAACTTCGCAAAGCATAACTGTCGGGCAGCTTGATCCTGCGAAATAGCGCCGACTGTTCGATCAAAAGAAACTTGATCGAGCATTAGATTAACTAACAGCTTTGGCCCCGCGCTGGGTCTGCTTCTCTATTGGCTACATGATACCACGTGGCACCCAACCATTGGCCTTGAAATTTCCTTCGCATTCCACTTGATACTAGCCACGTGTCTTTCTTTATACCGCCGGTTCCACCTTGGCGGGCCCATAGCTTTTTTCTAAGACCACGTGTCGCCGGACACATGGACGGCTCTCGTTCACTCTTGCTATTTCATGGGGTATAAAGAATGAGCATCTTACCCTTGCGAAATAGCATGGGCCGTCGGATCATCTTTTAAACTGATCGACATTTAACCATCTGAAAAGGCTTTCGGGAGGGGTGGGCCTGCTGACTCACTGTGAACACCTGGCATCCAGTCACCTTTAGAGTTGACTTGTCACTTTTTAATACGCCGAAAGAAAACCATGGGGCCCCAACAAACTCTTGACAGCTGTATCCTCCAGGTCCTCCATCATGACACGTGGACGGCTCTCATTCACTCTCGCTATTTCGTAGGGTATAAAGAATGAGCATCTTACCCTTGCAAAATAGCATGGGCCGTCGGATCATCTTTTAAACTGATCGGCATTTAACCATCTGAAAAGGCTTTCGGGAGGGGTGGGCCTGCTAACTCACTGTGAACACCTGGCACCCAGTCACCTTCTGAGCTGACTTGTCACCTTTTAATTTGCTGAGAGAAAACCACTGGGCTCCAGTAAATTATTGACAGCTATATCCG
Source organism: Cryptomeria japonica (assembly GCF_030272615.1). NCBI lineage: Eukaryota > Viridiplantae > Streptophyta > Pinopsida > Cupressales > Cupressaceae > Cryptomeria > Cryptomeria japonica. Next base: position 304,492,016 of record NC_081408.1, read on the forward strand.
CCAGGTCATCTCCTAACTTCGACCTGACTCACCTCTGGGTCCGCCTTTTAGCCTTTAATCCTGACCTGCTGACCATTGTGACTTCTGCCGTGTGCCGCCATTTTACTCACTATCATAAACCAGCTGGACCGTCTATGTGGCATGCCATGTCATTTTCGCAACTTCGCTGGTTTTAAATTTTGCGCAACTTCGCCTAGCAAAATAACGCGAGCCATGGATCCACCCGTGAGATGCGCACTAGTTACTGCGCCCGACAACTTTAAGAGAAAAACATATAAGGCATAAATTTTTTGATAAATTAACATAACCGCCTAGGCAAACAACAAGGGGGGGACACTTCCTATGACCCCATGACCCATTACTTTAGTGAATAAAGTAACAAAAGATTAGAAACCAGAGGGTTTAAAACAAACACGAGGATCTAAAATTAAAAAACCCTTAAACCCTTGAGGTATAAAACAAAGCCGAAGCATTTGAAACTGCACCCTATTCAAAATTTTAACAAACCATAGCCAATCATGGGAAGAGAAAAGCCCATATTTAATCAGTGATAACACGGTGAATTTGCTAAAGCCTCCCCAAAATTTTCAACTTCACTATTTGGTGAACCCAACTCCTTACACCCTTAATTCTGATTTTTGTTTTCATATTTGAGTGTATGCAATTTGAAATTCAAATTTTCATTTACAAGTTTAATTTTCTTTCAATTTTCATAAAATTAGAGGTTAAATTCATAAAAACCCTAATTTTTAGATTCAAAATTGAGCTTGTCATTTGTCTAAATTGGATTAATTGTTTCAAATCTGAGAACTCTTCATTTTTTCAAATCATGTTCTCATTCACACTCTCTATTTTTATTTTAAATTTTTTTTTAAGTGGTTAAATTACAAAACCCTAATTTATAATTTTAAAATTACCCTTGTGAATTGTGTGGATCTTGAATTAATTTTTAGATTTGAGTCTTGGCTTCTGTTGGTGTAATTATTTATTTATCTTGGATATAATTACACTTTACTTAAGTTTACTTAGGTACATGCATTACATTGTAGTTTGCATATGAGACACTTAGGGAGAAGTGCATACATTGGGAGTGTGTATGTAGGTGAATTTCCACCTTTTATGGTGTGATCTTGTTGTTACTTTATCATATCCACTTATTGTGGAGTGATAATTCCACCTTCGGTGGGTGATCCATCTCATGTGGAATATTTTACTATTTCTCTTACCTACCCCTACCTACCCTTGCATCTCATTGAGCCACATGCCATCATTGTGTGCTCTCTTGTCTCTTAGCCTTGCTTTTATAAGCAGGCTCATCTACATTGTATGCAATTTTCATGATGATCCAGTTGATCTCTTTTGCATCTTGATAGGAATATAGTTTATTCTTGTCATATTTTATCTCTCTTGTCATTGTGCTATCTTTTGGTCTCTTTGATCTTGGTTGCTTCAAGCATAATCTCACATGGTATCAGAGCAGTTGGAGCACCTTTGCATAGCATGTGGAGAGATTTTATTACATCTTTGAAAGTGGTCAAGAGGAAGATCTGAGTCTTATAGATGTGTCCTAGACCATATCCAACCTCACCAGTGCGTCTGGGTGGCTATTTCCATAAATTTTGACTACAAATTTGCCTATGCTTGGGTAAAATCATTTTTGTAGCAATTTATTTTTAGTTGGAGGTCCATTAGGCCCCCTCCCAACTATAGTTTGCAGAATTTGTTCTCGATCACATTTCATCATTTTGTGCTCTCTTGTCTCTTAGCCTTTGTTTTATAAGTAGGCTCATCTACATTGTATGTAATTTTCATGATGATCCAGTTGATCTCTTTTGCATCTTGATAGGAATACAATTTATTCTTGTCATATTATATCTCTCTTGTCATTGTGCTATCTTTTGGTCTCTTTGATCTGGGTTGCTGCAAGCATAATCTCACAACTTCAAATTAAAAATTCATTTTCCGTCCTTGCAACATTCAAATTTTCAAATTTAAATTTTTTAAATTAAGCGGTTAATGCAACAAAGCCTAATTTTTAAAATTAAATTAATGTTGTCCAATTTCAAATTTTACTTCAAGAATTTAATTGGCTTAAATCTAAAGCCTCTTGTCCTATTGCTAAACATCATAAAAGTCGGCCCTTAGGTGCACCCTTTTTGTTGTTCTTTCAATTAATCATTTTATCAAATATCCCAAGTTTGTCCTATTTCGACCTTCAACGCTTAATTTCACGTATCTCAACATCTCCAATTCCCATATACTTCTAGAATTTTCCTTAAAATCATAATATCTTGCTTCCCCAAAAATTTGGCAAAAATTTGATTGAACCATGTCTGGACCAGGTACCTACCAATGTGGTCTCAATTTTTTTTGCTAAAAATTTGGGAGCCTGTTTTGATTGTATTTTACTGCAAAATTCTAGAGATTTTTTGAAATTTAATTGATTTTAGGTCACCCTAAGGTTGAAAACAAATTTTGAATTTTAACTTTTCTATTCTCAATTCTCAATTTAAAATTAAGTGGTTAACTATATATGCCCTAATTTTTCAAATTAAATTAACTCCAATATTTCAACGTTCCAAAATTTCAAAATTTTAATTAAGAGGTTAAATTTAGATAACCCTAATTTCAATTTTGATTTTTCCTCCTTTCAAACTTTTAAAATTAAGAGGTGATTTTCAGCCCTAATTTTAAATTTCAAAATCCTAGGAGATTGCAGTATTCTTTCCAATAGCTTTCCCCTAGTGCATGAGTTTTACTACTATTAGTCCTACCTAGAGTATCCCCATTAGGAGAAGTTGTAGAATTAAGGCTTCCCAAGGTTTAATTACCGAAGAAATGAAGCCTAATTTGGCTAGCTTTTTCAATGAGGATATTGGTGGTTCTTTTAATCCTATTGATATTCTCGTTTATCCCATTGAAAATTCTCATAATGAGGAGGAATCATTAACTAGGGTATCCATTGATCAATTGGTGAAGATGGATAATTAATTTGACAATCTTCAATAATGGATGAGTCAAGAATACCTGGAAAGTGAATCTCTCCCATTGATGGAAGGATTAAAAAGAATGATTCAAAGCGATAAACATGGTGTGGATATCTTGCATGGTATTTCTCATATTGTTGATTCTAATAACATGCCTATGAAGAGTTGTACTGAAAACCTAGGTTATACACAACCTCCTAGTCAAGTTAATTGTAGAAACCTAAAAAATGCCTCATTGATCATGTACTAATTATTCATCTAATTGATTAAATATTTCTTTAATTATTTAATTAAGTGTTACCCTATTATTTTGTCAATAGTCAAAATCCCATCTTTGGTAAAATAAAGTGTAATTAATATAGTCTCCCCAAATTCGGAATGTTTCATTCTTATTTATGAAGTGATCTTACTTGTCTTGTTTTGGTGAACTTATATGTTGAACCCGTGTCTCAGTTCAGAGTTCAAAGTTCACCTGACGCCTTTATGTGTCCTGCAGTTTTGTTTGTTGTTAAGGGATGAGCTTAAGTATGTTAGGTCCATTTTGAACCTGAATCATTGAACTCTTCTTGTTCGGTTTAGGTTCAAGGTTCATCTTTGTGTTCATCTAAAAGTCTTCGCTCATTCCTAGTTCAGTTTTGTGTTGAGCTGCAAGGTGGTATTTTGCACTTTAAGGTTTCTTCATTATTCTTCTCTCATGTTGAACTTGAACCTTTGAACTTTGTTAAATGGTTCACGGTTCAAAGTTCATTGTAAGTTGTCTCTAGAAATATAAAAAGGCAGGGCAAGTTAATGAAAGATGGCGAGGAAAAAGGAATATTCTGAGCATGTCAAGTTTGAAAATCCCAATTATGGAAAGTAACCATTAAAGCTCGAGCCACTTGTGTGGAAGTGATTTGTAATAAAAGCGGTCGTTAGAATCCCTTAAAATCAGGAGTTTCTTCGCATGATTGTATGAGTTGTTAAGAAGCATGCGTAAGTTTTGTATAGATTTTCTTACCTTTAATATTCAAACCCTTTAGTTGTAATTTAGTAGCTGCTTATTGTTGGAGAAGTGAAGGGCGTTTAAGGTAATTGTTAGAGTTATCTTGTATTAGCTAATAATTATTTATTAAACTATTAGTCTGTTATACTCTACGCTTAAGCTAAACTTAGGCATATAATAATATGGTAGGTATTTAACAATTATTCTAATTGTTAAATACACTTTATCCCGTTAGGGTTTCTTTAGGGTTTGACATTCTCCTTTTATAAGGATTGTATTGTATTTTTCTCTTTCATTCCCTCTTTGAATGATAATCTTTTTCTTTAGAGCCATTATTGTGTTTTGCCTCAATTCTTCTCTTGTGAGAGGTATTTTTCTTTTAGGTGCTCTTGGGATCTCTGAAGTTGTATTTCTCAACTTCTTCATGGTATCAGAGCCTACATCTACTGCTACTTGTTCTTGATTTTTCAAAAGATTTTGTGGAAGCAAGGGTTTCAATTTTTTTTAAAGTTTTCTTTTGGATCTAGGGTTCCTCTTTGTTTTTGGGCATTTTGGTCTCAAACAAACCTGACCGTTGAGCTCAGAATATCCAAAAACCCCTATTTTCATATAAAATTTGTCCAATTTGGACAGCTTTGGCTCTAGCAATTTTCTTTTGATTTTGGCCCTTCTAGGGCATGTTTTTCAAGAAAAAATAAAAAAATAATATTTTTGGGTAGTTTAATGGCTTGCCTAGGCCAAAACCCTCACTGTCGATTGCCAGCGCTCTCTTAGCCACTGAGGCCATCCTTTGGTTATCGTGGCCTCCTAGGCGGTTACCAAACCGACGATCTCTTAACCGCCTAGAGCATCGCCATCGCCGCTTGGAGCACCTCCACCACTGCTGCCGCCCGACTACCACAGCCTTGCCCGACTACCAACGCCATCTAGCCAGAGAGCCATCTCGGTCCAGTCACCTCCTCTTGCTCCTCTTTGAAAGCCTTTTGATAGGGGGGAGGTTTTTTTTGTCATAACTTGAGAAAACAGAGTCAATTTTAAAAAATCTTATATCGCCAGAAAGCTCTTTTCGAGCTCTCTTCAGATCTGGACGTGAGAATTTTATTTTTATTTTTATTTTGTAGCTAGTTTTTTCTATCAAACTCAGAGTTCTTTTCTGCACTCTGGGAGCCATAACTTGGACAAGCAGACTTCGTTTTCGGTAAACGAATAGGCATCATAAAGGTCTTGGAGAGCCCTATTCAGATTTGGGGTTCGTTGTTCCAAAATTTTTACTACGTACATTAGATATTTGTCTGAAGTTTTGTTTTCTCTTGCCTTTCTTTCCGGCTCTCAGATTGTACTGGGGTTTGGTTTTTCATCTTGTGGGGGGTGTTATTTTTCTACTTTCTATAATTTACTTCAGAAAATCAGAACACCTAAAACTAAAAAAAAACCCCTTCTGCATCCTCTGTCTAGTCTGAAAGATCACTTAATTAAAAAAACACTAGAGCAGGAGCAGTTACAGGTACACATGGAAGATTCTTCAGTTGAGCTTCTTACATCCCAGAACTATCACCTCTGGAAAGATCATATGACGAGGCTTCTCAGATCATGAGGGTTGTGGTCCTATTTGGATGTAGATCAACCTCAGTTGTAGTGTCCTTTTGAGATTATTCAGCACATGAATAATATGGATGAGGCTATGGGTGCCATCTCCTTACATGTTTCAGACAACTTGCTTTTTTACCTTGATGGTTTGCTCACTCCTCGAGCTATATGGTCCAAATTTAATACTATCTTTGGTACCATCAATGAGTTCAGAGCATTACAGATTGAGGCAGAGCTATCTTCCTTATTACCTAAGTCCTTTCCTAACATTGAAGACTTTCTGAACAAGTTTAAAATTACTAGGTCTATCCTTCATAGTTGTGGTAATAATAAGACAGACATAGAGTGCATCTACCTGATTATTTCTAAGATTTGAGGTCCCTATCAGATATTTGCTTCTACATTTTATTCTACTATAGATAACTTGGGTACACACTTCACCATGCCTACTTTTGATGTGTTCTGTGATCGCTTGACTCATGAGGAGGCTCATCTATCTCTATTGGACACTCTCACAGGATCAAATAACAAAGCCTTGGTTGCTCAGACATCTAAAGAGAACAAGAAGCAGAAACCGAAGCCTAAGAAGGATTCAGCTGGTAGTGAGAGATCCTCCAAGCCACCACCTAAGTCTGATTATAAATTGAAGTCCTATCCCAAATAGGAGAAATCTTCTAAGTCTGGTGAGTCTTCCTCTAAGACTAAGAAATCAAATGAACTTTGGAGTTTCTGTGGCAAGGAGGGACATCCAGTTTCCCAGTGTTGGAAACGATTAGAGGCTTTGGAGGAAGCCATGCAACAACATCATATTTCTTCTCCTCAGCCTCCATCTTCCTCTTCTATAGGGAAAGGACATGCTCTTTCTACACAAGCTATTACTTCTACATCCACTTGGATTATTTATCTAGATGCTTCTCACCACATGACACACTCACAACAACTTGTTACCTCACTTTCTCACAATGATACTTTACAGATTGCAGTTGGTCACTCAGCATAACTTTCAGTTTCAGGTTTAGGTTCTGCTCCATTGATAGGTGGTTGTATTCAGGATGTTCTTTGGTTCCTGACATTTCAACGAGCCTCCTCTCTGTTTATCAAATTTGTCATTCTGGCTCTGGTAAAATAGTTGAGTTCTCACCACATGATGTGGTTATTAGAGAGCTACATGATCCTGATTCTCAGTTATATTGGTTTGATGGTTTTGAGAGTCTAGATGGTTCAGGTGTTTCTCTTGTAGCACATGCAGATTCAGTGAGCAGACTTTGGCATGAGCATTTTGGCATTGTCAATTACAGATACTTACAACAGATGAGCACATATGCACTTGTGATTGGGCTCCCTCAGATATCCTATACTGATGGTGTATGTTGAAGTTGTGCACTTGGAAAGAATCACCGGGATCTTTTTCCTATAGGTAGAGCCACATGTGTTAAGGAACCCTTGGATTTGGTACACAATGATCTTATGTCATTTCCGACTCCATCTTTTTCAAGGTCCAAGTATGTGCTCACATTCATTGACGACTTCTCCAGATGTACATGGATGTACTTTCTTAAGTACAAGTCTAATGTCTTTGATTCATTTCGAGTCTTTACGACATTTGTAGAGAAGCAGCCTAGTATTTCTATCTAGAGGATACACACAGATAATGGGAGAGAATATGTGAATTTGGCTTTTACAGATTTTTGCATAGAGCATGGTTTGCAACATCAGTTATCAGTTCCTCACACTCCTCAAAAGAATGGTGTTGCAGAGAGAAAGAACAAAACACTACAGGAGATGGCCAATTGTATGCTTCAGTCACATTCTATGCAACCTATTTTTTGGGCTGAGACAGTTAATTGTTCCACTTATATTCAGAATCAAATGCCTCATAAGGCATTGCACCAGATGACTCCTAAGGAGGCTTGGTCCCATGTCAAGCTTGATGTTTCATCATTTCGAGTTTTTGGTAGTGAGGCTTGGGCATTTATTCTAGATGATCAGAGGAAAGCCATGTAGAGGAAGAGACAACCACTCTTATTTGTTGGCTATTGTGAGGATGTTAAGGCGTACAAGTTGTTTGATCCTGATTCCTGAGAGGTCCTGTTTAGGCAGGATGTCTAGTTTGATGAGCACCTTCCTTAGATGGATTCTCCATCACCAACTTCTCCCTCACTGCCTCCTCCTCCCTCTTCATCTTTTGAGGATTCCTTATTCTTTGAGGATGATGCAGATGATGATCCACCATCTCCACCACCACCACCACCTGCAATTGAGCCTTTGCCCAAGTGGGCTTGGTTTATAGTTGATGTTGCTAGTTCTATGGCAGGTGATCCTTCAGACACTTGTCCTACTCGTGCACAAACATCTGGTTCTAGTCTTTTGAGTCATGCCATTTCAGATGTTCCTTAGAAATTTTCAGAGGTGATAGGTCACCCGGAGTGGGATACAACCATGGATGAGGAGTATTATTCTTTGATGAAGAATCATACTTGGGATCTTTGTACTCTTCCGAAAGGAAGAAAGTTAGTTTTGTGCAAGTGGGTGTACCATACCAAGTATGTTGTAGATGGTTCTATTAATAAGTAAAAGGCTCATCTTGTTGCGAAGGGGTTTTCTCAGGAGGAGGGTATTGATTGCTCTGAGACCTTTGCTCCTATCACCAAGATGAATTCTGTTCACTTTGTAATTTCACTTGCAGCTTCACAAGGATGGATAGTTTTTTAGATGGATGTGAAGAGTGTCTTCTTACATGGAGACCTTCATGAGGAGATCTATATGGAGCAACCTTAGGGATTTGTACAGGATTCCTCTTTGGTTCATAGACTTTGGCGTTCATTATATGGTCTCAAACAGGCCCCTTGGGCTTGGTATGAGAAGATGGACTCTTTCTTGCTCTCCACACTCTTCACACGTTGCCATTCCAATCCCACAGTGTATATTCAATGTCAAGTGGATGATATAGTTATCCTTGTACTATATATTGATGATCTCATCATTACCAGTAGCTCATCCTTCTTGATTTGGGATATTCAGAGAGCTTTGATGGAGCAGTTTGAGATGATAGATCTTGGCCTTCTACATTTTTTTTGGCCTACAGGTTATTCAGTCTTTCGATGGGATTTCTATACTTTAGTAGAAGTATGCTCTTGATATGCTTCACAGATTTGACATGCTTTCTTGCAAGCCTGTACCCACACCATTTCAGTTTGGTGTTGTTTTGTCTGCCACTTGTTCTACACCTTCTATGGATCCTACCTTATACAAGCATTTGGTTGGCAGTTTGTTGTACCTGACACATATGTGCTTAGATCTTTCTTTTACGGTTGGTCTTGTCTCTCGATTCTCCCATGATCCTCATGAGAACCATTGGTAAGCAACCAAACATATTTTGAGGTACATTCGGGGCACTACATTGTTTGGCATTTACTATACTTCAGGATCCCCTCATATTATTGGTTTCACTGACTCAGATTGGGTAGGTGATGCTCATGATCAAAAGTCTACTTCTAGCTTTGTTTTTTGACTTAGTTTTGGTCCTATCACATGGTCTTACAAGAAGAAGTCTGCTATTGTATTATCATCTACAGAGGTTGAGTACCAAGCAATGGTGTTAGCTAGTCAAGAGGTTTTATGGCTTTGAAAGTTGATGGATGAGATTGGGTTCCCTCTTGATAGTCCCACTATTCTTTTGTGTGACAATCAGAGTGCTATTCACATTTCCCGCAACCTAGTGGAGAACCAAAGGACTAAACACATTGAGCTTTACATGCACTTCATCAGATAGTTGATTTAGGATGGCTTTCTCATCTTGGAGAATATTTTGACAGAGGAGCAGGTTGCTGGAATCTTCACTAAACCTTTTGCATCTCCGCACTATCTTCAATTGCGCTCTATGCTTGGGGTGAAGGAAGTTATCCTTGGGGGGTCTCATTGAGGCCTTCCTTCCTTCATGTTTTTTTTATAGCATGCTTTCCCATCTCTTTTGGAGTAGAGTTTTTCCCATATTGTTTTCTCGGAAGATTTTCTGGAGACAGTGGGAAACTCAAATAATAATTCAATGATGGGAAAGATTGTTAAAAGTGGGTTAATTGAAGTTGTAGATAATACAAGGAAACCAACAAAGAAACTGACAGATACACAGGTACACATTGAGATAGTAAAAATGGTAATCACTGAGAAGCCCAAACCATTGCTAGTTGAAATGCAAACTCAGACTGATCCACTGGAGGTTGATTCAGGAAAATTGGTTACTAGTACTGCAAGCACCGAGATAGTAAAGGTAGTTGGTCAAACATTTGGTACTTCACTGAGTGAATTCAAACCTACAAATGTGACAGAAGTACTTCTAGACTCAATAAAGAAGATAACAGATTATAATGCATTGGCCTATAAGGCAATTGATGACACTATTCCTATTCTTAAGATGATTGGACCAAAATGCAATTTAGATCAAGTAAAGGATTCTTTAAGTCAGTTAGACACATTGTCTAAATTCATTGCTGGAAATATTTTAATAGTTGATCAAATAAATGAGAAAACTTTCAAAGAGAAAATGGAAAAGGAAAAAGAAAAATTCTTTGAGGAAACAATAAAGAAGTGCATAGAACACATTAACACACTTTTACTTGCACTAAATAAAACAACTTTGGAGTACAAGGAATTGTACAGGGACACATGCAAGTCACATCTGTTAACATAGGATATTGAAAAGAAAATAAGCACAGTACAAAAAGAGATAGATGACATAGCTGATAATATCATTGGTTCATCTGAACCTATATTAGTTATTGAGCAAGAGATAGTATAATTTGAGGAGAAGATGGAGAAATTAGAGAAAGAGAAAGAAAGGATCAAGGTAAATGCCAGAGAGGTTAAGAAAAAACTCTATCCTAAATTAGACAACCTTATCTCTCTGAGGAAAGAGATCTTTGAGGAATTAATTCAAGGGCAAAAGTTACCGAAGGAGAATATGCATCATCTCACTAGTATAATCCAAAGAACTAAGGCAACCATGAAGGACAACAATAGATTCATACAAAGTTTAAACTTGGTTTTGGCCGACATATTTCAGATTGTAACCAACCGGTTACAAACTTCAAGGTGAAATTCTGCACTCATTTGACAATTTTTGACAACCTTTGTCATTGATGTCAAAGGGGGAGTAGTGGAAAGAGAAAAATGGCTAATCAGAGGAGATCATCTGATCAGGGGGAGCACACATTTTTGGTAACTTTTTGGACTTCATTTTTGGAAATGATTTTTGGATTTTTCTCATGAGTGTTGCCATCAATGCCAAAGGGGGAGATTGTTGGCATTCTACACTCTAGTGAGAAATGATGGTATTGTCATTCATGGCAACCTATCGGAAACCTTGTGGATACCTTCAGGAAGCCACCCAACATTCATCTGGTAAACCATCGGCAGGCACCGACACCAGCAGACACTTCATTGACACCGACAACAATGTATACTGACACCCTAGCCGACAGGAATAAAATTTTGTTTATTGTACTTAATTGTAAATATCTTTTTGTAAAGCCGACATGGCATATTGTAATGGACTCATATATGTATGAGGTATTGTAAATCATTTTGGAATAATGGACATATGATGGATATGGTAGAAGTGATGAATGAATATTAAGGCAGATTTTGTATAAGGTTTATGGTTATAGTATGAGCTTAAACCAATACTGAACCTGGCATAGCAGATGCTGAATTGTAGTAGTACATTATATTGGATTTTCATAATCCATTTTGTAAGTCAGTGAGACTTCCGTTTTGTAGATTGAGCAGTGAGCTCTAGGTAGTTGGCCTTCCTGCATGTGCAGGCCCCTCATTGTAAGTAATATCTATTCATTGGCCAGTGAGTGAATATTGTGGGTCACAAATCCCACCGAGGTTTTTCCCACACTAGGTTTCCTTGTTAAACATCTTATATTATGGTGTGTTTTCTATGCTGTCTTTACTGTTCCTGTTTACTGCATTAATTCTTGTTTACCGGTACACTGTTTTGGAATGCAAAATACTTAATAAGGTTAAATATTCTCTAAACCAGTTAGATACTGATTCACCCCCCTCTCAGTATCTTTGGGACTATCATTAATCCTAACAATAACTCCTTTCTATAATGCCTTTGTGAATGGTTGAGCCTTATCTGTTAGCTGAGAAATAAAGCATCTTATTGATTGGAGACATCCTTGTAAACTTCTCATTTGACTGACATTCTTTGGAGGTGGCATTTCCATGATAACTTTAACCTTTTTTGGATCCACTTCAATTCCTTTCGCTGAAACAATATATCCTAGGAGATTACCAGATGTAACCCCAAATGCACATTTCTTGGGATTCAATATGAGTTTGAATTTTTTCATCCTGTCTAATATTGGACCTAGTTTTGATAGATGTGTTGATCTTTTCATAGATTTGACTAGAGTATCATCAACATAGTCCTTCATGTTTTTGTGCATAATGTCATGAAAAATTGTTCTTACAGCTCTTTGATAAGTAGCACCAACATTCTTTAAGCCAAAGGGCATTACATTCCAGCAAAAGGTTCCCCATGCATAGGTGAATGTTATTTTCTCTTGATCCCTAGGTGCAATTTTGATCTGATTGTATCTAGAAAAACCATCCATCAAAGAGTACATTTCATAGTCAGCAGTCATGTCCACGATCATGTCTATGTTAGGTAGTGGAAAATCATCCATTGGACAAGCTTTGTTTAAATATCTAAAATCTATGGAAACATGTATTGATTTGTCAAGTTTGGAAACAGGTACAATATTAAATATTCACTCAGCATAATCAATTGCTCTGATGAATCTAGCTTTTAGTAATTTTTTCTAACTCAGCCTTAACAAGTAATGCAACATGAGGATGCATTTTTTTGGAGTTTTTGCTTAACAGGTTTAACTCGAGAAGTGATAGAGAGATGATGCATTATGAGGTCGGGATCCAGACCTGACATATCAGCATATGTCCATGCAAAATTGATCTTCTTTTCTGTGAATAAATCAGTAAATTCTTTCAGTTCTTTGGCTGACAAGGATTGAGTTACATGTATGGTGTGTTGAACTTCTTTTGTTCCAATGTTTACTAGCTGTGTAGGTTCAATTAGCACTGATGACCACTCTTGAAAGTGATTAGGCAAAATGTCAACTATCTCACCTTTAGGCGCCTCATAGAGGTTTTCATCGTTAGGTACGTCCTTTATTTTTACTATTTTTTATTATGACACTGCCACAGTGTGGTTTTCACTATCACAACTCTTATTTTTCTTTTTTGATTTTTGCAATTAAGATACTTGACATCTGCTAGTGTCATGTTCTCACTTTGTTCACTGGTGGAAGATCCCATTTGTTCAATTGCATTAAGATAACAGGCTAATGTATAGTCATTGGGAAAGGTAGGTACATTCAAAGGTTGATCTTGGAGAGTAAAATCAATAAGCTCAGGATGTACTAGGGATAAAGAGTTAACAGGTTCAAGGAAATTCATGGTATTGTCATCACAAACTTAGACTAACAAGTCGAGTTCTAGAAGACTACCTCACATAAGTGTCTCAAGACCAGGAAGTGTTAGAACATGATTATCAAAGTTTATGTTAGTATCTAGGGAGCCTGCCCCAACAAACCTACCACTAGCATCATCCTCTACTTCAGACTGGACTACATATCATGGTTTGACAGTAATAGGTTCAAAAGATAGAGTTTCAACATTCATGATGAAGTAGTCATAGTTTGGTGTCGAATAGGTAATGTCATAAATAGATCTTATTTCAAAGTGAACAGAGTCAGAAGATGAAGCCTCTGACTCTTCTTCAAGTGGCTTAGTGAAAGCATGTATAGTATCAATATCTACATCTTTGATGCTACAAGTTCCTTCATGATTTGGTTCAATGATCACTTGTAGTTGGCATACCTATTGGCATAACCTTGATGACTCTGTTGGTCTCTATCATCTTTTCCATTCATCTTCCTCTGGACTAATGACTGGCCTTGCTTCTATAGCCTCCAATTCTTCATTTGTAGTGCCATACCTTATTTTATCTATGTCGTTAGAGGGAGATATAGTAGGTGAAGAATTTTCTTGTGCTCTTTCTTCTTTCAGTTGTTTTTCATAGTCTTCTTGTCTTTTTAGTCTAATTTCCTCTATTTCCTTTTGTAGTTTTAAGAGCACTATCTGTTGTTCTTGATTTATGAATCACTAGGTTCTTCAATAGTTTCTTTAGTAGATGCATCTGACAGAGGCTCTGGACCCCATTCATACTCATTCAAGTTAGTTTCTGAATCATCTACTTGCATTCTCCCTATGTATGTGACCATAATGTTTAGTGGTGCAAACAATTCTTTAATTCTTTCCATTTCTTCTCTCATATCTTCTGGGACTTCTACTTTTTGTAATGTTACTATTGATATAGTTGGAACTTGATTACACGTTGCTTCTTCTCTCTTGATTGCTAGTTCTTCTTGTTCTTTTTCATTCTCTTCCCAAATTTGATGAGCATTTACTTCCTGTGATGTTGACAGTAGTATCTTTTTCCTCCACTTAGACTGATGATGAGAAGTAGGTTTTGATCTGACAACTCCTCTAAATGGTATCCAAGTCCGGCTTTATAATTTGTAGACTTAGTTTGTAGCTGAATAGGTTCAACAATACCTTCTTGATGCTTGCCCAGAGGACCAATACCTGAATATCCCATGCGTTGAATCATTTTATAGCCTGGACTTCTTTGTTTTCACTATCTTCTTTGAAAAGCCATTTGAGAACAACCTCTTCTTCTTTTTCATCTGCAAGGGAAGTAGAGGACTGTACAAAAATACCATCATGTATGACATTTGGAGTTTAAGTTTGTGGCTTCATAGCCTTTGATGGATTTCTAGATTGTTTTGGCGATGGAGGAAGAGACATTAGTGAAAGTACAGGTTCTATCTTGTATCCATCCATGCCAGTACTTGTGATTTTCAATTTCTTTTCTAAGTCTTTCATCAAAGTTTCTGAACTTTTAGCTGTAGAGGCTTCTCTATTATGAGGAACAAAGATATTAGTACACTATTTTAATTCACTACATGTGTAACTTGTATCAGCAAAAATAGACTTCAATTCCATTATAAGGAAATTTCAAGCAGTGATAGTATGTAGATGGTACTGCTTGCATTTCGTGAATCCATGGCCTACCTAGTAATATGTTGTAGGAAAGAGGAAGGTCAAGCACCTGAAAATAATATCTCTCTCCACAGGTTCTATCCTGATCGGTAATAGCACCAGACCTTTAGAGGTTCTCTCTTCTTCATCATAAGCTTTGATTGTTATTTTCTTTGCTAGATCAATGACATGTTCAAAAAATCCCAACTGTGTCAGTATATTGTAGGTACAAATATTCAACCTAGTACCTCCATCTATCAAAACATGTTTGGCTCGGTATTTATGGATCATAGCTTAGATGTGTAATGGTTGGTTATGCAGGTGATTCAGTGAATTGTCATTTTCTTCAGAGAAGGTGAGGTAATGAGGGAAGTCAGGTGACCCACCATAGATTGAAACTGATCTACATCTAAATCCCTAGGTACATTAGTAGTGAGAAAAGCTTTGACTAGGATCTCTCTATGAGTAGAAGAGATCTTAAGCAGTTCAAAAATGGAGATTTGAGTGGTAGTACATTTCAATTGTTCGACAATGCTATAACCAAGAGAGGATGATGAAACCAGTTGTTTAGATTTAGTTGTGATCATATCTGGTTGTTTGTTTGAAGAAGTTGGTAGGTTTGATGTTGTTTGGTCAGGAGTTGAGGAACTAGCTCCTTTTAGAGTAACCTTATTTTGAGCGCGAGATACAGTATTTGCAGTTTGCATTTTATGTTGTTTATCTTTGACTATGATCATGTTGCAATGCTCAGGTTGTGAAGATTCAATCATGTTGATCAAATTGTCATTGTTGGCATAGGTGTAATTGACTTTGGAACCTCCCTTGGATTTAGAGGGTTCTCCTTGTTTATAAGTAGGTAAAGGATCTTTGGAAGCTTTATGATCAGTAATAGTCGTATGATTTCTAACAAACAATTTGCTAGCATCAATGAGGTCTTGAATCTCATGTTTGAGTTTCATGCAATTGTTTGTTGTATGACCCTTGTTTCGATGGTATTCACAGTATTCATTTTCTCTCCACCATTTGGGTTTAATTTATGGATCATATGGTTTAGAGTTATTAGGTAATGTGATCAGATCATTTGCCAATAGAGTCTTAAGAGTTGATTCATACAATTCTTCCAAAGGAGTGAAATCATGATTAGGCTTCGAAAGCCAAGGCTTCTCTTTAAACCACTCTTTTGATTTCTTTGGAGGATTTTTTGCTGCTGTTTCAGCCGCTTTGAGGGCTTGTGTTTCGCTAGCCAGATTAAATATTGTGGGTTTTGATTAAATAGTGTCTACCACTCTATCATTAATAACATTTATGTTGTTATCTTTGCCGTATTTCCAATATTTGTTCTTTTCTTTGGAACCAGAGCCTTGTTGTGTTTCTTTCCAAAGTGATATGTCTCCTTTCTTTATAAGCACATCTTCCATTCTGAGAGAACTATCTACCAGTTTGTGAATAAAGGGTACACTTGCATTTGTATATTGTATTTCAATTCAGGGATCAAGTTATTGAAAAAAATGTCCATCTTCTCAGAATCTGGAATAGGTCGTGAATATCTAGAGAACATCTTTCTCCAACGTTGAAGAAAAATGAGAAAAGGTTCTCCTATTTTCTGTTTGGTATTGCAAAGCCCGATCATAGTGACTAGATGACGAATGTTATATGAGTATTGTTGGAGAAACAAAATTGACTAATTCCTCAAAAGTTTTGATTCCCATAGGCAGGCTTAAAAACCATTCCATAGCTTGTCCTCCTAAACTCCTTAGGAAAAGGTGCATGAGATATGTTTGTTCGTTCATGAACTCCATACATAAAGCACAAAATTCTCTGACATGGTCTTGAGGATTTGCTTTACCGTCATATTTGTCAAACTTAGGAATATCCACTCTTGAAGGAAATGGAGGCATGTAAAGGTTTTTGTCAAATGGGAATGGGCATATCATGTCCAAAGAAATTGCTTTGATCATTTATTATTGTTTTTCATTTCTTTGATTTTAGTTTGTAATGCTTGTAATTGTTTGTTTACTAATGCTAGTGGTGTTTCTTCCTCTTTAATGATAAGGGTTTCAATATTATAATTAGTAGGAAGTTTAGCGCCTTGTTTAGCTAGCTCTAGAAAATGCTCTTATTTTTCTCTAGCCATGATAATCTTCATCATTTTTTGGAAATCTTTATCATTTTGACAACTATGTATAACAACTTCTGTAGGTTCTGAAGCTTCAGACTCACTAGATGAGGAATCACTATCATTAGCATGGGTGCTGATATTGTCATAAGTATCGTGTTTAGCAGCTTCTCTTTGTCACTTTTCTCTATACATGATGGGAGATAAGGGTTGATCAAAAATTGGTATACTTGACGACAAAGGTTTGTCAGAGATGATGTCTTCTACAAAGAATGGATTATTTTGAAATGAAAAGGATGGTTATTTTCCTTTAGCATCTTTCTTGTGAGAACTTCTGGTTTGAATAGGCATTTATAATTGATGTGACCGAGAGCTAGATGTGATGCAGAAGTCAAGATCAAATTGAAGCTAGTTGTTCATTTGACATAGTAATTTGAGAGAAGCGACTAAGACTCAGTCTAGTTTCAGGAATGATCTATCCTGTATAAGACGTGATCTAAGTAACTTAGTTTGATTTAGTTTGATAACTAGTTGATTGAACTAGCTGAAAGATGATTGACAAAATCGTGCAACACAACAACATGAGTACACTATCAAGATTGTTTATGCATAGAATTATGATGACTAGATTTATGTTCATTGTAGACTGATTAGGCAAGTATGACAGTTCTGGAAAAGTGTGTAGGCAAACAATTTTCTGGACTGATAAAATCAAGAATTTGTACGACATAGTTTTCAGACCCAGACAACAATATAACAGCTCCCAGACGACATAGATAGTTTCGCTTACAAGTTGTTGCCTATACTCATAGGATAGTTTAGTGTTCTACAGATGACAATATGATGATTATAATGACTATTCATATGACAAAATGTCAAAGGTCAGACGACAATTCTTTAGGACTAGAATGACACTTTTGTAGACCCGGACGACAATTCTGATAGGACAAGACGATAAACTGACATGACCAATGAAAACTTGTATGACAACTTGTATATAGCCAGATGATAATTCAGTAGTCTCGTACAACAGAGGACTGGACAGAGACTAGGTTTTTATATGAATAGAGTTTTGATGAGTGACAGAGACTAGTTTTTGACATGGATAGAGTTTTGATCACTGAGTTTTTGACATTGGTGATTGTTTTCTCCAGTTTCAGTATTTCAATTTCAGTTTCAAGGATGAAAACACAGTAAACACACAAGATGTATAATGACTTCAAGCACATCATGCTAACCCAACAAAAATTGGCTTAGAGAAGAAAACCTTTGCTTGCAGACTCAGGTACACACTCAATAGCTAATCAGAATATAGCCGCTGAGTCTCACACAATGGATTCTTAATGTTGTATTAGCCAACTCCAAATGCTAATGGGGGCACAAAATGACAAGTATCTTGGGAGAGTTACTATCTCTCTTACAAAAATATTATCCCCCTTTTAGAGGTGAATCGAGTAGCCTCTATCTTATAGTTCTTAGTCAAGAATTCCGTTCGAAATTACCCCTTGAAGTCACACAAGTATGATTGAGGCCTATAGCCCAACAAGGTACTGAAACAAGTTGTAGTCACGTAAAGGTGATTGAGACTATGAGATCCTATAAAATTATCGATATGAGAGATTTCAAAGAGAAAATCAAATAATCCTGTCCTCTGAGACTTTAATCACAAGAGGCCTATTTATTATAGTGAGTTGGAATGCTCAGGTCCAGCTATACTCACTTGGGTCATTCTCATAGGGTGATTACTTTTTCCCGCCGTGACAAGCCCGCTAAAGGTACACAAATCTCAAACTTAGAAAAGTCTTTGAGGGTCTAGATTTCTGATTGTCTGTGTAGACAAGAGCATACTCTCCTACCTCTTAGATTTTTCTTAAAACACAAGAGATATATTTGTTCATTAACCAGATAGCAATTTAAGTTCCTAAAAAAAATGAATTTAAAGAATACACAAAATTCACTCGAATCTCCTCAGGCAACTTGCAAAAACAATGAATCAATAGTCATATTGTTTTTGTGCGACAGGCGTGTTATTTGACAAACGTTCTGCAAAAACTAGTTAGGCTACCAAAATCTCTCAGGCAAACAAAAAAAAGCCAGGGTTAGCATTAGTACCATCAAAATTCAATAAGAAAAACCCCAAAATTGCAGTTTTTTTTTAATACCAAAAACCAGAATACCGTATGAGTATTCTCACCTAGACATATGATACTTCACGATGGAACATACAATATTTGCAGTTTGTCATTCAGGCCTTTGTGAAAACTCATAAGATTTTTTATGGTAACTGTACGAAAAAAAATCCGATTTTTTTTTTGGAATGATAGAGGTAAGTCTGCGAGGCCGAAAGATGTAGTCTTTTGACCCACGATGGGCACCAAAATTGTGTGTGTGAAAAGTGGATAAGGTCTACAAGCTGTAAGACACAACACTTCAATTAAGTCATTGCATGTATGGTTAGACAAATATAATCATGAATATAAAAACCATAACAAATCGACCTATTTCCTTCTAAAAGATGCGAGTATAGATTTGCTCTTAGATTTGTCTAAGCAATACGAATGACTAGACTACAACAAGACGAATGATTTAATCTATATGAGGACAAGAATAAGCTAAATGTATGCAAGATTAAGCTAGATGAATGAAGATTAAGCTAAATGAATTCAAGCAATTAAACTAAATATGCAAAAAGCTAAACTAAGATGCAATAATCTCAAAAGCACAATGTTTTCAATGACTCTAGAACAAAAACTGCATAATAACAATAAATCTCCAAGGTATTTTGAATGAGAGATGAAGGTTGAATTTATAGAGACTCAAAAGAGAGACCAACGATCAAGATCGATTAGCAATGAGTAGTTGAGATTCCTCAAGAAAAAGAACATTTCAGGATAATTGAAATAATTGAGAGATCAGATTAAGTTAACCTTGAGATATATTCCAATTATAGCTTGATTGAATGCATTCAAACTATAAGTCTGAGTCTGCAATAGAGATAAATTTAGTTGATTCCATCCACTTGAGATAAAAATAAGTGATTCCATGCACTTTCATTTAATTTGCTCAAGATTTTTATTTAGAAAAAGGCTTTTCAATTTAACTGAACCTCTTTCCTCGAGAAAAACTTTTAAGTTTTATTTTTAGAGAAAATGATTAATTCAATTTAATTGCTTTTCTAATTTCTCAAGTTATCTCAATTTAGAAAAATAAATATCTTAAGTTTGATTTCTTCTCTCAATTTAATTCTTTTCTTTTGTTTTCAATTTAACTTTTTCTTTTACAGATTAATTCTTTTTTTTTTGTGATAAATCTCTTTTTGTAAATTAATTCTTTTTAATCTCTTTTTGTAAATTAATTCCTTTTTTTATGATTAAAAGGCAAATTTATTTATTAATTAAATAGGCTAGGATATTTGATTAAGTAAATAGGATAATTGATCAAAATGATTTACTTAGAATGATTAAATTAATTAATTAAATATTAAATTAATATAGAGTGATTAACTTGCAATGTAACATTGATGATTGAAGAATTAATTAATTAGGTGCTCAAGGTTGATTTAATTGCCTTTGGTTAGGACCTTGGTGATGTTGTCGAGATTAGGGGCCCATGGTTTAGGTGACCATTTTTAGGGTATTACTGATAGTTCTGATACTTAAAGATAAGTACAAATGCCAAGCTAACAAGATGAGGGGGGGCGGTGAATCATACAAACTTGTTCATCCATAAAAACATCAGATTCAACCTTGGTAACCTATATATCAGTAATATAACCAAAACTGCTAAACATGCAAACTCAAAAGCATATAAACATCATAACACTCATAACACTCATAACACCAGATTTAACGCAGAAACCCAAATAGGGAAAAACCACTATGGGATTTCGGACCCACTAAGAAATATACTCTTCTAGAGTATGCTTGGTTAAAAGCAAATCCTATTAAAGATTACAAAAACATTGCTAGATGTGATCCGGTTAAGGGATTTCCCTCAGATCTGTTAGGATCTTCACTTTGTTAGAAGTGACCTTGTCAAAGGATTTCAAACACTCAATCAGAATGTCACCTTGCTAGAGGATTTACAAATAAGACTGTTAAGTCCACTCGGTTAAGAGATTTTCTGTCACTTTACAAAATAACAGTAATAAAAATCTATCTACAACTTCACATCTAAAATGCTGAAGCAGATTCTTATTTGCTCAATACAATCTATTCATAGGACTCATCTTGTCCCTCTGCTGGGCTCTATACTCTATTTCTCAAACAGGTCTTCAAGCTTCTGTGCTCAGTAATCACTATGTAGCATCCCTGTGCATACACCTGCCTGCATGCATTGTTTATCAACAGTTCCTTATTTATAAACAATCTGCTAACCGCTTAATCTCCTTGATCACATTTCCCATGATCAATCATAGCCATCAGATCTTCAAAATTGACTAGGTTCAATGTGTCCTTCGATCTAAAAAATCTTTTACCCCACCTTGGAACTTGCATACATTTCTTGGAACTTGTGCTAGGGTATTGCGGTTCAATCTGAGCTGTAGATCTTCTTGCCGATTTTCCTTTGCCATAGATTATTTAACAATCTTGATGCATGGCTTACAAATCATTTAATCAGTTCCAACTCATCAACTTCCTTCATTATATAACACATTCAATCATTTAATGCATTCTGTTATTACTCGGTTGCAACTCGGTGAATACTAAACTTCACTCGGTAAACATTCCACCTTCATTAACCGATAGCGATAACCTTAGGGTTTACCGACTAGGTTCTTTGCTTGGTAACATAGTATAGTATTAACCTTGCAAACAACAACATATGTAAGATATCAAAACAATCCAAAACATTATGATCTCATCATTGTCTAACTTGGTAATAGTTGCCCATTGAATAACTTATTTCTCCCCTTATTCATCATATTCTTTCTGTGTCTTTTACTGACTTCTTTATACTCATCAAAACATACTTCTTAAGATATGGCAACATCATACTGAATCAGTAAATCAATTTCTTGACATCAATGACAAAATAATAATATTAAGACAATAAATATCCTTAATTAGTTATATCCATAATCATCAACAACCTTCTCAATATCCTTTGAAATGCCAACAATTACGATACCAATATTCTTCAAAGTTGGCTTTATCTAAAGAATCTATGTGCAACATAAAAATGCTACAATATACTTTGCTTCAGTTATAGATAAAAAGAATGAATCTTGCTTCTTACTTGACCAAACAACCAAACAAGAACCAAGAAAGAATGTTCCACCACTTGTACTTTTTATGTCATCAACACTTCCTACCCAATCCGCACCAGTATAATCTGTCAGAGTGAAATTTGAATTTCTAGGGTACCACAAACCAAACTCTTATGTTCCTTTTAGATATCTGAAAATTCTTTTTACTACCAGAACATGTGATTCTTTCAGTTCTTGTTGAAATCTAGCCGCTAGACAAACTGCGTACATGATATCCAGTTTGGTAGCAATCAAATATAATAGTCCTTTAATCATTGATTTGTATTAAATTACATCTACTTTAGGGGACTAACCATCTTTTGTTAGCTTGTATCTGGTGGTCATAACTGTACACACTAGTTTGGAGTTCTCCAACAACTTCTTCAACAATTCCTTAAATGTATTTAGATTGTGAAATGAAAATTCCTTTATTATTTTGATTTACTTGCAAACCAAGAAAGAAATTTAACTCACCAATCATGGACATCTCAAATTCCTTCTACATCTCATTAGCAAACTTTTTGCACATGGCTTCATTTCCTCCAAATATTATGTCATCAACATAAACTACAACAATTAAAATTTTACTTGAATCGGTTTTGAAATATAAATTATTGTCAGTCGAACCCTTCTGAAAACCTTGATCAATAAAATAATTATCTAGCCTTCCATACCAAGCTCTGAGATCTTGATTCAATCCATACAAGATCTTCTTCAATCTGCAAATAATGTCTGGATCATATTTCAACTTAAATCCTCTTAATTGTTCAATGCAAGATTCTTCTTTCAAATCTCCATTCAAAAATGCTGATTTCACATCTGTCTGATAAACCTTGAAATCCTTAAAAGCTGCAAAAGCATGAAACATCCTGACTGCCTCCTGTCGATTGGTGTTTTGACACACTCACCAACAATCAAGTAGAATATGAAATGTATACCACCTCTTTTTAAAAATAAATCAATCTTAAAAGACTAATTACTCCAAGGTATCTGTAGTCGGGTCACAACAGTGTTGGGTCACTTAGTGGCTGATGCGATTGTACCTGTCAAGGGGCATGTTGGTTGAAATAAAACAAACAAAATCATTTCTTTTTTTGTATTTTCCCAATTTTAACTTCAATCCAAAAAAAAAGTCCAAAGATAGATCAGGGTAACAAGAGGTAATAACTAAACCAATACTGAACAACTTAGTGTACTACAAGGTCAATGGATCACATCAAGGTATTGTCAATAACATTTAATCAACATTCAAAAGGGACGTTCCCATTAATATGTGAAGTCATACAACCCACACATAAACAAAAATAGAAATCACAAGATCAGATAATCACTCTACTATTTTATCCTCATACACCATTAACATGCGCAATATGACTCATAAAACAATAAAGCTTGGAATAACAAGTTGCTGATTCAAATGAAAGAAGATACCAGACTATGAAGAACAAAAACCCATAGAACACGTATTGTAGGTCAAGAAATCCAGAAGATGCTTTTGCATTAATCTTTATAAAATGAATAACAATACTTCAAGAGTTCATGAGAAAGAAATTGCATAAAACTAAATTATCTAGCTAAATAGCCTTGAATCATCAATTTGCGGACCCTCAAAATGGCCCAAATTATACAATTTATAAAGTTTTAACCTACACTCGAGGAAGGCATCATGCTTGCAAACTAGGACTATGAAAAGGAGAGAGTCACAGTCAACATGCAAGTCGCTACTTGTGAACTCCAGTTAAGTACTACTAAACTGGTACTCAAGGTTCACTTCCAAAATGGTGTTCTAGTAACAAGAAGTTTGAATCATGCAAAAAAACAGCTCAAAAAATAAGTATTAAATAAAACTCCAGTTGACAGCTCAGTAGTGGAGGCAGTGACAATGATCCATCATGCATTAGGGCCTTTACAACTACCCATTCATCATTCACTTCTTCTTATAGTTTTGTTATTTGTTGATAAAGTAGTCCAAGGAAGTGGTAGGTGGGTCAACGATGTAACTTATTTTGAATTTTGATACTCTAAGTATCTCTTTTACACTTTC
The DNA here is from genome assembly GCF_030272615.1 of Cryptomeria japonica. NCBI lineage: Eukaryota > Viridiplantae > Streptophyta > Pinopsida > Cupressales > Cupressaceae > Cryptomeria > Cryptomeria japonica. Next base: position 304,516,115 of record NC_081408.1, read on the forward strand.
CACCTTATTTACCATCTCATCCATTAGTGTCTTAGCTCCTTGACACTGGAATACTACATACATATATCTATTCAATGTGTCCATGGTAACCTCCGCAGTCTTTAGAAAATGGTCTACAACATAAGAATCCCAGTTGTTGGGTATAGCTTCTTGGTGTAACACTCCATTTTGTTTGAGATTGTGACCATGTCTTCCTAAAATTTGACAACAAACTTCTCATACTACTTAAGTGTATCTAGGAGTGGAGGATGCTCCTTGAGAACCTTAATATGCCTTTGCTCCATTACTTCTATCTTTAGATCTAAAATATTTGTACATGATTGCAATTTATCAATAGTCTCTCCTCCCAATACATACTCTTTTGTAATCACTTATTCTCCTAACCTTTTGATTTTCTTCATAATCTTATGCTGTTTGGACAACTGAAAAATTTGTTGCTCCCATATTGTGGAACAATAAATAAGAGCATTTTCATTAAAATGGGCTTCTTCAACAATTTCCATTGTACTTTGCAAGAATATTTTTACTTTATCTAATTGATATTTCACCCAAGTCTTAACTATTATGGCTACTTTTCTCATTTCATACAATGCTTTGATATCACCCTGCAGGAGCGATGAAGTGGATGACAAAGCATCATCAGTTCTAGAATCCAGAGGCTTGGCTATCTCCATGATTAGTTGCTTATACTGCCTCAATTGTGCCTTAACCTCCACGTTAGTTTTTAAGTCTTTCTCCATCCTTGTTTTGACAGTGGAAGTGGTAGCAACTAAAGTATCAATCTCCCCCCACTTAGTCTGTTTACCCAAGTTAACCTTTGACACTTGGTACCTAGGGGTAACTTGAGCTAATCCTTCAGCATCCTAAATTGGTGTCACTATATCAGCAATTACATCCCTCAAATCCGTTATTGAGAGATGATGAATCATCCTCTCTCTTTTACCCTCCTTGGAGATTCAGTAATTGCCTCTTGCAAAGTTATATTGAGAAGGATGACCTTTGATTTCTTCTTGAAAGTAAAATTTAACCATTGTGGCATAGAGTCATCTTGTTCCCCTCCCTACATCGTTACATCCACAATGATCCTATGGGCTTCTACATTCTGTTCCTTCTCTTCTTCTTGGTGCTCTTGTTGATCTGGAGGAGTGGGTGACCTTTGTTGGATTTGAGCAACCTGTTGAATGAGATTAGCTTGTTGGACCTAATCGGGATCGGGTTGCTATTGTCTTTCTATCTCCTCTAACTTCTTAGAAACTTGTTCTTTGAATGGTCTTTCTGTTTCAGTTTCTTTCTCTTTCTCATTTCCTCCTAGCTATTGAAGAAATATTTCTTTTTCTTGAGGAGTAAGGACCATTCTTTCATCTTGCTCATCATTTTAAACATCATGGGCCTCTTCATGCACCTCTTCTCCCATAACTTGTACATGAATTTACATTGGTTGTACCTATATCATTGGCTCTCTTGTAGCTTCCAGTTGATTCTCTGGTTGGGTATTAGAAAACTCTTCCTGTGGCTCTTTTTATTTTTTTCAATTTTCCTCCTCTTTGCTACGGATGCAATGGGTTCATCATCTTTATTAGAATCTATCTCAATGTTATGGATGATAAACCATTCTCAAGTTGGCACAGGAGGAGGTGTAACCTATTTTGTTGAAGAAGTAGGAGGAGGTTGTGTTTCAGTAGCTTCATCTTGATATCCACCTTCTCCTAAAGTAATACCTATGGTAGGAATAATGGGGTGACAAAAGCCATTGGGATTGCTTATAACCCTGTAGTGATCCCATGCTCCGCAATAGTTTTCAAGAATTGGGACTCTTTCTAGGTCAGTGGAAATATTTTTCCTTGAATTAGACCTTGTTCTTCTTACATATTCTTTGTGGACTTTGGTATGAGGGTTATCAACAACTTTCCCCTTTTTCTTCTCCTTGGTGGCACTTGGTCGTATCCTCAAGCTTAGCCATTGTCTCGTCCTTTCCAAATTTTTTGTTGTAACAATTTCAATAGCCAAATCCTCTTAGTTGGACAATCTGATAGGAGTAAGAGGTCTTTGATCAATTCCCTTCACCTTGAATGTAGGATCAAGGAGCTCACCATTGTCCCTTAACTCCTTAGGGATATTTGTTTCAATCTCAAAATTCCCGATTTACGGCACTGACAACCTATAATATCCCTTCTCCCTTAGCTCAAATTTGTCTTGCAAGTTAGCCCAAAAATCCTCTAAAGTTGTCTTGTGACCCTTGTAAGAAATAGGCATAATTTGTTTTAGCTTACCATATGGGTCATATAGGTCCCTTGAGCAATTAAATAATTTTAAGCTCAAATCTTGGAGCTCTTGTTCTACTGCCTTGGCTTCCTACATATTAGGACATGTATAATGTTCTAGAGATATTGGTAGAGTAATGCCCATCTTATGCTTCAAGGTCAACAATGCCTATAGGCCCATCAATTGCCTAACATATTCCAAAATGATTACTCTGTTTCTGCAAAATCTTGGTAAAAGAAAAATATTTCCCGTGAATCCACTAACCCATAGGTATGTTGATCATTGGTTTTGTAAGAACCAACATCCCCATTCCTTAATCATTTGCATCACTTTTGGGGTTAGTCTATATCATATATCTCCCATCAGTTTTATTATTACAACATAAATAAATGCATCATTTAATCTTGTGAAATGTAACTTAGCTTGAGAGATAAGTAGTTGAGCGTAATATTCCCACTTTCTTTTCTATCCAGGTTCTTCTCCTAGTCTTCCTTCAGTCTTCAACCTTGGAAACTTACCAACATGAGAGACCACTCATATAACATAAGAAGTCATGAAGAACTTCTTCATTTGAAGGACCGTGATCATCAAACTATGGATGTTGTTTGAAATAATCTACAGCCAATCAAAGTATTCTTTGCCTATCAAAACTATGGTCATGTAATAGAATATCCATGTATGAAAATGTCTGCAATCTGGCTTTCCAAAGTCTCTTCTCACCATGATGATGAGGTCTCTTTGAGGCTCCTAGAAATTGGCTCTCAAAATATCTGTAGCATTTAGACCGATTTTCCTTGGCTCTTCTAGCCATGCTTCATTAATGTGTCATTTGGAATTAGAAGCATTCTTCACAAATATAGAGGTAGACTTCTCTTCAATTGTCACTAGAACCTCTTCCCTTACTGGTATCCCAAAATTCATCCCTATCATGTTAGGGGACAAGTCTACAATTATATTCCCGTCTGCATCAACACACTGCCTTGTGTCGGGCTAGTAGTATTTAGCAATAGTCATTATAAGTTCATGTGACTGCATGGATTGAGGAAAGATAGTTTCCTCTACAAATCCTAATCTCTTGATCCTTTTTTATTGGGCTTCTAGTGTATGAGGTGCAAGTATCAATTGGCTTTTGATTTCTTCAATCTCTATATGGTTGATCGTAGTATCGGTCACCCACTGAACTTCATCTTCCAACTTTGAGACAAGAGTCTACCCTTGATATTGATACTTCATTATTATTGGCTTCTTGTCAAGCTTAGTTTCTTCCTTTGTCCTCTTCTTGCTTGCAGATGGGTCCATCAATCGACTTTATCCTTCAAGAAAAGATCAATAATTAGCTATTACATATTATCAAATCATTACATAATTCAAAAATTCAGAGTTCTTGGGTTTCGAGGCGTAAAACTCTTAAAAAAAGATAATTTTGGGGTTTCAGGATCCCAAGTTGAGGAAAGGGAAAAATGACTAATTTCAAAACACCTAAGTTTCGGGGTTCTGAGGTAGGTAAAACTCTCCAAAAATCAGTTTCAGAACTCTGGGGTTCTGAGGTAGGGTAAGAGAGTCTCAAAGCAAACTTTGAGATTCTGAGGTCTTGAAATAGGTAAACCTATTCTTATAGGAGCACTCTAGAACTCTGGGGTTTCGAAGTTCTAGGTTGGGTAAAACAATTTTTCACAACATGCCACGGTTTTGGGATTCTAGGGTTCCAAGATCCTGAGATGGTTAAAATTCTATAGAAAGAGCACTTCGGAACTCCAAGTTTTTGGGGTGCTGAATGGGGTAGAACTTAGGCATTTCGGAATTTTGGGGTTCTGAAATCCTGAAATGCCGAAACTTGGGGTTTCGTAAAAATAAGATTAGATCGGCCAATTTATTTAAAATCATGTTAAATTTAATCTAACCTAACCTAAAAGACATGAAAAGACAAGAAAACAAAAAGGATGAACCAACCTGGAAAGGTGGCAATGTAGAAAACATGAACAATGGAGGAGGCGGAACGTGCGAAGGGAGAGCTCAAATTTCACAATGGAGGAGTGTACAAATGAATGAAAATCACCCATCCAGCCCTATTTATACCCCTCCATTTGGTATCCATACAACCTCACTAAACACGACCTCAGGATTCCGGGGTTCCAAGATCTTGAGACAAAACAAAGGGAAGCTTGGAACTCTGGGGTCTTGGGGTTTCAAGACAAAACAAAGGGAATCTTGGAACTCTGTGGTTTTGGGGTTCAAGGCCCACACAAAAGACGCTTCAGGATTTCAAGGTTCCAGAGTTCCGAGGTGAATGACAAGATGAGTCCGGGAGTTTGGGGTTCCGAAATCTTGAAACTCAAACAAAGACATGACAAAACACAAAGAAATAGGGATTCTGGATTTGCGAGGCTTCCACAGAAAATAAAAGAAGACTTTGGAACTCTGGGGTTCTGGGGTTCCAAGGTCTGGAAAAGACCACGCAAACAAAACTAGACTTTAGAATTTCGGGGTTCCGGGGTTCTGAGGTCTGGACAAAAACACAAAGGCACAAAGACCACTTTGGAACTCCAAGGTTCTGAGGTTTCGAAGAAGAGACAAAACAAACAAAAGGGGCACCTCAAAAATTTGGGGTTATGGGGTTTCAAGGTGTCCAAAACAAAAACAAAACAAAGGCAAAAAGAAAGAAAACAAAAGACAGGGAAGAAAGCAGGAACACACATTTATATGCCAAAGGAAATGATGGGGGTAGATATGCAAGGAATATCACCTCCTTCTGGGCAACAAAGGCATATATCTCCTCAAATTCAATACCTTCAACCTATGTATATCCTTTACAAACCAACCTTGCTTTATTTCTCACAACCTTTCCATCTTCATCCAGTTTGTTCCAAAATACCCATTTTGTCCTAATCACTTTCTTATCTTCTAGTCTATGAACTAATTCCCATGTCTGATTCTTCTCAATCCAAACCATTTCTTCTCTCATTACCTTTATCCAATTCTGGTCATTGCATGGTTCTTCTACTATTTTTGGTTGAATTTTTTTATAGTAAGCATAACAAAACTTGTTCTTGAGCTGCTTTTCTTCTAGTGATAATTCATTTATTTTTTATCTCCAATGATTTGATCCACTGAATGATTCTTTATTTTCTTCTTCTCTGGTTTTCTCTTCCCTTTTTTTGTTAGCTGATTCATCAGATTCATATCCAACCAATTTATCAAACTCTTTAGTAATGTCTTCATCAACCTTCACATTTGCACTCTCAACAATCTTTGTTTTTCCTTTTGTTGTAACACTAGTATGCCTTGCTCCTTGTAGAATATCATAGGAATATGCCTTCATCCGCTTTCCAATATTATCTTCATCTCTTTGGATATAGTGCTTGCTTCCAAATACTTTGAAATATTTCACTATTGGAGTTCTACCATGCCATAGTTCATACGATGTCTTTCCATGTCTTTTTCAGTATAGAATTTTGTTAAGAGTGTAGATTGCTATGTAAATTGCTTCTCTCCAATAAACTTCCAAGAGTTATGCTCCTTTGATCATTGTTCTAGCTGCCTCTTGTATGGTTTGATTCATCCTTTACACTACACCATTCTGTTGAGGTTGTAATACCCTAAAAATGGTCATCTAAACCATTAGCCCCTAATCTCGACAACATCATCAAGGTCCTAACCAAAGGCAATTAAATAAATCTTGAGCACACAATTAATTTCTAAAATCACTAATATCACATGGCAAATTAATCAACCAATATTAATTAAATATTTATTTAATTAGTTAAATCCTTAGTTCTAAGAGATTTCCACAATCCATCATCTCTTCCTGTTGACATTGCGGAAGAAGTTAGGCAATATTGTGCACTTGCACTTAGACACGCTAAGCCACCTAAAAGCAGCATCCCCAAATCTGAGCTTAAGGCCTTTAACAATCTCTTGAGCAACAATTACCCCATCATCACCAAAGAAGACAAAGGGAATTCCACAGTCATTATGGATAGAGCGGACTACATTTCCAAAATGTTGGCCCTCCTCTCTGACATGGGTAGCTACAAAACACTTTCTCGCAACCTGTGCTCAAAATTTTTAAGAAAGGTCAAATCGGTAGGGTTTTCCTCCTCTTTTGATATTGAGACCAAGAAGCACTTGTTCCCTTCCAAGGAAATTACACCTCGCATCTATGGTGTTCCCAAAATCCATAAGGATGGCATCCTGCTTAGACCCATAGTGGACACCATAGGCTCCCCTACCTACAAGTTGGCCTCATTCCTCGCCAAACTGATTTCTCCTCTAGTTGGGAAACTTGAGTCCTTCATCAAAGATTCTTCCCATTTCATTGATTTCATCAAGGACAAGAGGTTAGAGAGTGGGGATCTTTTAGTTAGCTTTGACATGGTCTCTCTTTTCACCAAACTCCCCATTCCTGACTCAATTGAGATTGTCAGGAAAAAATCCAATGATGAAATTGCTTCTCTTGTTGAGCTTTGCCTCAGATCCACTTTTTTCTCCTTCCAAGAGGTATATGGAACATTCTTTCTTGGCTTTACACACACACACACACACACACACACACACACACACACACACACACACACACACACACACACATGTATGTTGGTTTATTTGTTTATTTTTTAAATATTTATGCATACACACATGCACACACAGATATATTTTTATATATACTTGGTGGTTTGCTTCAAGAGTTCTGGTGTTTATTTTTCTATTTGTTTATTAACCGAGATCTTGTCTTTCCTTTGTTTGTGTATGTGGGAGTTTTCTTTCTATATATTTATTTAACATTTTTGTTTTCTCGTTTATTTTAATATTTTTGTATACATATATATTTAAAATATATATTTGTATACTCACACACACACATTTATATAATATATGTATATATACATATACATACATATACATACATATATGTATATATGTATACATATATGTCTGTATATGTATGTATATGTATACATATATGTATATATATGTATATATACATATATATGTATACATATACATACATATACATACATATACATACATATATGTATGTATATGTATGTATATGTATATATATATATGTATGTATATACATATCTATATATATGCATATACATACATATAGATATGTATATACATATATGTATACATATATGTATACATATATATATATGTATATATATATGTATACATATATGTATACATATATATATATACACATATCTATATGTATGTATATACATACATATGTATGTATATCTATATGTATGTATATAGATATGTATATACATACATATAGATATACATACATATATATATACATACATATATATATATATATGTATATATGTATGTATATATATACATATATATATATATATACTAGTATTTATTTGGTTTTTATTTTTTCTCTTTCTTTATTCTCTCTCTCTTTTGTTTTTATTTTATTTCCTCTTTTGCCCTTCTGTTGAGGTTTGACCATCTTGGTTTCTTGTTCTTTGTGCACCCTTCTCCATCCTTCCTATTTATTCCAAGTCTGCAACTTTTCATCTTATTTGACTCTTTTCATCCTGATGATGGATCACGTAGTGTGATCCGAAACGTTGATGCTAAAATCTTTCACACAATTGAATCCAGAAATGCTCTCTTGATTAATTAAATCATTCCAAGTAAATCATTTCTAAACAATTATCCTATTTATTTTATTGAATATCCTAGCATATTTGATTAAATAAATCAATTTGCCATTAAATCATCAAAAAAGGAATTAATTGACAAAAAAAGAATTAAAAATTGAGAAAAGAAATCAATTGGAGATAATCTGTAAAAGCAAATTAAAAATTGATAAATAATCTCAAAGAAAGAAATTAAAACAATTAAATATCAAAATTGAATGAAATAGAGAATAAAGCAATTTTTTTTCATTTTATCTTAATTTTAGTTCAATTTCCTTTAAAACTGAGAAAAGCATCCAATCACATCAATTCACCTGGATTGTGCTTCCTCTTGGAAAATCTTGACCGCTCATCATCATTTGATCTCAACATTTGGTTTCTTTCTAAATTTTCTATTTATTTAGGCTCTCATCTCTCATTCAAAAATCCTGGAGAACATATTGTTATTATGTTGTTTTTGCTCTAGGTTCATTGAGAATTTGCATTGAGATATTGCATATTAGTTATTTTATATTGCTTAAATCATTTAGCTTAAATATTCATATATTGCTTAAATCATGTTAGATTAATCTTGCATATCTAGCTTAAATCTTGCATCCATCTAGCTTAAATCCATGCTCATATAGATTTAAAAATCCTTCATTTAGGTATTGTCTAGTCACTGGATAGCTTAGCAATCTAAACTTGCATCTAATAGAAGGCAATGGGTCACTTTGTAATGGTTTATTATTCATTGATTATTGATTTACTAACCATGTGTATAATGACTTAATTCAAGTGTTGTGTATTTTAGATACAGATACAGGTCCACTTTTCACGCACACATTTTTGGCACCCACCATGGGGCAGAAGACTACTTTTTCGGCCTCAAAAAAATTCTTTTATTCTACAGGTTTCGTCCATACAATCTATGTGAAATATCGTACGAGTAGTATTACTACATCGTACGACATTCTATCGAAGCCTCTGATTTGTCGTACGAATCAGAAAACGGTGTCGTACAAAATTCTATTTTGAATATCTAATTTTGTCTTCTGTCATTTTATGCTCAGTTCTAACTTGTACAATAAAAGCCTTTTGTCGTTTTACTCTGTGATAATTGTCGTACGATGCTGTATTCTATTGGGTTAAAGCAAATTTCACTTTTTCAGGTTTTTTGTCCAATTTTGATTATGCTAATGCTAACCTTGAATCGTAATCTATCTGCCTGACATTTTCACAACCTAACCAGTTTCTTGCAGGATGCTTGTCAAAGAATTTATCGATCAAACATATGCTTGTCAAAGAATAAAAACAACATGACTACTGATTCATTGTTTTTGCAGGTTTCCTAAAGAGAATCAACTAAACATCGTGTATTCTTTAAATTCATTTTTAGGCACCTAACTTGCTATTTGGTTAAAGAACAAATCTGTATTTTTTGTTTTAAGAAAATTTTGAGAGGTGGGAGAGTATGCTCTTGTTAGTATAGACAATCAGAAATCTAGACCCTTGAGGCATTTTATTTAAGTTTGAGATTTGCATATCTTTAGCGGCTCTTCCCTCCCGAGGAGCTAATAACTCTTAAAGCCATTACGGCCGGTGAGAGGGGAACAACCCAAGTGGGAATGGATAAACACCAAGTACTCCAACCCACTATAAAATAAACATGATTTGATGAAAATCAAGTCAACGATAGTGTTTGGGAATAGCTCTCCTCTATACCTTCGGGTATATTAAACCTTGGTTTTCAAGGCTGGGAGACCTCTTAATTGAGTTTATACCTCGATGCACTAAACAAACCCCTTACTAGTTCCAATTCAAATTAGAAGCTACCTGATTCACCTTTGAAAGGTTGATAATCTTTTTGCAAGAGAGATAGTAATTCTCCCAATACACTTGTCATATCGTGCCCCCATTAGCATTTGGAGTCGGCTAATACGGTCTTGAGAATCCATTGCGTGAGACTCAGTGGCTGTATTTTGATTAGCTATTAGGTGTGTACCTAAGTTAGCAAGCAAAGGTTTTCTTCTCTAAGCCAACTTCCATAGGGTTTGCATGCTGTGATTGAAGTTATTATTCATATTGTGTGTTTTCTGCATTTTCATCCTTGAAACTGAAACTGAAATACTGAAACTGGAGAAAACAAATCAAACAATACCAAATAACTCAGTGATAAACTCTATCAGTGTCAAAAACTAGTCTTCGTCGGTCATTGAAAATCAGACCTATATCAAAAATTGGTCCTACTTAGTCATAAAAAACTCAACATTTAATCTCTATCCAGACACAGTCGTATGAGTCTTCTATTTTATTGTTCTGCTGCATATCTTCTGTCGTACAAGATTCCATCAATCCTAATAGTCTATTGTTTGAGCCTGCATTCTGTGTCATACGAAACCTTATTGTCTGCCATCCAGGTCTGAGAACTATCGTTCTATCTTGAATCCTGTATCGTACGATAAACCCGTGCATTTATTAGTTTGTCATTTCAGACATACCCATCTGTTGTACGATATTAGGTAGCAACTCATACGAAACAGTACTATCATTTTCCTGAAGCTATTATACTGTTGTCCAGTCCTAGAAATCCTGTCATACGAATCTCTGATTTTGCTAGTCCAGAATAGTCAAACTTGCCTAAAATAGTCTACAGTGAGCCTAAAACTAGTTTTCATCCTCCTGAACATAAACAACCTTGATAGTGTACCCCTGCCATTGCGTTGCATGATTTTGTCGATCATCTCTTAGCTAGTTCAAACAACATCTTATCAAACCTAAGTTAACTTAGATAACATCTTAGATAGGATAGATCATTCCTGAAACTAGACCAGATCTTAGTTACTTCACTCAATCACTACGTTAAATGAATAACTAGCTACAATTGATCTTGACTTCTGCAACACATCTAGCTCTCGATCCTGTCGGTTGTAAATGCCTGTTCAAACCAAAAATTCTTGTAGCAAAACAGACAAAGGAAATGAAACACTCTTTTCATCAAACAATAATCCATTCTTTGTAGAGGACCTCATCTCAAATAAATCGTCATCATCACAAATACCAGTTTATGATCTACCAATCTTTGGTCAGCCCCTATCTCCCACCATGTCTGGAGAAAGGCAAGAAAGACAAGCTAGTAAACGAGACACTTATGACAACCTCAGCAATCATGCCACTGACAATGAGTCCTCATCAATTGAATTGGAAGCCTAGGAACCTCCAGAGGTCGAAATACATAAATTTCAAAATGATAAAGATTTCTGAAAAATGATGAAGGTTGTCATGGCTAGAGAAAAATAAGGCTATTTCCTAGAATTAGCAAAGCAAGGCACCAAGCTTCCTACTAGTTATGATGTACAGACCCTTGTCACTAAAGAGGAAGAGACACCATTGGGAATGATAAACAAACAAATACAAGCGTTATGAACTGAGGTCATAGAACTAAAAAACAAAGATAAATCACCAAAACAATATTCTCTCGACACAATATGCCCATTCTCATTTGACAAAAACCTTTACATGCCTCCATTTCCCTCAAAAGTAGAAATGCCTAAGTTTTACAAATATGACAGGAATACAGATCCTCAAGATCATATCAGAGAATTTTGTGCTTTATGTATGGAGTTCATGCACGACCAAACGTATCTCATGCGCCTTTTCCTGAGAAGTTTAGGGGGGCAAGCTATGGAATGGTTCTCAAGTCTACCTATGGGAATAAAAACTTTTGAAAAATTAATCCAGCTATTCCTACAACAATACTCCTATAACATTCGTAACCCAGTCACTATGATAGAACTTTGTAATACCAAACAAAAGATAGGAGAACCATTTCTCACTTTTCTCCGATGATGGAGAAAGATATTCTCTAGATATTCACAGACCATTCCAGATCTTGAGAAAATGGATATCTTTGTCAACAAGTTAAACCCTGAATTGAAATACAGTGTCCAAATGCAAGTACATCCTTCATTCAACAAAATGGTAGATAATGCCCTCAGAATGGAAGGTGTGCTTATAAAAAAGGGAGATATGTCACTTTGGAAAGAAACATCACAGGGTTCTAGTTCTAAAGAAAGAAAATACTAGAAATACGGAAAAGATAACAACAAAAGCATTGTTAATGATGGAGTGGTAGACAATGTTAAAGGAAAGATAAAATCCATAATATTTAACTTGGCTAGTGGCACGCAAGCACTCAAGGTAGCTGAAACTGTAGCAGAAAATCCTCCAAAGAAAGCAAGAGAATGGTTTAAAGAAAAACCTTGGCTTTCAAAACCTAAGCGTGATTTCACACCTCTAGATGAATCATATGAATCAACTTTTAAAAATTTATTGGTGAATGATCTAATAACATTGCCAGACAATTCTAGACCATATGATCCATAAATTAAACTCAAATGGTGGAGAGAAAATAAATACTATGACTACCATCGGGACAAGGGACATAACATAAACAATTGCATGAAACTCCGATGTGAAATCCAAGATCTCATTGATGTTGGCAAAATCGTTGTTGGAAATCATGTGACTAATGCTGATCATAAGGCCTTTAAAGATCCCTTACCGACTTATGAGCAAGGAGATTCCTCAAAAAGGGAGGTGCTAGAGTCAATTATACCTACACTAACAATGACAATGTAATCAACATGATTGAATCTACCCAACCTGAATATTGCAATGTGATCATAATCCAAGATAAACAAAATCAAGCACAAACTACTAATGCTATAACCCATGCTCAAAAGAAAGTTACTCTCCAAGGAGTTGGTTCCTCAACTTTTGATTAAACAACATCAAACCTACCAACTCCTCTAAATAGACAAACAAACACAATCATAGCCAAATCAAAACAATTGGCTTCATCATCCTCTCCTAGTTATAGTATTGTCGAACAATTGAAAAGAACCAATGCTCAAATCTCCATTTTGGAACTGCTTAAGATCTCTTCTGCTCATAGAGAGATCCTGGACAAGGCTTTCCTCACTACTAGTGTCCCTAAAGATTAAGACGTAGATCAGTTTCGATCTATGGTGGGTCACCTGACTTCTCCTCATTACCTCACTTTCTCTGAAGAAGATGATAACTCATTGAATCACTTGCATAACCAGCCATTACATATTGAAGCTATGATCCATAAACACCGAGTTAAATGTGTTTTGATGGATGGAGGCACTGGGTTGAATATTTGTACCTACAATCTACTGAAACAGCTGGGATTTTCTAAAAATGTTATTGATCCAACAAAGAAAATAACAATCAAAGATTATGATGAAGAAGAAAGAACCTCTAAGGGTCTGGTACTATTACCAATCAGGGTAGGACCTGTAGAAAGAGATGTCATCTTTCAGGTCCTTGATCTTCCTCTTTCATACAAAATCTTACTAGGTAGGCCATGGATTCATGAAATGAAAGCAGTACCATCTACGTATCATCGGTGCTTGAAATTTCCTTATAAGGGAGTTGAAGTCAGTATTCTTGGCGATACAAGCTATACCTGCAATGCATTGACGCAGAGTGCTGATGCTTTTGTTCCTCATAATAGAGCAACCTCTACAGCTGAAAGTTTAGAATCTTTGATGAAAGATTTAGAGAAGAAATTGAAAATCATAGACACCAACATGGATGGCTACAAGATAGAGCATGTTCTCTCGCTAATGTATTTTCCTCCATCACCAAGACATTTGGGAAAACCATCAGAGGATATGAAGCCACAAATTTCAACTCCAAAAGTAATTTATGATGGTCTCTTTATATAGTCCTCTACTTCTCTTGCAGATGAAATAGAAGAGGATGTTGTTCTCAAATCGCTTTTCAAAGAAGATAGTGCAAACAAAGAAATATGATATTGTGAGATTTCCCCAATACAATATGGTCTAGGCTATAAGATGCTTCAATGCATGGGATATTCAGGTACTGGTCCTCTAGGTAAGCATCAAGAAGGTATTGTTGAACCTATTCCGTTAAAAACTAAGTCTGCAAATGATGAAGCTAGACTGGGATACGATCCAAGAAAGTCATTACATTAGAAACACATGTCTCACCATCAACTTAAGTGGAAGAAAAAGGTACTACCTTTAACATCACAGGAAATTAATACTCAACAAACTCAGGAAGAATGCGATGATGAACAAGAAGAATTGCCAACCTAGTGAGAGGAAACAGATGGTAATCAAGTTCTGATTGTATCAATTATAATACCATAGGAAGTAGAAGTCCCAAAGGACATGAGAGAAGAAGTATATAGAATCAGAGAATTGTTTGCACCACTGAACATTCCGGTCACATAGACTGGCAGACAACAAGTAGATGATTCAGAAACTGATTCAAATGAGTATGAATGGGGTCCAGACCACCTCTCAGATACATCTACTATAGAAACCCCTGAAGAATCTAGTGATATCACAAATGATGCACAAGAGTTGGTACACTTAAAGATGCAAAAGGATATAGAAGAAATCAGACTAAAAAGATAGGAAGACTATGAACAATGGTTGGAAGAAGAAAGGACACAAGAAACTTCTTCACCTACTAACTCTTCCCCTAATGAGATACGACAAACCAGGTATGGAACTGCAAAAGAAGAATTATAAGCTACAGAAGCAGAACCAGTCATCAGCCCAAAGGAAGCTGAATGGAACCGATGACAGGGATTAACAGAACCATCAAGGCTATGTCCGCAAGTGTGTCAAATACAAGTGATCAATGAACCAAATCATGAAGGAACTTGCAACATCAAAGATGTAGGTATTGATATTATATATACTTTTACTGAGCCACTTGAAGATGAGTCAGAAAATTCATCTTATGACTCTGATAACTCAGAGAGGAGCTCTATTTATAACAACAACTATTCAACAACACATTATGAATACTCTGTCATGAACGTTGAGATGCCGTTTGCTAACCCTGTTATTGTCACACCATGGTATGTAGTCTAGTCTGAAGTAGGTGATGATGCTAGAAGTAGGTTGGTTGGGTTAGGTCCAATAAATACTAACATGAATTTCGATAATCATGTTGTAACTCTTCCTGGTCTTGAGACACATATGCAAGGTAGTCTTCTGGAACTTGACTGATCAGTCCGAAGTCATGATGATAGTATCAAGAACTCCCTTGAACTGGTTCAAACTTTATCCTTAGTACATCTAGAACTAATTGACTGTACTTTACAAGACCAGCCCATTAATATACCTACTTTTGCCAATGACTATACGTTAACCTATTACCTCAATGCAGTTGAACCTACAAACTCTTCCACCAGTGAACAAAGTGAAAACATGACTAAAACATATATCAAGTATCTTAGTCGCAAAAAAAAAAAAAAAAAGATCTGGTGGTGAAAACCACATTGTGGCGGTATCGGAATCTAAAAAAGACAAAATAAAGGACGTACCTAAGGGTGAAAACCTCTTTGAGGTGCCTGAAGGTGAGATACTTGATATACTACCAAGTCATTTTCAGGAAAGGTCTTCTATACTGATCGAACCAACTCAGCCAGTGAACATTGGGAGTCGAGAGACACCACACATCATTCATGTAGTTCAATCATTATCAGCCAAAGAATTGAAAGATTTCACTCATCTCTTTTCAAAAAAGAAGACCAACTTTGCATGGATGTACTCAGATATTCTAGGCCTTGATCTTGATCTTATGATGCATCATCTCTCTATTACACCAGGAGTTAAACCAGTCAAGCAAAAAATCTGTAAGATGCATCCTCATGTGGCACTGCTAGTTAAGGCTGAGCTAGAAAAATTACTAAAATCTGGATTTATCCAAGCTATAGAATATGCATAATGGATATCAAACACAGTACCTATATCAAATGTAGACAAATCTATTAGAGTTTGTACAGACTTTAGGGATCTCAACAAAGCATGTACGAAAGATGATTTCCCATTACCAAACATTGATATGATAGTTGATATGACTGCTGGGTATGAGATGTACTCACTAATGGATGAATTATCCATCTATAATCAGATCAAAATAGCTTCTGGTGATCAAGAAAAGACAACTTTCACATGTGCATGGGGAACCTTTTGCTGGAATGTCATGCCATTCGGACTAAAGAATGCAGGAGAAACTTACCAAAGAGCGATAACCACTATCTTTCATGATATAATGCATAAGAATATGGAATATTATGTTGATGACACTTTACTAAAGACTATGAAGAGATCCACACATATTCAAGAGCTAGGCCCTATACTAGACAAAATGGAAAAATTCAAACTCTGGCTAAATCCAAAAAAGTGTGCATTTGGAGTAACATCAGGAAAATTGCTCGGTTACATAATTTCAAAGAAAGGAATTGAGATTGACCTTGAAAAGGTCCAAGCTATAATGGAAATGCCTCTACCCAAGAATATCATTCAAATGAGAAGTTTACAAGGACATCAATCAATAAGGCACTTTATATCTCAACTAGCAGACAAAGCTCAACCCTTCACAAAGATATTAAGGAAAGGAGTTCAATACAACTGGGATGAAGATTGTGAACAACATCTGAAACAAATCAAATATTATCTTTCTAATCCACCCATATTGATGCCACCAATTCAAGGTAAGCCATTAATTCTATACATATCAGCTACAGATACTTCACTGGGGGCACTTCTGGCACAACGGGATGAAAATAAAAATAGAGAGCTTTATATTACATCAACAGAACATTGGTGTCTTATGAAATGAACTACACTATAATAGAGAAAGTATTCTTGGCATTGGTCTTTGCATCACAAAAATTGAGACACTATATTTTAGCACACTCTATTAAGCTGGTAGCTAAGATTGATCCACTCAAATATCTTCTCAGCAAAGAAATGCTTATAGGAAGACTGACTAAATGGGTCATGGTTCTTATGGAATTTGATATTGAATATGGGGAACGTAAAGCCATCAAAGGATAGGTTATTGCAGACCAACTTGTTGATGCTCCACTTGAAGACAGTCAACCTCTACATATAGAATTTCCAGATGAATCAATCATGCACCTTACTCAACAATCATAGAAGATGTTCTTTGATGGGTCTTTTACTCAACATGGTTCTAGTGCCGAAATAATTTTTATTACTCCCCAAAAATATTCAATCCCAAAAGCTTACAAGATTCTCTTCCCTTGTACAAACAACATTGTAGAATATGAAGCTTTGGTAAACGGGATCAAGCTGGCCATCGAGTGGAAGATTGTTGAATTACACATCTATGGAGATTCTCAACTCATTATCAACCAAATCAATGATCTATATCAAACAAGAGATGAGAAACTGATGCCTTACAAAAGAATGGTGGATGATCTCAAGAAATACTTTACCTTTGTATCATTTCAGCAGATCCCCAGATCAGCAAATAGAGCAACGGATGCAATGGCCACCTTGGCATCTATACCACAGCTATATGAATCTAATTTTTGCTTTGAATTCCTGGTGGAAGAGTTACATTATCCTGCTTATGACTCTCCCGAGTCCCAAATGGTCTGTTCTATTATTGGACATGATTCATCTTGCTATAGCCACATTTACTCTTACCTGTGTGACCAAGTTGTCCTTGCTAATCTTTCCCAAAATGAAAAAAGAAACCTAATCCGAAATGCGTCATGGTATGTCATCATTGCTAACGACCTATTTAGGTAAGGTTTAGATAGTACTTTGCTTAGATGTCTAGAAACTAAGGAGTCCCAATGTGCATTATCTAAGGTTCATGAAGGTGTTTGTGGATCCCATTCGAACAATCTAACTTTAGCACGAAAACTACTAAGGGTTGGCTACTACTGGCCAAACATGGAGAAAGAAGCTATAAAATTTGCTAAAACTTGTGAAAAGTGTCAGCTACATGGGCACCTTATACATGCTCTAGCAAGGGATCTCATACCCTTTGTTACACATTGGCCCTTTCAACAATGGGTGTTTGATCTAATTGGACAAATATATCATGCATCATCTAACAGACACAAGTTTATTATAACTACCACTGAGTACTTCACTAAGTGGGTAGAATCAGTTCCGCTCATCAAAGCAACTGGTAAATAAGTAGCTCTGTTCATCCTTAATTATATCATCTGTAGGTATCGTATACCTTCATCCATTATAACTGACAATGGAGGGTAGTTCAAGATCAAAGATCTAAGTGAACTCTATGAAAAAATCAAAATAAAACAACACTGGTCATCTGTGTACTACCCTCAAGGTAATAGACACGCCAAAGCATCTAATAAGAATCAATTGACTATCTTAAACATAACAGTCAATAAATCTAGAAAGGATTGGCATCTGCAACTCGATCCTGCCCTGTGGGCTTATAGAACAAGTATCAGAACACCTACTAGGGCTACACCTTTTTCTTTGGTGTATGGATCTAAAGTAGTATTACCTATTGAAGTGGAAATACAGTCTATAAGAGTTTCTCTGCAAGGTCTTGTTACTGATGAAGACTATAAAATAGCTAGATTGTAAGAACTCAAATTGCTGGATGAACGTCGGCAAATGCCATTTGATCATGTAAGAGCATATCAAAAGAGAATGTCTAGAGGTTATAACAAAAAGGTTAGACAATGAGAATTTCAGGTTGGTGACCTTGTTCTGAGAGAAAATCCTAAGAATTAATAGTTTCAAGATAACAAAGGGAAGTTTGAATCCAACTGGCTAGGTCCCTACATCGTTACTACAGCCTTTGGCGCTGGTGCCTATCAACTCTCAACATTGGAAGGAGAACAGCTCCATGAACCGATCAACACCATCCACCTGAAGAAATTCTTCACCTAAATATTCTCTGCTCCAGCAGCCTATACAGCTAAAAAGTCCCAAAGAAATCCTAAAAATCAGAAAAACACCTGAAAAAATTAAAAAGAAAAAAGAAAAGAAAAAAAAAGAAAAAAAGGAAAAAGAGAGAAAATGCCTTGGTGAAAACCTGGTAAACAGGCACCTTGGTAAAAAAAAAAAGAATCTTTGCGAAGTAGGTGGAAACTTGGCAAATAGGTGCCTCTTATACTCAAGCACTCCATCTATGAACACAATGTTGGCATTCCTACTTTCATGCATCTTTTCTTTCGCTTGTACATATTTCAGTCACTTTTGTGACATCCTGGTTCATTGGAACCCTCATTGATGGGGTTCACCTAGTTTGTTAACACTTCACCTAGTTGGTGTTGCTCAATTCCACCAACTCTCCAGGCCTAGTTGCACTCTATACCTCCAATTCCTTCTCAATCTCTTCTAGGGATTGCTTCTTATCCACTTCAAGATGTTTTCTTCAGGTGTTTTAGCTAGGAACCCTACCAATTCACAATGCTTCCCATGTACTCATTATGTTTGTCTTCACCTCAACTTGTCAAATTGACCTCCTATTGTTGTGAGTTGATGTAGAGGTGTGGAGGTGGCTTCTAACATGTTTTGAAAATATTTTGGGTCCATTTGAGGTTTTCTTTCATTTCCTTCCTTACCGATTTCACCATTTTGCCTAGAAAAGGGCTACAACTAAAGAGCCCCAATTAGGCCTCCAAAATCTAGTTTTCTAGGGCTTGGGGGAAAATGGTCCAAAAGACCCCATAGAAAGTTTGGATTTTCTTCAAAATTACACCTAACCTCAAGTGATTTTTGTGGTTTTGGCTCCTTATCCCATCGTTCAATATTCTAACCCCAAAATGAGGGTTTTGAAGGGTTTCTAGGCCTTCTAACTGGCAGTGACTGGTCAAGTTGGGGTTTGGGAAACAAATGACTTTTTCAAAGCTTCCCCTTGTATTGGAAAATCTGTAATAACTTCATGGACCCCTCCAAAATCTTAGATGGTGGTTTGACATTCACCCCTGCACTTTGCACATCAATTTCACCCTGTCTCCTCTAGCCGGGTTGCTCCTGGACTCGCCTAGAACAAGGTGACAGTCATATCAAATGCCATTTCCAGCACTTGTCCCTGCATATGTACACTATACAAGTGGTTTCCCTCCATGTCCCAATAGGCCGTGATGGTATCACGTGTGGAATTAATGGGGCAACCATTTTACATAAAATTGCTATATACAAGCCAAAACTGGCTGTTTGCAAACTTAAACAAGAAAACACTAATACAAAATATCTACAAAGATTGAAATGGAACTAATAACTCTGTAACACACCAAAGAAACTCAATCCATTACTGGATCAATAGATTCAATCCATTTGCATTTACAAAATGAACAAAACAAGCCAAAATGTTGCCAACTAGTCTGAAAATGAGTAGTTTCAGATTTTTGATCTTACAAAACAATAGCTCCAACCTTGGTAACCATGCAAGAGAGTGTTATTATATTATTCCCCACATGTGGAGTCATCCTAGGGCATTGGAAAATCCCTAACTCCATCTCTAACCAATTTAGGACAAAAGTTGTCATGACAACTTTTTGCAACTTTGCACTTTTTCACTTTTTAGCCTTCTCAAATTTATGAGGCCTATTCTAAGTCATCAAACATGACTTTTAAAACATGTCTAAGAATAATTTAACCCTCCCTAATGCCTATACCAATTTTTGACACTTTTGACCATCAAGAAGGTCAACTACCTACTCAAACCACTACTTATGCATAAAATGCAAACCTAAGAAGAACTAACTCAATCTAGGCCTACATTTTACTCATCTCACTTACTCTTGGACCCTCATGCAGTCCTTATTCTCTACTTGAATTGGATAGGGTTAGTACAATCCAAAATTGAGAGAAGACTACTAGCCTAAGTCCTAGGTGCTCCTGCACCACTCATGGCTTGAAATTAATCAATGTCCTAGTCTTAGGTAATCGACAGAGCACATTACATGTCCTGAGCACTATCAACCAAGTCAACTTTATGTCAATGAAACTTGGTCATCCACTCCAAGTCATTCACCTTTCTCTTGACTACTGAAGAGTTTTATCACTGAGTACACAAGCAAAACAACATTACTGAAAACTATCACTAAACAGTTTGAGCTATGCATGAAATTTTCTTTATGTGTTGTCTTTTATATTGGTTTTTGATTATTATCCCTCTGAGTAACTCGAGGAGGTATATCTTGACTAAGAGGAGCAAGGATTGGGGGAATAATATTTTCTTTGTTTTCTTCTTGAAGGAATGATTCTGATGATCTGAAAACATCTAATCAGCTGGGTGTCTGTGATAAGTGCCTTCACATTAAGGTGAAATCACCACACATGCCTCGACTCCGCTTGTTTGAATGCTACAGGGAGGTTCTCCTCATTTATTTGTCTATTTTGAGGGAATTTATTTATCATGCAATCCAGGTCCCTATGAAATCTATCCAAGGATATGAACGACAAAAGGGTCATTGCTGACAAGATAATTAATATTGCACATGAAAAGCAAGGAACTCTAATCTGCCTACTGTGGTTGTAAAACGCTCAATGATGAAAATTAAGATTTTCAAATCCAATGACTAGGTTTAGGTTGCATCTCATTTTGCATTTCATTCTGCATCTTGTGAATTTAGAGTGATTTTAGCATGATAACAATAATTTCTTTATCTTTTGAATGAGAGTTTGAAGCTTCATCATTTTCTCTACTAAGTGGTCTTTGTTTCATCATTATTTCTCCGATCGAGTACTTGTGTATTGAGGTGTTAGGTGCATACATGAGAATTTTATATAGATTCATACATTCATTATCATTCATTTGCATTCATCTTATTGCATTGAAAAAAATAAAAATAAAAATTGCACTACTCATTTTCATCCATTTTATTTGCATATGAAAAGAAACAAAAAGAAACATCCATATTCATCTGCATTACATACATCCATGCTAAATAGATATGCATACATGTATAATAAAGCATATAGACAAGCATCCCATGAATCGATTGACACAAGTACAATGAACTCAAATCAAGATCTTGTATATATAAATGATCAAGTCTCAGGGTACAAAATAATGTCAACTGTCAAATACAAACTCCCATCGGAGCAAGAATCGTAAGGGCTACGAAAAATGGGTGTATATACAAAAACATCTTAGAGCTACAAAAAGATCTATCTCTCTGCCTCTCCCTAATCGCTAGGTGGTGGAGGAGGTGGAGCCTACTGACCTAGATCCTGCCTAGGTGCCTGAGCTCCCTTCGATCAAGCCATTTACTCTGAATATGGTACAACCTGCTATGCTACTAGAACTGCTATGCTGTAAGCCGCAACATAATAGGCTACCCGACTCGTCTGATGAAGAACCTCCTATCGCAAAGAGTCTCACTCTGCTCTCGTCTCTGCCAACTGACAGTCTCACTTTGCCAGCTGAGTCTATGACACTGTTAGTTGTGACTGTAACCTCGCTAGGCATGCTCTCATCGACCACACTGTGTTGGCTCCCGCATCCCTCCCAGGCTCTCTGCCTCCATCTCCTCCTGCATCTCCTCCTCCATCTCTTCCTCTAGCTCCCCTTGCTCCTCTCTCCTTTGCCTGGCCTATCTCGGCGCTGCTCTCTCCTCCTCTCCTCCACCCTTTGACACTCTCACTCTGCCAAGTCTCACTCCAACAGTCCCTAGGGATCTACCCTCTCCTCTTTGTTGCCTACCACTAGCTGGTATGCTGCTGCTGCTAGCACTAGGATCACCACCTGCTTGCCTTGGAACCTTGGCTCTCTGTCCCTGCCTCTATCAATGTCCTTGTCCCTGCATAGGGGCATCATCCTCTACCTCCTCTATGCAAGGTACCTACTCAGCCAGATCCATAAATCTTAGGAATGGATGCTGCTGGAACCAATCCCTATACTAGGGCAATACCCCCGCATCTGCAACATCATCCATATAGCCCCATCTGAGACACTGTAATCCAGTCAGCTCCTGCATGCTGAAGGCATAAGATAATCTCGGTGCCCATCCCCAGCTCTCCTTATCTGCATAATGCATGTATGCAGTGAACTCCTGTGAGATCCCTTGAGGTCTACCATACTGCCTCATCACTCAGGAAATAATGAATCGCTCAACTACAGTTTGTGATCTACCGATGAGTGGGTGAGTCATGAAAAAATCCCTACGAACAGCCCTCCAATTGTCCCATGACTCTAGACCCCTGTACGGTTTCCATATCATGACTATCAAGTCGTCCAACTACCATTTCCAAAAATATGTCTTGCCCAGATGGGGCTGAGTAACATATCCTGAATATATGTATACAATGGGTTGACCAGGATCCCTATCGTCATTTACAATCGGCCTGCAAACTGGGAGGTGCTCCCAGGCCCATACTTGTAAAATGAAAACTCCTGTAGCCATACTCTTCCCCTCCCTATATACAATCTCATGCATCTCGTGATACATGTGTACCAATATACAAGAACCCTAGCCTAATCTCTGAGGAGTCTCAATAAGCCTCTCCAACATCCTACCCGTCCACACAAAAATCCTTGTTGTCCCTTGTCCAACATTAGAAAATAGTCAATAAAACCTGCCAAGATGTAAGCAAGTGGAAATTCCTCATTTTACTTGCCCATCATCATGTCCCAACTGATAGAACGTGTCAGAATATCAGGATCCCTGAAAAATATGTCTAACAACTAGTAACCTAGGAAGCTGCGCTGCATCATAATCAACCTTACCCCTAGTAAAAGGGATACAAAGAATCCTATAAACATCCTCGGGAGTGATGGTCATCTCCCCAACTGGCAAGTGGAACATGTTATGCTCTGAGTGGAATCTCTCAACTAATGCGATCAACATACCATGATTCACACGGATATTAGGTAAATCAAGAAGGTGGGCCAATCTGCAGAAATCAATATATGCCCGATCAATATCTGACAATCGATGCACTAAGGTCATCGTCGGTGGATATACACATCTAAAAAACACATGAGGCAATAAAACTTGTAAAAATCAAACAACAAAGCATCATAAAACATCTCAAGTAAGCATATAAGAGAAGTAAAAAATCATGCAAATTGAACTACGTAAATTACACAATCAAAATTTCAAGTTTGCACCTTCAAAAAAGTTCACTGTTTTCCAAATGACAAAACATCACAGGGGTAGAAACTTGTACGAGTTAGAAATAGGCCTATAACAACAAAAGACTCCCATATGACACAAGACTAGCCCTAGGATGACAAAAGGGGCTCTTTTGAATGTTATCGTATGACATAAGGGTAGGCCTAGTACAACAAAACTGGTCACTTTAAATGATAAAACAAACTTAATCAGTTTGTCATATGAGACAGGATCCTGTCTCGCACGACAAAATGAAAACGCCCAACTTAAACATGCAAAAAATTGAAAAATTCAACAAAAAAATTCAAAATTGAAATGCATAACAGGCTTAAGATAGATCACTTACCGCTGGCTCATAGTTCCAAGATCGATTATGTCATCTCTGGCACTCGAATCGATGCACATGAGTGGGAACCACCATTTTTCTTCACATAAGGCTTTTCGAATTTTCAAACTTGGAGGGTTAAAATGAATTGAAAATGACACCTTTACCCCATATATAGTCAAAACCCTAATTTTTCAACTTGCTCCGATGGACACGAAAATTATACCCTTGGCTAAATTGCCTGTCCTAATTCCATTTTAGGGATCGAAATCAAAATTCAAGATCATTCTACTAGCCAATTTCCAAAATTTGGACCACTTAGCGCTTTCATCAACTGCTCATTCTCTTCTTTAATTTGCGCTCAATTTCTCGTTAATCAATGCTAAATCTCAATTTTATTCTACAAATCAACTTTGTGCTCAATTTCTCGCTAAATTTTCAAATATTCCTCTGAATTATTTGTGCTCAAATGTCATATCATTGCTAAAACAATTGCCTATAATCATGTACCCTCGCTATCTTTCGATTTCGCTCCCAAGGGGGCATACTCATGACCTTATGACCTAACATCTTCAAATGTTGAGAAAATTTTTAAATCTCCAAGCAGCTAAGCTTCATCAAATCAATCTCTAGGGGCATATTAGTTTCATCACTTCATATCAAACTGATATTTGTCTTTGTCCGAATCAATCTCTTAACGTTAATCAGTTCCATCGCTTTTCATCAAGCTGATTATTCATTTAAAATCAATCGAGGGTTTAAAGAGTTTCTTTGATCACACACTCAATCTCAGTAAGTGTTAAGTTTCATCACATCGAATCAAGCTGGTCAGTTTATCTTTGCTCATCGTATCTTGATCAATCAAGTTCAAGATTGATTTTATCTTTGCTCACTATGTCTAGTTCAATCAAGTTCTAGATTAGTAAGATCCGCTTCTTGATCAATCAAGTTCAAGTTCGGTATCTTTGCTCTCTATCGTTCCTAGTTCAATCAAGTTCAAGATTGGTTTTGCTTTAATCAACTCTGTTTAGTTTCATCACTTCAAAACAAGCTAAATACCTCGCTCTTCATCTGGTTCATGATCGATCAAGTTCAGAACTGGTATCTCCTAGACATCAACTATTCTTTGAACCAACACGCTGCTCGCACATTAATTCAAAGAGGGGAAAATGTAATACCCTAAAAATGGTCATCTAAACCATGAGCCCCTAATCTCGACAACGTCACCAAGGTCCTAACCAAAGGCAATTAAATAAATATTGAGCACACAATTAATTTCTAAAATCACTAATGTCACATGGAAAATTAATCAACCAATATTAATTAAATATTTATTTAATTAATTAAATCATTCCAAGTAAATCATTTTTAAACAATTATCCTATTTATTTTATTGAATATCCTAGCATATTTGATTAAATAAATCAATTTGCCATTAAATCATCAAAAAAAGAATTAATTGACAAAAAAAGAATTAAAAATTGAGAAAAGAAATCAATTGGAGATAATCTTGAAAAGCAAATTACAAATTGATAAATAATCTCAAAGAAAGCAATTAAAACAATTAAATATTAAAATTGAATGAAATGGAGAATAAATCAGGTTTTATCCGATTTTATCATAATTTTAGTTCAATTTCCTTTAAAACTGAGAAAAACATCCAATCACATCAATTCACCTGGATTGTGCTTCCTCTTGGAAAATCTTGACCTCTCATCATCATTTGATCTCAACCTTTGGTTTCTTTTTGAATTTTTTATAAATTTAGGCTCTCATCTCTCATTCAAAAATCTTGGAGAATATATTGTTATTATGTTGTTTTTGCTCTAGGTTCATTGAGAATTTGCATTGAGATATTGCATATTAGTTATTTCATATTGCTTAAATCATTTAGCTTAAATATTCATATATTGCTTAAATCATGTTAGATTAATCTTGCATATCTAGCTTAAATCCATGCTCATATAGATTTAAAAATCCTTCATTTAGGTGTTGTCTAGTCACTGGATAACTTAGCAATCTGAGAGCAATCTAAACTTGCATCTACTAGAAGGAAATGGGTCACTTTGTAATGGTTTATTATTCATTGATTATTGATTTACTAACCATGCATTTAATGACTTAATTGAAGTGTTGTGTATTCTAGATACAGATACAGGTCCACTTTTCACACACACATTTTTGGCACCCACCGTGGGGCAGAAGACTACTTTTTCGGCCTCAAAATCATTTTAAATTTTTTTTGCAAGTTTCATCCGTACAATCTCTGTGAAATATCATATGAGTAGTATTACGGTATTGTACGACATTCTGTCAAAGCCTCTAATTTGTCGTATGAATCAGAAAATGGTGTCGTACAAAATTCTGTTCTTAATATCTGAGTTTGTCTTCTGTCATTTTATGCTCAGTTCTAACTTGTATGATAAAAGCCTTTTGTCATTTTACTCTTTGATAATTGTCGTATGATGCTGTATTCTGTTGGGTTAAAGAAAATATCTCTTTTTTTAGATTTTCTGTCCAATTTTGATTACGCTAACGCTAATCCTGAGTCATCTTCTGTCTGCCTGATGTTTTCACCGCCTAACCAGTTTCTTGTAGGATGCTTGTCAAAGAATTTATCGATGAAACATACGCTTGTCAAAGAATAAAAACATGACTACTGATATGTTGTTTTTGTAGGTTGCCTAAAGAGAATCAACTAAACATCGTGTATTCTTTAAATTTATTTTTAGGCACCTAATTTGCTATATGGTTAAAGAACAAATCTGTATTTCATGTTTTAAGAGCACCAACCCAAGGAGCACCAACCCCTGCATCAAGCACCAACTCGGTGTAATATAATGCAATACAATTTTAATGCAATGATAGCACCTAGTTGCAAATGAGTTTTGCAACAGTTGATCAATGGATGTCTATCGATAATCAACTTCTTTTGTTTCACCAGTTCTTCTTCTGTCGGTTATCATATTGCTCTTTTTAATCTCTTACCGATTGCTCTTTGACTCTCTTCTCTTTCTCAAAACCTTACCCTACACGGTATCACTCTTGGATGCCTTCCTAACCTTTCAATACCTATCGATATGTTTGACTATTAAGACTATAACAGTTCACAAGTTACTCTGTCCCTACCAGTTAGACCCTCTCACCGGTTCAACCTGCTAACACACACTGTAACTCTCAAAGATTTAACTCTAAGATAGATAGTATTTCTTCTTTCTCAGGCTCTCTTTTCTCTCACACCTCGCATCTAGCATCAAATTATTTCAACCTCGAGTTGACATATTTATTTGTGAGGGTTCTTGCGAAAGGAAACACTCAAATGGTGTCATGTTAGGTTTTACCTTCACCAACTCAATCCATATTAGATCTAATCTGATCTGCTTTTGTGGAATGGTTATCTGCATCACACCAAACAACACCACCATCTCCTTGCTTTTCAATGTGCATTTTCTATTTCTGGATGTCTATGACATGCTTTTCTACATTGCTCTGTCAATCACCATTAATGGATCGACTATTTCCTTCGACAAATGGGTACAAAGATCATATCATTTTGCAAGGTTAGTTCAATCACCTTGCCACCTTGTCTTCCTTGAGCTCCAACATTCTACCATCCTCCCATGATTTGCGAGTTCTTTATTAATGTCGATTTGCTTGTTGACTACTACATTGATGAATACTTCATCGACCTCTGCATGCTCACCACCTGGTTTCCACCTGTCATCCTTGTCGACATCTACCTATGCTCAGTTTGCTATGTTGGTTTGGCATGATCTTCAGTCTGCTATGTCGATTTGACATCCTTCACTGACCAAGACTAACTACTAGTTTAACTCACCTTATCGGTATAACCTAACTTCAACGGCGGACCTTCATACCTACTGACCTCTTCTTTGTTGATGGATCAACTTGGCCTTCCATCAAGCATGCTGGTCCATCTACTAAGTCCATTTACCATTAGCATTAAATTTTTTTATGTATACTGGTTCACATCCTTCTATTCTTCTTCGCTTTCTTTCTTTGCCTTATTGGTGGTCCTGCTTGATTGGTAGATGATGCATTTCATTTGTACTGGTAACATACCTTTATGTCTGCTTACACACATATGGATTGACACCATCATGTCTTACTTCACCCATACCGGTCACCATTACTTACTCACCGATGACCATGCCATACTAGTTGACATCAATGACAACCCCTGCACCGAGCTCCAACTCAGTGATCATTGCAATCACTTTACCCTGCCTTATCGGTTGACTCCTACTCTTCCTTCTATATTTCTCTCTATCTCTCTACTCACCTTCACCTGCTTTTGCTGACACACCAATTCTACCTCTACCTATTGGTTGAACAGTCAAATCATATACTTGTTGCTAGTTACTCTAATCGCCAATTTATCCTTTCTCTGCTCCCTACCTACTTGATAATTTCTCCCGCACACACATATAGTTGCTTCACTCTGCATTGCCTTCTAGTTAGCTTTAACACCACCAGTTCCCACCTCTACAACTCCCTTTGTAGGTTACTAGTTTCTCTGATCTTCCCAGTTAAGCCACTGCTAAACCCTCTCATCAGTTTTACCTCTCTTACTGGCTCTCTGCTTTAGATGCCAAGTTCCTTGACTCTTCTCAATCTCATCTATTCTCTACTTTTCTTAGGATCACTCTTCTCTACCAACCAACATCACCCATTCAATCTTTGATCAACATAAATATATCAAAGCTTTCCCACCAACACGTGACTTTGATCTTTTGGTGCGCTAGGGTTTGCTCACTGACCAATTTGGCATACCAAATCCAAACAAATCTCTTCTCTGATATTGTGGACCTGGAATAAATCATCCACCGCTACCAATCTTGCAACTTCCAATACATATTTGCTTTGTTTAGAAAATACGATAGACTGATCAATGACCCACTTCTATCCATCACATTAAATGATCTTGTGGTTATCTTTTCCAGGTTGATAAGTTGATCAGATCTCCTGCTTTGATAAACTCACCAGGGGGCATTCTTTGATTTGCCTTGAGCTGCAACATTCTTCCATCATCCCATGATTTGCAGGTTCTTCATTAATATCGACCTACTTGTTGACTACTACATCGATGAATACTTCACTGACCTTTGCATGCTTGCCACCTAGTTTCTACTTGTCATCCTTGTTGACATCCACCTATGCTTGATTTTCTATGTCGGTTTGGCATCATCTTTAGTCTGCTATGTTTATTTTACATCCTTCACCAACCAAGACTAACTACTGATTTAACTCACCTTACCGTTATAGCCTAACTACATTGGTGGACCTTTATACCTGCTGACCTCTTCTCTATTGGTGGGTCAACTTGGCCTTCCATCAAGCATGCTGGTCCATCTACTAAGTCCATTTACCGGTAGCATTAAAATTCTCTGTGTATATCGGTTCACATCTTTCTATTCTTCTTTTCTTTCTTGCTTTGGCTTGCCAGTGGTCCTGCTTGACCGGTAGATGATGCATTTTATATGTATCGGTAACATACCTTTCTATCTGCTTACACACATATGGATTGACATTATCATGTCTTACTTCACCCATACCGGTCACCATTACTTACTCACTGGTGACCATGCCATACCAGTTGACATCAATGCCAACCTAATGCCAACAATCTCCCCCTTTGGCATTAATGTCAACTCACTGCAAGTTTTCACAGTGGTAGATTTATCCCCCTTTGACACAATAACAAAGGGTTAGGGTACTTCATTCTCCCCCTTCGATTCATACTTATCTCCCCCTTAGTCAAATATTCTCTTAGTGATTACAACTGGTACTAAGACATACAACCCTGAACTTTCCCTATGATAAACATGTGGCTCAAGAGATATAGATACTACTATGAACTCCCCCTGAACCATATATCTCCTTACAAACTTAAGTGCATGAGGCAGGTGACACAACTCCCAACTTGTGTCTTAAGTACTCAAAAGTTCTTATCGGTAAAGGTTTGGTGAAGATGCCTGCCACTTGTTCTCCTGTAGGGACATATTCCATCTTTACTTCCCGTCCTTCAACATTCTCTCTGAGAAAATGATACTTGATGGCTATATGCTTTATCCTTGAATGCATCATCAAGTTCTTTGATATGTTGATGGCACTTGAATTATCACACCTGATGGGAATAGGATTAGAGATGTCTGCCTGTATGTCCTTGAGGGTTTGCTTCATCCAAAGAACCTGAGAGAAACATGTAGCAACAACAATGTATTCTACTTCAACAGTTGATAGGGATTCTGAATCCTACTTCTTGCTATGCTATGAGACCAACTGGTGACCTAGGAAGAATGCACCACTTGTGCTCTTTTGGTCATCAATGCAACCTACCCAATTAGCATCAGTATATACTTCCAAGATGAAGTCCCCTTGTTTAGGGTACCATAATCCATAATTGAGTGTCCCTTGCAGGTACCTAAAAGTTTTTCTTACTGCATTCATATGTGACTGCTTAGGTGCTGCTTGAAATCTAGCCACCATACACACTGCCTACACTATATCCAGTCTAGAAGCATTAAGATAAAATAAGTTGCCTATCATGGATCTACACAATGTCTGATCCGCCATCACTCTTATTACCTAAAATATTCTCTTCTAGGTGGTTTCTCTGCACATATCGATTAAAAACTTTATTGGATGCTTCTTCTGGTTCATTGTCTGACTGAGATTTTTCACCTTCATCACCAGAATCATCATACTGTTTCACTTGTGCTTGTCTTCCTTTATGCATATCCTCATCAACCCTTACATGCACACTCTCAATGACTCTTCTTAGTCTTTTGTTGTAGCATTTATAGGGCTTACTGTTAGTTGAGTGACCAAGGAATATCCCTTCATCACTCCTGGAATCAAAACAACCTAAACCATCCATATCCCTCTTCATAAAACACTTTCTTCCAAATAACTTGAAGTACTTGACTGATGGTTTCCGATCATACCACAATTCATAAGGTGTCATTCCATTCTTAGTTGAACCCGATTTAAGGTATATGCAGCAACATGAACCACTTCCTTCCAATACATGTCCAACAAACTTGCCTCATTTAACATGGTTTTGGCCATCTCCTTGACTATCTCATTCTTCCTTTCTACCACACCATTTTGTTGTGGTATCCTAGGGGTTGAGTATTGCCTTCTGATTCCATGTCTTTCATAGTAATCTTCAAACTCATTTGATGTGAATTCTCCACCTCGGTCTGATCTTAGGCATTTCAACATGCACCCACTTTCCTTCTCTACCATCTTCTGAAAGATCTTGAATCTCTCAAATACTTGTGATTTATCTTGTAGGAAAGTGACCCATGTCATTCTTGAATAATCATCAATGAAGAGCATCAAATATCTTTCATCGACAAGAGCTCTTGTCCTAGTTGGACCACATAGTTATCTGTATGCACCAGTTCAAGTGGTCTTGAAGTGTTGTGTTATTTTGTCTTGAATCTCACCGTAGTTTTCTTTCCTTTCACACATTCATCAGAAAAAGTGCTTACCAATTTGATGATGGGTGGTATATTTCTCAAACAACCCCTTTTGCTTACTACAATTAGATTATCAAAATTTATGTGGCCTAATCTTTTGTGCCACAACCAGTTTTCATCCACTTATCCTAACATGCATTAGGATTAAAAATATTCTTTTAGATTGTATACATTACCATCTATCCTCTTACCTTCAGGTACAACCTGACCAATACTCTCCTTCTTTATCTGGCAGGTGGTAGAATCAAATGTGAATTTATAACCTTTGTCACACATTTGACTCACACTCAACAAATCTCCTAAAGCTTAAAGAAGATGCAGGACCAATCTCCCTCTTAGGCATTGATGTCAACACATGTAGTATCTGGTATACTATAGATTCTTTCTCCCCCTTTGACAATAGTGGCAAAGGGCACTAACATCCTATAAACTACATGCATTATGTCTCCCTCTTCCTACTGGTTGATTCTCCATTTTTTACCACTATTCTTTGCATCATCTCAAATAGTAGCACTTGAGATGGAGGGTTCAGACACCAATTGACACCAATCTTATATACCAGTCTGGTACCAATTTGCAGAAACACCCAATTATTGAAAGATGTGTCAGTGAATACTACTTACCTATCGGCCAGTCTGCATCTTCTCCATTTGATACCAATTGTTGAACACATAATGCCACTAAGAGGGGGGGTGAATTAGTGATTTTCAATTCATAACCTCTTAAAACTAAGAGTTATTACTGCTTACCAATCCTAATGCCAAGTTAACCTACCGGTAAGAGAAGGAAAGATATCACAAAGCAAGCATACACAAATACACATCTCATGACACCGGTATATACGAGGAAAACCCAAGATGGGAAAAACTTTGGTGAGAAATGTTGTTAGAGTCTACTACTCCAATCCAGCCTCACAATGAAAACATCAGTTACAACATTTAGGGCACCAACTCAAGGAGCACCACTCCTGATTTAGGGCACCAACACAAGGAGCTCCAACCCCTGCACCAAGCTCCAACTCAGTGATCTAAAATGAACATAATCAATTACAAAAGTAATAATTTGATTACAAGTGAATCTTGTAATCACTGCATACATTTTACGCTGTCGGTTTCTCAACTCCTCTGCCTTACCGGTTGACTCCTACTCTTCCTTCTATCTTTCTCTCTATCTCTCTGCTTACCTTCACCTGCTATGGCTAACACACCAGTTCTACCTCTGCCTATTGGATGAACAGTTAGATCATATACTTGCTACCAGTTACTTTGATCACCGGTTTATCCTTTCTCTACTCTCTACCTACTGGATCTTTTCTCCCATACACACAAACAACTGCTTCACTCTACACTACCTTCTAGATGGCTTGAACACCACTGGTTCCCACCTCTACAACTCACTTTGTAGTTTACCCATTTCTTTGATCTTGCTGGTTAAGCCACTGCTAAACCCTCTCATTGATTTTATCTCTCTTGTTGGCTCTTTGCTTTAGATGCTGAGTTCCTTGACTCTGCTCAACTTATCTACCATTCTCCACTTTTCTCAGGATCACTCTTCTCCGCCAACCAGCATCACCCCTTGAATCTTTGATCAACATAAATATAATAGAGCTTTCCCAACAACATGTGAGTTTGAACTTCTAGTGCGCTAGGGTTTTATCACCGACCAGTTTGGTGTACTAGATCCAATCAAATCTCTTCTCTGATATTGTGGACTTGCAAAAAATCATCCATCACTGCTAATCTTGTGAATTCCAATACATATTTACTATGTTTAGCAAATACGACAGACTGATCACCGATCTGCTTCTATCCATCACATTAAATGATCTTGCGATTATCTTTTCCAGGTTGATAAGTTGATCAGATGACTTGCTTCAATCAACTCACTAGGGGGTGTCCTTTGATTTTCCTTGAGCCACACACTTCTGCAATCTCCCCATGATTGTCGGAGTCAACATTTAATGTCGACCAATGCTAACAACTTCACTGACACAAAATTTCACCGACCTCTGCATGCTTGCTACTTCAACTCCATGTGGCATCTTTGTTGGTATTCATCATCTTAGACTTATGTGTTGGTTTAGATAGGATCACCGACCAGATATTTAACCAGTGCACACCTACCGGTCATCTAACCCTACCGGTACACCTCACCGTCTCTGTCTTGCTAGTGTATCACATTTACTAGTCATCAGCCTTGCTGACTAGTAGTATATATCCATGGTGAGTATTCATGTACCTTACCACCTAATTAGGAGTACTCCACTTTGCCTCTTGGTCCTTTTCTTTATATCGACAACCACCTTGTTTACCGGTTGACATGTTTTCTCCTTCACACCGGTAATGTGCATAATGTCTTTATGCCATCCATCTCCAACTGTTATGCATTTGTGGCAACACCTTTCTACATCTGCATCTCAGTAACACCATGTGTGCAACTATAGAGATCCATCTACATCTGACCAATTCTCCTCTCAATCAGTTTTCCAAGATGGCAAACACATCGTCTCAGCTCTTCCTTCTCTATCCCAGTAGCACATCTTGACCCCACATGTTGATCCGGTGTACATATCAAGTCTTGGCCTCTTGAGGCTTCATCATCTTCCACTTTGGTCATCCCATCTAAGCATCCAATCACCCGTCTTTTCTTATTCTGACTATCATATCCCAGAGAGTCATGATGTATGCCATGTATGTTGTGAGATAAGCAAGGCATTACCACTTATCGGTGGGAGGAATAGACAACTGCACTTTAACTGCTAAACACTGGTGGATGAGAATCTATGTCACCTGCTGGCTAATAGAGTGGCATCCCTATTATTGGGTAGATGAAACTTCCCTACAATCCTCAGGCATCATTCCTTTTTTAGTCTTCTCTTCTTCCAGGGACAACATCATTTACCGGTGGGAGTCCTGCTAGATTGCATCATACTAACATATTAGTTACTACCAACATGAAATTAACATGTTCATCCACTTGTTCACTGGATATCAGTATACCCATTCATCAACTTGTATATCGGTGACTCTAGCTTGCATACCGGTTGGTCTCAACTACACATATTGCCAGTTGATATCCATAACGGTAGTACCAATTGACATCAATGACGATACTGCACATACATCTCCCATACTAGCTGCCACCCTATACTAGTTGACATCAATGACAACACAATTCCAACAAAAGATTATGATACAAACCCTTCACATAGTAAACATTGCTAGTATTAAGTTTTTCATCAAAATTAAAAAACCAATTCCCACAATTTGTAATGTCTGATCATCTCTGAATCTGATAGAACCTCCATCATATTTTTCAAGCTTTACAAATTTCCTTTTATCACCAATCATATGATTTGAACATCCACTATCAATCAACTATTCATTTCTATCTCTTCTATCATGCAAAGTAGTAGCAACAGTCTTAGGAATATCAATCATAGGTACACCTCTTTCTACCAAAAAACAAACAATCACCATCCCCACAATTTGATTCATCATCTGAAATACCAACATCATCTTTGACATAATGGGCTCTTTTATTGAACTTTCCTCTACCTTCTCTAAAATTTTGTCTTGATCACTTTTCAGACATCTAGTAGCTATATGACCAATCTTTCCACATCTAAAGCATTTAAGAGGTAACATACCTTTATATTTGTCGATGCCTTTCTTCAGTTTCCTTGCAAATTTTGCTTCCATTTCATCTGAACTTTCATCTTCCGGATCTTCTCAGAGTCTTTAAAGGAAGACTTAAAATTAGCTTTGTCTTTTCCAAACTTCCTTATCTCAAATGTAGATAAAGTACCATAAAGTTTCTCCCTAGTAAACTTCTTAGGATCATAGGTTTCTTCAATAGAGGAGATCTTGTCATTGTAGCTTTCCGATAGGGACATCATAATCTTCTCAATTATGTCTTCATCTATCAAGGTGCCGCCAAGTTCTTTGATTTCATTTACTGCATTATCAACCTTCTAAAAATAGCTTGCTTTATCTTCTCCTTCTTCCATTTTCAAGTTCTCATATCTATGTTTAGCTATTAGCTTCTTTGATAGTTTAACTATCATTTCCTTCATAGATATCTCTCAACTTCTCCCAAACCTCATAAGCAGTATTCAATGAAATAACCTTTGTCAACTCGGTCTTTGATAGAGCACTAAAGATAACATACCTCTCATCTTCACTTTCTAGAAGCTATAGTAGGATCCCTCAAAGATAGGAATGGTTAATTTATGTGCCATCAGATCAAGATCTACCTCAAGTGGTTAAGCTCTTCTCCAAGGAACCAAAGCTCTAATACCAATTGTTGAATATACGAGAAACTGAGAGGGAGGGTGAATCATTTGATAGCTTAAATCAATTTCTTCTATCCTTTTACACATCCAAAATAACCATAATAATTAATTAAGATAGATATAGCATGAAAACATAAACATAAAACATATCACACAATGATCACCAGATACTACGTGGAAAAACCAAGAAGGGAAAAACCACAAAGAATGTTAGTTCTCAATATAAAACACTAGTTAAGGTGATACCAGTTAAGGTGGCTTTTATAGAGGATGGTTCACTGCCAAAATGCTCACTACAGGAGGGCTCATTTCTAAAGAAATAAAGAAAGGTAATCCACCACTGTAACAAATCTACAATGTGGAAACTACTTCTGATGCCTCAACACCAAAACACTTCGCACATCATCAACAATTAGATCCTTCCTTTTCAATCTTGCATATCTTCAATAACAATGCCACACTTTTTCCACACTAACTTATTCATATCATCCTCATATATATATATATATATATCACTCCAAAGGTGCGTGCAATGAGAAGTAGACCATACCACAACACACATCAATGGTATGATCAATAGATTACTTCTAACAATAACAATGAAGGAAAACTGAGAGGGGGGTGTGAATCAGTTTTCACTGGATTAACAAAATCAACCACAATCACAAATATGATAAACTACAACAAAAAAAGGATAAACAAATAGATAGCACAAAACACAACACCAAGATTTTGACGTGGAAAACCTGGTTAAGGAAAAAACCACAGTGGGAACCTACCCACAATAAGATGATACTCTGCAGTAGTATGTATAAATATTACAATGGGGAATGCACCAGCATTCAGGCACATTGCCTAGAGATTACAACTCAAGATACAATAATCCGAAAGGGTACAACCCTCAGGTAAGTCTCACTGACTAACAACAAGATTCAAACAACAATCCAAAATGAATGAATTGAAAGAATAACATCTCCAAATGCCTGATGACAAATCCGGTCAAGCACATATGTTTTCTCTGCAACCCTCCAAAACTTTTCTCAATCACACCTTAAGATGAATTCCTTTGTTCGCACATACACAACTCTATGATAATGCAAACACACCTTCTACCTCTAAATTACATGACTTTATCACCTATTTATACAATTCATCAACCTTGACAACAAGGTCGGCTAAACCCTCAACTCAAAATTACAAAATTACATCACACGATACAAAGATCGACCACCAAATCAATATAATGATATAATGATATGACATGGACCTAAACCAAATCTCTAGATACACAACACCACTAGAAATCACGCCAAGATCAATCGCAACATGCTACACCACTAGGAATACCGTATAACACAAAGAATATCATCGATTCAACAAAATCACCAAAAAATCACACAACGACCAATGCAGGTCATAAAAAAAATAGAACATAATTAGGGAACACCAACAAGCACGTTAGAATCATCAGGAGTAGCTGCACCAACACCATTCATCAAATCTTCATCGATCAACATCTAAACCCCAAGAATACTCAAACAACATAAACTACCACAAGTAAAGATAACTTGCGGACCACCAAATCATGAACCATTTGAAATGAAGATACACAAGAACATACCAAACAATCTTCCAAACACTCAGCTCAAGATCTGATCACAATGGAATATACCAGAGGAAATACCAAACTCTTCGAAGCTCTAATAAAAAAACCAAACTGGAAACTGGATCATATGATATGATCAATTAAGCTTTCCAGATAACCAAAACCAATATAGAAAGATCTAATTATATTATAAATACTCCATAAACCAAACCATGATCCCAATCTCTAATCACCAGAGCAATAAATCACAGGAATATGTTGACATCAATGACAACAACATATCCTAGCAACAACAATGTCCAACAATCTCCCCTTTTGGCATTGATGGCAACATATGGATGTGAAAAACAATCAATGCAAAAAAGAAAACAGCTCCAACAAAATCCCCCTAAGATCAAGCATATAAAATATTTTTTCACATGCTTCTCTCCCCCTTTGACATCAATGACAAAGGTTCTTAAAATAGAAAACCAAACTTACTCTCCCCCTAAAACATATAACCAATAAGACTACTCCAACAGAGGAGCAACATCAACTTATCAATCCAGACAAAAGGATAAGACTGCGAAGTCCACCAGATTGATGCAACTCAATACATCTAGATCTCATTAGGAGGGGTAGGTACCCCTAACTTGTCTCTCAAATAGACAAATGTATATGTAGGAAAAGGCTTAGTAAAAATATCAACAATTTATTCCTTTGTAGACACATACTCTAGCTTCACTTCCTCTTCACTAACTTTTTCTCTCAAGAAATGATACTTGATTGATACATATTTAGTAGGCTCTTTGACATTTTTTTTTTTTTTGATCGGTAATTTTTGTTTTATTTTGTATTAATTTAGAAACAAAAGATATACATATCAACCAACATCCATAAACCATTTACATGCTGTAAACAACACCCACAAAATTTCTGCAGCTATATCCTATACTAAAGCCATACATATGCAAGCCCAAAAAGGAAACTGTCCAGTGCATCTACACATCAAATATTATAGAAATATGATTTAAAACAACCAATAATAGTATATCAAAAAAGAAAAGAGAAAACAATAGCCAAACGGCCACTCACTCGCTCTTGTTCTGATTCTCCTTCTCCCCTTCCACCTTATCAACTAGAGCTTTATCCTTTGCTGCTTCACTTTTCATCTTTGGTATGCAATCCGGGCATCCAAAGTTGGGGTCTCCTTCCAAACTCTCTAGGAGTTGGATAGCCTACCCTTCCTAATCCTGTCTCTCAGCTCCCTTCCAACCTCCATCCGTGCCACCACCTTTAAAGCCTTCAAAATCTCATCCGTCCTAATAAGTTTTACACAAATCTTCATGGCTTCCCATCCAATGTGATCTTGTTCGCGACATTGTTCCTTTATGTCATCCTTTGGCCCATGAACAAAGGGTAGCATCTCCTCTTGATCATCTCCCTCATTGATGCGAATTCCTTTCTGGGGTACTACCCACTCCAGAATGGAGTCGAGATTGGTCAAATACTCCCCGTCGATCAATTTGGTCAAAGTGAGTTTGATTTTCTCCACCTTCGGCTCAAAATCACATGCCCATGCTAGAATCAGGGAATACTCCTCCATATTTGTCCTATAATGGAAGTGGATGTACGCCACCTACTCTGCGAGCATAAGATGCGACACACTCCACAACTTCTCCTCCTTGTACCGGAAGAGCCCCTGCATCCTCTTCTCTGACACTTTGCCTAGGAAAGGTACCATCTTCTTCTCTGTACGTAGGGTGAAATTTGCTTCCATGAAACCCTTTCAAAATATATTCACTCCCACTTCTACAATAAGAATGTCATAAGAAACACTAAGAGTTGCAATAATAAAGAAACACGACCCCAAACACGCAAACCAAAGGAAATAACTTCCTCCACTGTCGTTTGAGTTGAGTAATAAATGCAGGATTGATGTCGTAAGAGCCATGAGATTGCACGATAGATTTGCTACCTCTGCCACCCTCTCCAAAATGTGTTGTCTGTCATGGACAACTGCCCCTTTAAAGAGCAAGTGCCAACTTGCAATGTACTTGCCATAAAGGAACTTACTTTGCGTACATATTATAGACTGCAAATTAGGCCTACATTTAAGACCACCTCCACATAGTTCCATCTCCTCTCCACCACTTGGCCATATAACTATCCATGTCGCAACCAATATTAGAGAGTAGATCAGCCACTGCATTTGCACCTTGCCTGACATGGGAGATGAAATTCCACAAATAAATTGAGTTTCTCTCGGATAATAGATGCCCAACAATTTAATTTCCAGATAGGAGTGTTGCCTTTAGCAATTGCATTAATGACCACCTAAGAGTCTCCTTCCAAATGCAACTGTTGGACTTTCATATTTAAAGCCAACTCGGTTGCCAGAAGTGCCACCTGAGCCTCCGCTTCATTATTCGTACCATCTTGTAAACGTCGTGCTCCTTTGAAAAGTATAGATCCGACATCATTCCTCACCACTACCCCAACACCTGAGATTCCTAGATTTACTCTAGAAGCACTATCAAAATTTATCTTTATCCATTCCTTGCTAGGTGGTTCCCATATGACCTCCCCTTTATTTGATGAAATATTAACCCCCAAAGACCCATTAATGGGTAGGCTCTTTGACATATTAATAGCATTGGAATTATCACAATATATGACAGTAGGATCATCATAGATAACTCTGATATCCTTCAACATTTACTTCATCCAAACTACCTGAGTGTAGTTACTAGTAGCAACAATGTAATTAGCTTCAGTAATAGATACTCTTCTGCACCACCGAAGGTACTGAATCCTATTTCTTACTTGCCCATGAAGACAATTTCTTACCCAAAAAGAATGCACCACCGAAGGTACTCTTCTGCTCATCAACATCACCAGCCCAATCAACATGAGTGTAAGCACATAACATGAAATCATCATTCCTCCAATACCACAAACCATAATCCATAGTTCCTTTTAAGTATCTGAATATCCTCTTTACAATAGTGACGTGACTCTCTTTTGGATAAAATTGATATCTAGCAACCATGCATACAAACATGCATAATGTCCGGTCTAGTCTGAGTCAAATATGGCAATCCACCAACCATAGATTTGTACAAAGATTGATTATCTTTCAGAGATTCATTATTTTTAGACAATTTGCAGCTAGTCACCATAGGAGTTCCAATCGGTTTGGAGTCTTCCAATCCAACTTCTTCAGAAATTCCTTCACATATTTAGTTTGAGATATAAAATTACCTTGTCTAGTTTGTGAAATCTGCAATCCTAAGAAAAAATCATCTCTCCTATCATAGATATCTCAAATTCTTTCTGCATATCACCGACAAACTTCATGCTCAAGTATCATCTCCTCCAAAGATAATATCATCAACAAAAACTTCAACAATTAAGATGTTATCATTCTCAATCTTAAAATATAGATTACTATCAATAGCACCTTTATTAAATCCCAATTTCAGTAAATACTTATCCAATCTAGCATATTAGGCTCTAGGGGCCCGTTTCAATCCATAAAGAGATTTCTTCAGTTTGCATACCATGTCTCAATCATATGATAATGAAAATACATTAGGTTGCTCAATATAGACTTCTTCCTCAAGATCACCATTCAAAAAGGCTAACTTGACATCCATTTGATATACCTTGAAATCCTTATAGGAAGCATATGCAAGTAATAGTCTAACATCTTCAAGTCTGGCCACCGAAGCAAAAGTCTGCTCATAATCAATTCCTTCTTTCTGTGAATATCCTTTGCATACCAATCTTGCCTTATCTCTGATAACTTCATCTACTTCATTTGATTTGTTCCTGAATACCCATTTAGTACCAATCACATTCTTGCCTTTAGGTCTAGGCACAAGTTCCCATGTGTCATTCTTTTCAATTTGATCTAATTCTTCTTCCATAGCCTTTATCCAATTTTCATCTTTGCAAGCTTCAACAACATCTTTAGGTTCAATTTTTGAAATCAAACATACCTCTTCAGTAGCTAACCTTCTTCTAGTCATCATACATTTATTCTTATCACCAATGATCTGATTTTCAGAGTGACAATCTTACATACCTTGGAGTCTTCTGATTATTTTGATTTTCATGTTCCTGTACCTATCCATCGACAAAAGCAACATCCAGATTAACTATCTCTACCAGATCATTTTGGTTCTATTATTCAGTTTGAATAGGTGTTAGAACAATATGCTAACCATCATCATATCCATTGTTGGACATTGCTACTACTAGGATATGTTGTTGTCATTGATGTCAACATAATCCTGCTCTGGTGACTGTAGATTGGTTTATTGAGATTTTGGTTTGCTGTATGGAGTATTTCTAGTATCATTATATTTTTCTATATTGGCTCTGGTGATCCGGAAAGCTTAATTGATTATATCGGATGATTTGGTTTTGTAGTTTGTCTATCTGATCAGTACTTTGTAGAGTTCAGTATTTCATCCAGTATATTCCAGTGTGATTATATCTTAGGCTAATATTTTGGGAGATTGTTTGGGATGATATTTTGTATCTTCATTACAAATGGTTCATGTTTTTATGCTATGCATGTTATCTTTCTTCATGACAACGACTGTTGTTTGAGTGTTCTTGAGTTTCAGATGTTGATCAATGAAGATTTGATAAGTGGTGTTGGTGCAGTTGTTTTTGATGGTTCTAATGTGCTTGCTGGTGTTTCCTAATTGTGTCCTATTTATTTTCATGATCCACATTGATCATTATGCATGTTCTTGGTGATTTTTTTGAACCGGTGATGTTCTTCATGTTTATGCAGTTTTTCTAGTGATGTAGCGTGTTGCGGTTGATCTTGGCATGATTACCGGTGGAGTTGAGCATTTGGAAATTTGGTTTAGGACCATGTTATGTCATGTATATCATTATATTGGTCTGGTGGTTGATCTTTGTATTATGTGATGTAATTTTGTAATTGTGAGTTGAGGGTTTAGTTGACCTTGTTGTCAAGGTTGATGAATTGTATAAATAGGTGATATTGTCATGTAATTTGGGTATCAAGGTGGTGTGTGCATTATCAGAGAGTGGTGTATGTGAAAACAAGTGATTCATCCTTTGACATTGCGATTGAGAAGAGATTGGTGTTGCAAAGTAGACACATGAGCTTAACCGGAACTGTGATTAGGCATTTGGAGATGTTATTCTTTCATTTCATTCCTTTTGGATTGTAGTCTGAATCTTGTTGTAAGTCAGCGAGACTTCCTTGAGGATTGTAGCCTTTTGGGTCATTATCTTTTGAGCAGTGAGCTCTAGGTAGTGTGCCTAAATGAATGTGCATTCCCCATTGTAATATTTTCACATACTACTACAGAGTATCATCTTATTGTGGGTAGGTTCCCATTGTGGTTTCTCTCTTAACTAGGTTTTCCATGTCAAAATCTTGGTGTTGTGTGTTGTGTTATCAATTTTCTTATCTTTTTTATTGTTGTAGTTTATTAGATCTATTTTTATGGTTAAGTTTGTAGATCTGGTCAAAACTAATTCACCCCCCTTCTCAGTTTTCCTTAATTGTTGTTGCCAACATCCACATGCTCTGATCTCTTTTCCACAGTTCTCATCAACCTTCACATTTACACTTTCTACTATCTTTCTCAATCTCTTATTGTAGCATTGGTAGGCTTTTCTCTTTGTTGAATATCCCAAGAAAATTCCTTCATCACTTCTTGCATCAAACTTTCCTATATCCTCATCTCTCTTGATATATCACTTGCTACTAAAAATTCTGAAATATCTCATAGTAGGAACATGACCAAACCATAGCTCATAAGGAGTCTTACCATTATCACCTTTTATATGCACTCGATTGAATGTGTAAACAACAGTGCTAACAAGTTCTCTCCAATAGATCTTTGGAACATTCTCTTCAGTCAACATAGTCCTTACATTATCCAAAATATTCTTGTTCTTCCTTTCAACAACTTCATTCTGCTATGGGGTTCTAGGAGCAAATAATTGTCTTCTAATCCCATGCTTCTCATAGAATGAATCAAACTCATGGGAACAAAATTCTCCTCCTCTATCAGATCTCAAACATTTCACCTTCAATCCTGTCTCAGTCTCAACCTTTCCTTTGAATATCTTGAATTTATCTAATGCTTTTGATTTCTCCTTCAAAAAAACAACCCACATCATTCTAGAATAATCATCAATCAGTAACATAAAGTATCTGTCACCCTGCATACTTCTGACATTTGTAGGTCCACATAGGTCAATATGCACAAGATCTAGTAGTCTATCAGATGTATATTGCTTACTCTTGAAAGAAATTCTTGTTTGTTTACCAATTTGACATTCTTTACATACTAGATTAGCAGACTTAACAATTTCAGGCAAATCTCTAACAACTTGTGTAGAACTGATCTTAATCATTGAATCAAAATTAACATGACACATTCTCCTATGCCACAACCAACTCTCATCAATCTGAGCAATCAAGCAACTTTTCTCACCAGTATTCAAGTGAAAGATATTACCTTCAGTCTTAGTTCCGGATGCAATCTCTATACCAGAGGCATTTAGGATTCTGCATTTCCCATTCTTGAATTGCAAATCATAACCTTTGTCTACCATCTCTCCAATAATTAAAAGATTATGCTTCAAACCTTCAACATACAAGACATCATCAGTGTTATGCTTACCATAAAAAGAAATAAAACCTCTACCATAGATTACACAGGCTTTGTCATCTCCAAATCTTACTATTCCACCATCATATCTTTCCATATTCACAAATTTGCTTTTATCACCAGTCATATGATGTGAACAACCTATGTCAATCACCCATTCATCTATCTCTTCAACTTTAGAAGCTAAAGATTTCTCCTCAATAGTGCAGCTTTTGGAATTAACAGGTATCGGTCCATTTTCTTTAATAGCAATGAACACAACTTCATCTCCTCTTGATTCTTCATCTGTAAAACCTTCATCTACAACAT
Organism: Cryptomeria japonica; assembly: GCF_030272615.1. Classification (NCBI taxonomy): domain Eukaryota; kingdom Viridiplantae; phylum Streptophyta; class Pinopsida; order Cupressales; family Cupressaceae; genus Cryptomeria; species Cryptomeria japonica. Next base: position 304,560,651 of record NC_081408.1, read on the forward strand.
AATAAAAATTCTTCTGATGCTTATACTTCCGATTAGGCTTGTAAGGCTTATCATACCTTTCATGCTTCTCGTATCTATCATTTCTATCATTCTTATCAAATTTATCATGTCTATCATATTTAGACATTCTCTTTGGGCATCTAGATGCAAAATTTCCTATCTTATTGCAAGATAAACATTTCAGAGGCAATTTTTCATCATACTTACCAGCTCCCTTAGGTGATCTTTGGGCAATCATTGCTTCAAGCTCCTCCAATTATTTTTCTTTCTCTTCCATCTCCCTTCTCTCTCTTTTATATCTAGATATTCTACATTCTTCGGGATCATATTTCTGCTTTCCGGATACAGATGCTCTAAATTCTATCTCAGAATTTCCATGTGATTCACCAAACTCTCTTGGTTCAAATGCATCAATCTTTCCAACCAACATATCTCTTATCATAGTAGTCACACTCTGGATCTCATCTATAGAAACTACCTTATGCTTGTAAGCAGGAAGTAATGATCTCAACACCTTAGAAATAATTTCATCTTCTTCAAGGGTTCCACCGACACATCTGATACCTAGGACAAGTTCATTCACTTTAGCCATGGTGAAGTTTATGTTCTCATCTTCTCCCATTTTCAACATCTCATACTTTCCTTTCAAACTTTGCAACTTAGCAACTTTGACTTGTTTATCTCCTTCATACAAGGTTTCAAGATTCTCCCAGATCTCATGTGTAGCTTGAAGTCCCATTACATTAGTCATCTTTGAATCAATCAGGGCGCTCAACAATGCTTCCTTCGCTCTAATGTTATTTTCATCTTCGTTAATCTCATCAGGAGTAACCGGTCTATTCAGAGGAACATAATAGGCATTCTTAGTAATCTTCCAGGAATCCTCTCCAAGACATCTCAAGTGCACCTCCATTAGGTTCTTCCATATAGCATAATTACTTCCATCAAATCTTGAACTCTCCTTCTTAAAGATAACACTTCCACTTCTAGTTGCCATCCCGGATCTCCTCAAGCAGTCAAGATTCTTCCAGAGGATCTAGCTCTGATACCAATTGTTGGCAATAACAATGAAGGAAAACTGAGAGGGGGGTGAATCAATTTTCATTGGATTAATAAACTCAACCACAATCACAAATTTGATAAACTCCAACAACAAAAGGATAAACAAATAGATAGCACAACACACAACATCAAGATTTTGACATGGAAAACCCAGTTAAGGGAAAAACCATGGTGGGAACATATCCACAATAAGATGATACTTGATAGTAGTATGTGTAAATATTACAATGGGGAATGCACCAGCATTCAGGCTCACTGCCCAGAGCTTAGAGCTCAAGATACAATAACCTAGAAGGATACAACCCTCAGGGAAGTCTTAGTGACTTACAACAAGATTCAAACTACAATTTGGAAGGAATGAACTGAAATAATAGCATCTCCAAATGCCTGATGACAGTTCTGGTTAAGCACATTGTCTTCTCTGGAACCCTCTAAAACTCTTCTCAATCACACTGAAAGATGAAATCCTTTGTTCGTACATACACCACTCTCTGATAATGCAGACACACCTTCTGCCTCTAAATTACATGACTTTATCACCTATTTATAAAATTCATCAACCTTGACAACAAGGTCAGCTAAATCCTCAACTTATAATTACAAAATTACATCACATGATACAAAGATCAACCACCAGTTCAATATAATGATATACATGATATAACATGGACATAAACCAAATCTCCAGATACGCAACACCACCGAAAATCACACCAAGATCAATCACAACACACTACACTGCCAGGAATACTGCATAACATGAAGAACATCATCGGTTCAACAAAATCACCCAAAACTTGCCCAACGATCAATGTGGATCATCAAAACAAAAAGAACATAATTAGGGAACACCAACAAGCACGTTAGAATCATCAACAATAGCTGCACCAACACCATTCATCAAATCTTCATCGATCAACATCTAAACCTCAAGAATACTCAAACAACAACAACTGCCACAAGGAAAGAAAACTTTCAAAGCACCAAATCATGAACCATCTGAAATGAAGATACAAAAGAACATCCCAAACAATCTCCCAAAAAATTAGTTCAAGATCTGATCACATCGGAATATACCGAAGGAAATACCAAACTCTGCAAAGCACTGATCAGAAAAACCAAACTGCAAACCGGATCATATGATATGATCAATTAAGCTTTCTAGATCACAAAAACCAATACAGAAAGATATAATGATACTAGAAATACTCCATACACCAAATCATGATCCCAATCTGCAATCACCAAAGAAATAAATCACAGGAACATCTTGACATCAATGACAATATATCCTACTAGCAACAATGTCCAACAGTTACATTCATTACAAATTCCGGACCCAAATTATGACTCACACACTACACCAATGTCGTTACTCATCCTCCAGTTCCAGACTTAATCCGGACCCAAAAAGGACAACCCAATACAATAAAAAATAAGAATAGAACCAAGATACACATGAATATAAATCGATCAACACCATATCTTGTAAACAAAGAAATCTAGATCACCAACGACTCAACCAATCCATGTTGAATATCAACTATAGTACATATTCTGGAGCACCAAAGATTCCAGGATCACATCTACCAAATTACCAACACCAAAACCATGTGCTGACATCAATGACAACCAATCGTAATCATCAACATCACATTTACAACAACATTATCATACAATATATAAATTTACTCTACATTAATGAATACTACACACCCTTACAATAAAATATCCACACTACCACCCCCTACTCACCCTTGGCTTGACTAAAACAAATTACAATATACACAACACTTAACTAACTCAATTTATTTTAAAATAATAAGCTTTGCATGATAATAATTAACGAGAAATATATTTTCTATCATATTTTTAATCTATCAAATTTGTTATTTATTTAATATATTTTTTAATCTAACAAATTTCTCATTTTGTAAATTTTATCTATCTTTAATCCATAAATAAAATGTCTTTGCATAATTTAAGAATTTATTAATTTAAAAAATAATTATTTAAAATTAATCATATATAAAGACAAAAGCAACATAAAGTAGATTCCTTTCATCACACTAAGTAAATGATAGAACTTTTCTAAACAAATTTGATTGACTTGTTATGGTGAAAAGACATCTAGATCACTTGATGATACCTTCTACATTAAATAATAGAATGAATGAATACTACATTCTATAAATTCTAGACAATACAAGACCATGTGTGTGATATTCACATGAACTTGTCTAAATATGAAAATACAATCAAGTTTCAAAAATATAAACATCAAATTAATTAATAATTTTGAATGGTTCAAACAATGTTGTTAGTGCTATATGAGTTGCATTGAAAAAAAATTCATGCTACATTGACATTGTATCACTTTATACAAGAGCCATATGAGTTACAATGAAGAAAATTTAAGTGACTACTTCTCTATATTAATAAGAGTCATAGGTATGTCATACATTATGCAATAGAGATACAAAAAAATGATAATATATAGGGATTCAAAGTGGTTGGGAAATTTTGATGATGGCAAGTTCACTTCTTATTACAAATTCTACCTTATTTTTGGTCCTATTTATCGATTGAGAAAGACATGACATGCTATTGGTCTATCTTCTAGTAAGATTGGGTATCGGAGTTGAGAATAAGTATTCAGGTTATTCAAGTTGACATATAGAGGCTATTTGGCTTGAATGCATCCTCTCCAAGTTAGTATTTATTTAATTAACCATTTGTCATTTAGTGTGATGACTAGAGTGCAATCTAGATCTTGATAAAATTAGTCCATTATTAAAAAATTGAACAAAAAGCAATCCATAAACACCATATCAAAGAATTGATTTATGGGAAGCTCAAATTACTCTTTAATATTGCCCAACTTTAGAGTATATTATAGACATAATCACCAAACTTTTATAGAAAGTAAGTGTCTTCATTTACAATATTTTCTAGGAGTGTGATAGCCCATTCCTTGGGGGCTACCTCATGCTCTCTATCTCCTTACTCATTTTGGGGAGGATTTTCTCTCTCCTCTTTGAGGGCTTTCTCTCTTTGGAAGGGGAATCTATTATACATGGGTACCTAGCATGGCTAAAAAAATTTGTGACACATTTTTATCCACCTAGGCTACATTAAGGGAGGTATTTGTGTAAAATTTATTTTATTTTATTAGTTTATCATGTATTTTCTTACACATAGTTTATCTTTATTTGGCTAATCAAAGTATGTGTCATAGGTTGGGAGACATAGTATTCTTTTGATGGAGCTACTCTTCCCTCTTATAGAATTTTGGGGGTTAAAATTTCCCATTTGATTTGGTATCTGCCTTCCCTCCCTTGTCTTTTTCATAAATGCACTCATCCTCTTTTTTTTTCATGATTTAGTTGGTAGAACAACAATATCAAAGTCCTATTTAGTTTTTAATCTTGATCTTATTTTTTTAGGCTAATTTATAGGCATAAGATATCGACTATTCTTTTCTTATCATAAAATGTAGCACAAATAATGAGAGATATAAAAATTGCATTTATCATAAGAAGATCTACCATTCGCATAATGTTTCATATATAGTTAAATAATGAAATTGCATATATCATGATAAATTCATTAGACATGCAAGATTTTACAATACAAATAATTACTCTATGTCAGTGATTATTACAAACTCTAACAATGAAAAGTCAACATGAACCCCCTTACCAAAAAATAAAAATAAAAAATAAAATTTTTAATGTATTTAATACTTATTAGGAAAAATTAAGCTTTGCATGATAATCTTCAACGAGAAGTATATTTAATTTTATATTTTTAATCTATGATGATTGTTACTTGTTTAATATTCATTTTATCCAACAAAATTTTTATTTTGTAAACTTTGTCTATCCTTAATCCATGATTAAAATATCTTTACATAATTTCAAATTATCAAATTTTAAAAATAACTTAAAATCAATCATTTACAAAGAAAAAAATAACTTAAAGTAGATCCCTTTCATGACACAAAGTTCATGAGAGAGCTTCTCTAGGGAAACTTATTAACTTGTTATGATGATAAGATTGATAAGATATTTAGATCACTTGATGATATCTTATCCATTGCATAATAGGATTAATGAAGACTATGTTACCTAAATGTTAAACATTACTAACACATAATAGTATGTGTTATTCACATGTACTCGTCTAAATATGAAAATGTAATGAAGATAAAAAAAAAATCTTTAAATTATTAAACAATTTCTATTATTTACAATTTTTGATCATTATCATCTAAAAAAATGAAAAATTTTGTAAATAAAATTTTTAAAATTGAATAAGGCAATGTATTGTATAACTATTTTATCTTTAATATAGAAGTCTAATAAGTAAATAAAGATAAAATATAAATAATTTTATAAGCATATACAAATTTATTTATTTATTTTTCTTTAGAGTAAGTTAAAAGCTAAGAAATTGGTGTGATTAAATTGGCTAATACATAACAATAACTATAAATAAAGCTCAAAATTCAAAATATTTAAAAAATAAGGTTAGAACTTTTTTACATGACAATTACAAATTAAAATTATAAAGAAAAAATCTCTTAAAATGTATTTGACCAGATAATATTTAGACAAAAATTGTCATGAATAAAATACATATCTAATGGATAATGACAATATTATCACCTTCATTGTTGTTCCAAAAACAACATAAGCTTACAAAAAGGTTGTAGCTTAATAGTTTGAGAAAAATTGATGAGCGTAACATTGTGTTTCTTGATTGCACCATCCATCAAGGTTTAAAAATCTCAGAGGTATGATATAAGCAATGAGACAAATGGTGTCCTTGGTGACTTTGGTAGAATGGGCACCCTCATTTCTTGTATTTTAAATGAAGATAGAATAATATATCTTGTGGTTTTTAGGTTAAACAACACACTCTAATCTTTGACTTGCTTAGGTGGCTTTTAACTTCCATGACTTCTAGGGCCCACTTATTAGTGTGATTTCATATGAGCCATGCAAACAAGTCAAATTAGAGTGTGTTGTTTAAGCTTGCTTGACTTATGCTCCCATATTAGATAACAAAATCAACTCACACATAATATTAAATCCTCCATTAAAAAATAATTGATTATCTCTACAAATAAAACAAGAAAAAAAAACCATCAAGAAATTAAAAACCACCATTCTCACACTCTTCAAGATTCTAATTTGAATGAATAGTATGTGGAGATGAGGAGAAACTTCCAACCAATTTTCCTCCATAGTTCCCTCATTGCAACAAAGATTTCCCAACAATTATAGCATGGTGGAGTTAGAGGAACTTGTCTTCAACCTTTCCCTAGGCCTACAACTCTACCTCTGCATTCTCATATAGGCCCTTGAAATCCATTGTGGTTGGCGCATTACATAGATTTGTTCATCTCTAATTTCAGAGTGTATTGTTTAAACTCACATTTTCTCATCAATAAAACCTTGCTTTGGCATGGAGTTGAAGCGTCATCCTCTCAAATCTATTGGGACTAACTTGTGACTTGACATGTATCCATTTCCACCTTGTGTGATCCTTAGGGGCATGTCCAAATCAGGGAGTATATCCTTTTCATGGTTTTGTTTAGCAAATAAGAGAGGATTAAATCTAAGGATAATCATGTGTCTAGTCCATGCATTCCTTAATTGTGATTTGATTGATAAATACCAAAAGCTTTCATGCTCATTAGCATGGCCAAGACCACCTAGTGTCCAACTATTTGACCTTGGTGTGATAGATTCAAAGGAGGTGGGGCTATTAGGTATGCTTGTCCTTATGAGAAGGTATGACTTGTTATGAGATAGGGAGATCATGTGGAGAAGTTGGAGGAGTATGGAGAGGAGGTGGAGTTGGTGGTGTGAAAGGGGTAACAACATGACATCTTTGCATTTATGTTCAATTTTGATTCCTTGAAGAATTTATGGACTGCACCATGGCATTTATGTAGGCCTATTAATAGCTTACCTAATGGATACATTGGATGGTCATATTTTGGTATTTTATTTTATTTGTTCTGGGTATATACCTTCATGAGAAAGAAAAAATAGGAGTGTAATTTATAATGGAAATATCTCTTGAATGACCTTAACTCTATTTTGTGTGGGGAAAACTGAATGATAGGGATACTCTCACTCTCTTGTGCTATCATGCTCACTATCAATAAAATTTATCATTGTAGTTTTCTTTGGACTTGAATCTTTGTATATTTCAAAGTGTGATATCTTTCACCTACCTTTTTTTAAGTAAAAATGTTTAATATAATTTCTTTTTAATAATACTATAAACACTTATTCCTTAAAAAACTAAATTTTTTTAAAGACATGTCATTTCTTAAGATAAGCTTTGCTTTGCAAATTTTGTTTATTCTTTAGACAAATTGATTGATTGGAAATACTAATAAGGCACCTAAGCTAATTGATGGTGTCTTAACCATTGGGTAGTAGAATTAATGAGTATTACATTTTATACAGTCTAACCACTATACAATTTTATATGTGATGTTTGCAAACTATTATCTCAGCATAAATACATGATTATGTTTAAAAAATACGGACCTCAAGTTTATTAACAACCTCTGTGCGTTTTAAAAAAACAAGTTATTACCCCTATCTTAGTCAAACTAAGAGTGATATAATCCTCCATTATAAATGATATACTTAAAAAGTGAGCATTATAATCTAATCATATTTGTAAATATTGTTAATAAACATTTAAGATTAGAGAAGGTAGTTTATTGTATAATTATTTAATCTTTATTACATAGGCCTATTTTATCAAGTAAATTTAGATAAAAAATTAGTAATTTTATAAATGTTTTTACATTTTTTAATTTTTATTTCTATTTTTCTACTATCCCACTAAAAAATGTTCAGACTCCTTTCAATTTCATTTTTACATTCATTGATTTTATCCTTTTGATTATTTATTATTCTTCTATTTATCAAAATCATGCATGAGATAGATTATTTTCAGCAATTTTGATATCATGTTATAGATATTTTATTGTGTTGGTTATATACTATAATTAAACCATCTTGTGTTACATATTTGCTTGATGTTTTATTGAGTTTGTTTGTGTGTTCTCCCTAATGGTGGTTTAATTCGAAACAATCAACTTGGATTAAATTGTTGTGTTTTATTTCCATCTCACTTGAGTTTAAGCTATGAAATGTGTCTTGTATGAACTTGTGATCCTAAATCCAAATAGGTTAATTATGAATTCTTGAGTCTTGTGGAAACCCATAAAATTGATGCAGAGGGATCTTCTACTCTAGAACTCCCAAGGGTTCAATCACTCAAGGTGACACACCAGAGGATCCTTCTACATTCTAGGTGTTACAAACTCTCCATTCCAACTCCTATTGATCATGACTGATCATCTCATCAATTTGTCTAAGACTGCACTTTCAAGGTTTTGATAACCTACTCACTCCTCTGGACCCTACTCTAGGATCAATACTTTTCTCTTAGTCTTCTCCATACCCTAAAACCAAGGTAGACTCTCCCCACATTGTATTTGGAAGCCTTACAACCCAAATAAGATCCAAACTAGGTCCACAAGACAAAATGCTATCACTATCCTAACACTAGTTGCTTGACAGTCAACCAATACCCCTTAAGGTGAACACCCAAAAAATGGTTATAACCACTTCCAAAACACTTAAGGCACTTTCACAACCATCTAGGCTCTATCCATACCCCATGGCATCTTTGGAATCAACTTGTCTTGGAAAATACTCTCCTTACCTTATACTGTCCTAACTGTGCAAGTTTGCTGCTATCTCGGGTAACTCACTGGTTTAGCCCTTCCTTTGGGCACTCCACTTGCACAAAAACCTTGGGAAGGTAGTAAAAACACCATAAAACCTCCCTCTAAGCTCTCCTAGCCATAACACACTTTGTCACCTCCAACAAAGTCTCTACCATTGATCGTGATAGTCATTCCTTGCCTTTGTGACTATTCTAACAGTCTGAAACCATCATGAAGCACATGCCAAATCCTTGCATGACACCCTGCACACACCCTAGATAGGTAGTATACACCCTTAACCTCATCCCTGCCCAAAATGAGGATTGGTTAAACATTAAAATAAAAGATATTACATTTACAAAGCCAATGGATACCTTAAGCCAGGGTTTTGACAGTTTTTGCGAGAATGCAAATAACTCTTGCTAAACACAATAAAAATGAATGCCACTAAGACCAAAATGACATGGGGTCAATTATTTTATAATCCCATTTACTATTCCTTCAAAACAAATAGAATTTAATAATTAAAACCACAAAGAATCAAACTGTCACCGTGAAGAAGGCAGGAAAAGTGCAAAAAATACAGCTTATATTGATCAAAACTCAAATCCCACATACATCAACCTTGTTTCTATCATATCTTGGACTTTTATAATGTATTTCATCCTCCAAGACCAAAATCCACCTTGTAACTACCCATAACTACCTTTTTTTGCAAAGTTGTAACAAAAGTTGCTCAAAAGTTGTCAAGATTGACAATTTCATTTGTCAACTTGACAATCTGAAAACTAATCACTCCAACCAACTCAAATGGTCATTAAATGAACTTTTAAACATTATTACATGATTTTATTCTTCATATTACCTATTCTACCCTTCAAAACACAATTTTAGCCTTTTCTAGGCCTAATTGCCAACATTGACAATTTTACAGTTTTTGATCTTTTCTTTACATTTCATTGCACATTTAGGCTCTATTGGCCATTATTACATTGTTTTAAGACCTTAAAGGCCTTTTAGACTTAATTTATCATTGATTCTTCATGAGGGCCTATCAGTGACCCTAGTGCACCTTGTCTCCATAGGTCTTCATAGGTGCTCCATAGGTGCTCCTGCACCATACTCCTGGGGACAAAGAATTCAAGGTCCCCTTGAATATATGCCTCCTCTTTCTGATCTTCCAATTCATAGGTACTTACTATTTGTACCCTGCAAGAAAATTTCTATGCTTTGGTGGCTCATTGCAACTCCTCCCAAGCAAATGGTACTCAATATAAGGACCTCCAACATTGTCATCCAAGTAAACACTCAACAAACCTGCATACAAATGATTAGAAAAAAAAAATATAGTATCATCATTGATTTCAATATCAACTTGTTCCATCATAGGAAAATATTTTGTGCCAACATCTAAATTGAGTCAACCCTACCATGGCTTCTCCATTCTTCCTCTATGGCTACATACAATGCCCATAGATCAGGTTCTTCTCCTTCACCAAATTCACTCTCGTTCTCATGCCATTCACCTTGGCATCTCAACTCATCATTTACCTTCAAGGCTTCCTCATTAGCCTTCTTCTTTGTTGTTATTAGCCTCTTCACAGGCCAAACTACCCTCTTTTGCACCCTCAAGTGCCAACTCTTCACTTTCCTCTCTAGGTTTTCCAACCTCAACTTCATTTGTGCTTCATGAAGTTCATATTCCTTTCTCAATTTCTCCCTCTCTTATGTAAGTCTTCTTAACTTCTCATCAATCTCACCAAGTTCTTTCTTCAATGTACTCAACTCTTCTTAATCTCTCCTCTTCCTCTCTTCTTCTTTCTTCTTTCTCTCATCCTCTTTTCCTTTTTTCTTCCTTCCACCATCCAAGTATTCTTTGAAAGAATTATACAACTCTCTTTCTGACCTTGTCAGATACATCTTCTTCCCTATCTAGGATTCCTACACACATCCCAGACCTTTTACTTGCTCTGATGCCATCTGATGTAGAGGGATCTCCTACTCTAGAACTCCCAAGGGTTTAGTCACTCAAGGTGACACACCAGAGGATACTTCTACATGCTAAGTGTTACAAACTCTCCATTCCAACTCCTATTGATCATGATTGATCATTTCATCAATTTGTCTAAGACTGCACTTTCAAGGTTTTGATAACTTACTCCTTTGGACCCTAATCTAGGATCAATACTTTTCTCTTAGTCTTCTCCATGCCATAACACCAAGGTAGACTCTCCCCACATTGTATTTGGAAGTCTTACAACCCAAATAAGATCCAAACTAGGTCCACAAGACAAAATGCTAACAATGTCCTAACACTGGTTGCTTGACAAACAACCAATACCCCTTAAGGTGAACACCCAAACAATGGTTATACCCACTTCTCAAATACTTAAGGCACTTTCACAACCATCTAGGCTCTATCCACATCCCATGGCATCTTTGTAATCAACTTGTCTTAGCAAATACTCTCCTTACCTTATACTGTCCTAACTGTGCCAGTCTGCTGCTATCTTTGGTAACTCACCACTTTAGCCCTTCCTTTGGGCACTCCACTTGCAAAAACACCTTGGGAAGGTATTAAACACACCATAAAACCTCCCTCTAAGACCTCTTAGCCATAACACACTTTGTCACCTCCAACAAAGTCTCTACCATTTAATATGACAATCATTCCTTGCCTCTGTGACTATTCTAACAGTTTGAAACCATCATGAAGCACATGAAAAATCCTTGCATGACACCCTACACACACCCTAGATAGGTAGTAGACACTCTTAACCTCATCCCTACCCAAAATTAGGATTGTTAAACATTAAAACAAAAGATATTACATTTACAAAGCCACTAGATACCCTAAGCCAAGGTTTTCACAGTTTTTGTGAGAATGCAAATAACTCTTGCTAAACACAATGAAAATGAATTCCAATAAGACCAAAATGACATGGGGTCAATTATTTTATAATCCCACTTACTATTCCTTCAAAACAAATAGACTTTAATCATTAAAACCACAAAGAATCAGATTGTCACCATGAAGAAGGTAGGAAAAGTACAGAAAATACAACTTATATTGATCAAAACTCAAAGCCCACGTACATTACCCTTGTTTCTATTGGATCCTAACATTTTATTATGTATTTTGTCCTCCAAGACCTAAATCCACCTTGTAACTACCCATAACTACCTTTTTTTGCAAAGTTGCAACAAAAGTTGCTCAAAAGTTGTCAAGATTGACAATTTCATTTGTCAACTTGACAATCTGTAAAACTAATTGCCCCAACCAACTCAAATGGTCATTAAATGACCTTTTAAACATTATTACATTATTTTATTCTTCATATTACCTATTCTACCCTTCAAAACCCAATTTTAGCCTTTTCTAGGTCTAATTGCCAACATTGACAATTTTATACTTTTTGATCTTTTCTTTACATTTCATTGCACATTTAGGCTCTATTGGACATTATTAAATTGTTTTAAGACCTTAAATACCTTTTAGACTTCATTTCTCATTGATTCTCCATGAGGGTCTATCAGTGACCCTAGTGCACCTTGTCTCCATAGGTCTTCATAGGTGCTCCATAGGTGCTCCTGCACCATACTTGATGCAAAGATTTCCTTGTAACCTACCAAACACCTCAAAATGTATGACACTAACCTCTCAAGACAACAATGGGATCCTAGCAAGACAGGGCTCTACAACATTAATTCAATTTTCTCACCATCTTCAAGACTCCAACCTACTCAACTTGGGTAAATGGCTCCAACATACACTTTGAGACCTCCAAGGGTTATGGACCCTTAGAACACTTGTTTTGGGTCAAACATGACTCACTTGAACCAGATCCAACAGTGGTTTTGAGGATTCAATCCTATTCTCCATAGTACCTTCACAATTAGGCCTATTTGCTTGTAGCCCTTTTTAGCGAGTAAAGGGACCTTAAGTTCACACTTTCCCAAACACCCTGGAATTTTTTTTATGGATTCAAGTACCCTTTTGGAAGTTACACAATTCCCCAAAAGGAAGGGTTTGGGTCTAATAAACAAAGGTTTGAACCGGTACGATGTTGACTATCCTAAAGGGCTAATTAGGCCTCCATTTGTAAAGAACCTATACCCAGATGAGTAAACCAGGAAATTAAAAACCCATGGATGTGTGGGGAACCATAAAAAATATTGGATCATAAGATTACACACCTAGAATCATCACCATTTGCATACAAGGGTAACTTTGATGTTCAAGGTCTAGGTAACCACATAGAGATGTCTACCTAGGGTCACTTTAAGCACACCTCTCCCTTGCTCCTCCTACAATTTTTTTTTGGAATCCTAGAATACACTGACCATACTTTCCTTTCACCAAATCCCATGGATCTTAGATTGATAAATTGTAAGTTCTGGCCATGGAGGAGGAAAAACCCAAGGTAAACCCTCATTTTCTGGGCACCTACAGTAAAATTTGAATATCAGGAGCAAATCACACAACTAGAAATTCAAAAAAAATCCAAAATCCAAAACAAAGATAAATCTCCTCTCCAACCAATTCACATCATTTGGGATTGATCCCAATCTGTACAGTACCGTACCTCGTACCAAAACTCCAGAATTGCAGGAAAAACTCAGAATTTTATTAGTTTGTTGTCACAAAACTTTCCTTCATACCGTCTCCCCTTGGGAATTGGATCCACAAGGTGTATATACAACTCCACAACTTCTCTCAACCAAAACCAAGAGGTTAGAGTCATTGGAGGAGTTCAAACAAACAAAAATGCAAAAAGTGCATAAAAAGTTGCTCATGACAACTTTTGACAACTTTTGCAAAAGTTGTCAAAATGTCATCTTTCACCTCCTAATGCCTTGGATCAAGTATAAACACTCCTAAAACATCCTAGAAGCACTAAAACCACTAGGATAACTATGTCCAATGCACATTTGATCCCTATTGTCCAAAAGTACTAATTGGCTTATAGAAGTGCCAAAATAAGAGTTTGGCTCACAAGATGGGGTTGTTTATTACAAACACACAATGCATGATTGAGACATATACAAAAAATTCTAAAGGCATGTTCTATGCCTTATCCTCCCTCCTCTGAGTCTGACTTATCATCTTGAAGGGATGCTCCTGCACCATACTCCTCGAAAGAAGAAATCTCAAGTCCACTTGAGATGAGAGTTTGCAGGTTTGCACCATGGTCTTTGATCTGCTATTCTATCATCTAGACTACTTCAGAATTAGGTTGTCCTTTCCAAGCCACCAAATAATCCATGTAGACTTTGCTCCTTGTTTGCCTTGCAACCTTAGTGTCTAGAAACTTATGCAACTTTGGTGGTTCATATTTGGGAATGTCATCATCTGCAATAACCTGAATTGTGTCTTCTCCTATATTAACCCTACATTTATAAAGAGTTAAGTCACATACATTAAAGATAGGTGAAAAACCAAGATCAGGTGGGAGTTGAAGTTCATAGGCATTTGGGCCACATTTATTCAAGATTTTGGTAGGGTCCAATCTTTCTTTGCATAAGCTTTGTATATCTTCCTTTTGGAAGTCTTTCCTTCTTCAAGTGAACCCACACCAAGTCTCCCACATCAAACTGAGCATCTCTCTTCTTTTTTTCAGCATGAGCTTTATATCTTTCTGCAGATTATTGAAGATGAGTTTTAACTTGGTCATGGATTTCCTTTATGGCGGTAGCAAAGGTTTCCCCATCTTCACTAATGGATTCTCTTTGAGGTAGCTCTCTCAATTCCATCACACCCCTTGGATGGATGCCATATACAATTTGGAAGGGTGACTTACTGATACTCCTATTCATTGTATCATTATAGGAGAATTTTGCCTGAGACAATATACTATCCCATCTTTCTCCATGTTGTCTAGTAAAAAAACCTTAGTAGATTCCCTAGTGAACTGTTTACAACTTCAGTCTGGCCATCCGTTTGGGGATGGTAGGCTGAGGAGAAGGATAAATTGGTACCAAGCTTCTTCCAAAGGGTCCTCCGGAAGTGACCAATAAATTTCACATCCCTATCAGAGACTATAGTCAAAGGCAAACCATGTATTCAGACAATATCCTTGAAGAACAAGTCTGCAACATAAGAAGCATCACAAGTGGTTTTGCATGGCAAGAAATGTGCCATTTTACTAAACCTATCCACCACTACAAAAACACGATCATATCCTTTCCTTGTCCTAGGCAGTCCTAAAAAAAATCCATACTTATACTTTCCCATGATCTTGAAGGGATGGGTAAAGGTTGGTATAGGCCTGCATTTGTGGACTTTCCCTTTGCCTTTTGGTAGATCACACATGTCTCCACAAATATTCTGACATCTGCCTATAGTTTGGGCCAAAAGTAGTGTCTCTTCACCAAATCTAGTGTCTTGTCAAGACCAAAATGGCTTGCCATTGCTCCACAATGTTTCTCCTTAATTATATTCAGGCTCATAGAGCATTTGGGTATGCATAGTTGTGCACCCTTAAACAACAATCCATTTTGAATCAAAAATTTAGAATACTCAACATGAAACCATTCATCAAATGAATTACATACCTTATAGGCCTCTCCAAAGTATTCATCACCCTCATACATGGCTTTCAAGGATTCTATTCCAACACTCTCCAACTGGATCTGATTTGCAGTTAGGACTCTTCTACTCAAAGCATCTACCACCTTATTCTTGACCCCTTTCTTGTGCTTAAGAATGAAAGTTAAATCTTTTAGGGTCTCTACCCACTTCATGTGCCAGTGATTCAAATTTTCTTAACTATTTATAAAGCTAAGGGCATGATTGTCTGTGAAGACTATGAATTCTTTTGGTAGCAAGTAGTGTTTCCACTTTTTCAAGGATTGTACTAGAGCATACATCTCTAGGTCATAGGATGAATATCTTCTCTTTGCCTCATTCAACTTCTCACTGAAGAAAGAAATAGGTCTTCCCTCTTGACTGAGCACTTCCCCAATAGCCATGTGACTAGCATCACACTCCACTTGGAAGATCTTGTTGAAATCAGGTAGGGCAAGGATCGGCTGCTCTGCAACTTTTCTCTTCAATGTTTCAAAGGAGTTATCTACTTCTTCTATCCAACTAAACCTGCACTTTTGTCCTCCCTTTATGGTATCAAGCATAGGAGCACAAATATGGCTAAAGCCTTTTATAAAATTCCTATAGAAGGTAGCTAAGCCATGAAAACTTCTAAAATCATTCATTGTTCTAGGTGTAGGCCAAGACAATATGGCACTCACCTTTTCTTGATCCATTTTCAACTCACCATACGAGATTACAAACCCCAAGTAAACAATCTCTTCCTACATAAAGAAACACTTTTCCAAGTTGATCATTAATTTTTCTTCATACAATCTTCTTAGGACCAGGTCTACATGTTTTAGATGTTCTCCTTTGGTTTGACTAAAAACTAGAATTTCATCTAGGTAGACTATAACAAATTTCCTTATAAAATCCCTCAAGACTTCATTCATTAACCTCATAAAGGTACTAGGTGCATTGGATAAGCCAAAGGGATTGACCTTCCACTCATACAACCCCTCATTTTTTTTAAATGCAGTCTTCCACTCATCTCCCGGCCTAATCCTAATCTGATGATAACCACTCTTTAAGTCAACCTTTGTAAAATACCTAGCACCCCCCAAGCAATGTAATAAATCTTCAATCCTAGGCATTGGAATCCTATACTTGATAGTAATCTTGTTGATAGCTCTTAAGTCGGTGCAAAGCCTCCAAGTGCCTTCCTTTTTGGGTGCCAAGACTGCAGGGACTGCACATGGGCTCAAACTTTTGCCAATCAATCCGGATCCCAACAAATCTTCAACTTGTTTTGCCATCTCAACATTCTGATCTGGTGTGAGCTTGTATGCTGCTTTATTAGGCAAGGTGGATCCAGGTATAAGGTCTATACAATGGTTTATGTCCCTCATGGGAGGTAGTGACCTTGGCATGCCATCAGAGATGACACCCTTGTATTTGTTTAGTAGCTGCTGCACTGCAGGGTCAATCAACCTCAATCTATCCTTTCTCTTGTCTTCAGACCTCTCCACCTTTGTTACTGTTGGACTAGGGATACAAGCATAATAGACCATGTCTTCATCTTCCATGTTCTTCATGAATTGCTTCCCTCCTAACATCAACACCTTGGCCTCCTTTTGTTTGGTCTCCTCCTCATTCTCCATCAAAGGTAACAACTCAATCACCTTACCATATTTGGTGATGGAATATGTGTTCCTAACACCATCATGTTGTGTCTTCAAATCAAACTGCCATGGTCTCCTAAATAGAAGATGGCAAGCATCCATCTTTGCAATGTCAAACATCAACCTATCTCTATAGGTTCCAATCTGGAATTCTACCCAAGCCTACTCTTCCACAACAACTTGTTGTCCTTGTGTGAGCCATGAGACCTTGTAGGGGCAAGGGTGAGGCAGTCTCCTCCACTTTAGTTTCTCCACCATCTCTAGAGAAACAAATTTCTCATTTGAACCAGAATCTATTAGGACCTTGCATACTTTTCCACCCTCTTTTCAAGTGGTCTTGAATAGAGACTTCCTCTGTGGGGGTTCTTTATCAGACATCTTCATAGTAGTTACTACTCTTCTGATCATCAAAGCTTCACCTCTTTCAGGGTAGCCATAGCTATCAGGGGTATTGACACTTTTGTATGTATTTTCACTTTGCACACTTTGGCAGTCAGCCTCTAAAATCAAGATACACCTTATGATACATTTTGGTGCATTCTATTATTGTCATTTTGATTGGCTTTCTAGTTTTTATGTTGGTTCCAGACCTTGTATGACCATTTATGGCCTATAAATATTTGTATATATATAATGGATAGTTAGATATGTGAATTATATTTCTTTTCCTTCTAGTTTGGAGTGACTATCTTTAGAAATGAAGAAGTTATGAAATTTTTGGTGAAAGTTGTTGATTGCAGATTTGAGGTTTCCTGAGAACAGTCATGTTACGACATATGGTATGGACTCATATGGAATAATTATGACCTATAAATAGATTTATTGGAAATATATGTGAATCCTCTTTCTTTTCCTTTTGGTTTGAGTTGTTTTTGTTTATATTTGTGAAAGTTATGAAGATTTTGGTGAAAAATGGTTTTAAACCGTCTTCAGAGGAGTTGCAGGCAATGATTTATCTTTATATTTTATCGTGTTGGTTATATAATATAATTTAACCATCTTGTGTTACATATTTGCTTGATGTTTTATTGAGTTTTTTTGTGTGTTCTCCCTAATGGTGGTTTAATTCGAAACAATAAACTTGGATTAAATTGTTGTGTTTTATTTCCATCTCACTTGAGTTTAAGCTATGAAATGTGTCTTGTATGAACTTGTGAGCCTAGATCCAAATAGGTTAATTATGAATTCTTGAGTCTTGTGGAAACCCATAAAATGTGTTTACATTTTTTCATAGGTTGTTCAACTCTTACGATTAATTTTTTTTATTATCATTTTTATCATTTTTAGTTTGTGCTTATAAATGAAAAAATATTTTGATAATTGATTACGTTATAGTTTTTTACTTAACACTGCATTATATATTTTTGAGTTATAAAGAGGAAGTATATTTCTTATTTAGGAAATTGATTATTATTATGCAAATATATCTGATGCTATTTCTTATGTTTGGCTCAATTGAAAATATTAAATTAGGTAAATCCTTGATTAATAGAAAATTACATTACGAAATGGGTAAAGATAGTAATATTACATAAAGTTTAATTTGGAAATTAAAAAGGTTTCTTTCGGAAAGATTGTGTTGGCAGATTGTTAAATTGATGGAGGCCATTGTAACATCCCAATTGTATTATTTTTAAGATTCTTCATTTTACACCAAAACTATTGTGAAATTTTTTCAAAAAATTATGATTGAAAAAGTATTTTTACATGCCCTTAGCTTCAAAATAGTATTAGATTTTAGAATTTTAAATTTTGAAATTTTTAGGTGGTGTTTGAGCTTCCACCATTGAAATTTAGGATTTTACAAGTTTCATGCATGTTAAAAAATTAAAAAAATTGAGTTCCACTTTTGTTTTTAATATTATTTTGCAACATAAATCCCCCATGGAAAGATAATCGATAATCATATGGCTATAGTTGTGCTATGATTGGACCTCATGTTCTATATCATTTACTATGTTACCTCAGGTGGTGATATCTTTAGGTTTTAATAGAATGGACTTTCACCCCCATCCATTTGTAATGCAAACAATGTCATGGTCAATGAAAGGTAAGAAAAGATTCATGATTAAAAATAATGATGTACACCTTTCAACACTTAAATTTATTAATCCATGAGTCCATTTATCATATCCCATGTGGTTACAATGTATGATCGTGAAGGACATGAAACAAATGTCAATATTGTTGAGGACCTTATCATATGAGCATACTCCTCAAACTCTACACATTTTCTAGTGATTCCATATAATGTCACTCCATTAGTGTGGGTCTATGATACTCCCTTTTTTATTTTTGTATTGAATTGTGAGTTAGATGAATGCTTGTGAACCCATTTGTATATGTTTGGTTGATGTGTGTTAGAATTAATGCTAGTCCCAAAAACACTCAGAGGGGGGGAGGGGGTGAATAAGCGTCTAACCGGTTAGCAGAATGTTCAAACTTATTAAGAACTTTGTATCCCAAAATAGTGTACTGGTAAATAAGAATAACAGAGACAACATAGATAACACACCGTAACACAAGATATTTAACGAGGAAACCTGGTGTGGGAAAAACCTCAGTGGGATTTGTGACCCACAATATTCACTCACTGGCCAATGAATAAATATTACTTACAATGAGGGGCTTGCACATGCAGGAAGGCTAGCAGCCTAGAACTCACTGCTCAATCACAAAAAAAAGTCACACTGACTTACAAAATGGATTATCAAAATCCAATACAATGTACTGCTTTAGATCAGCATCAACTATGCTAGGTTCAGTATCGATTTAAGCTAAGTCTATTACCAAAAACCTTCGCTATCGACTATATCACAAATATCATCGTTACACTTTTTTCTTTCTTTTTTTCACAATGACCTATAAGATCTCATACATATATATGAGTCTTTTACAATATGCCATGTCGGCTTTTACAAAAGATAATTACAATATAAAACAATAAACAAAGTTTTTTCCATGTCGGCCTGAGTGTCGATATGCATTATTGCTCTTGTCAGTGAAGTGCCTGCCGATGTATGTAGAAGTCTATTGTCGATGCCGGTAATTGCCAGTGGGTTGATAGATGTTTTCTAGTTAGTTGCCAGTTGGTTTCCATCAATGAAAACATCAACTATTCTCATAAGAGTGTAGAATGCCAACAATCTCCCCCTTTGGCATTGATGACAACACTCATGAGAAAAATACAAAAACCTGTTCCAAAAACTGAAGTCCAAAAAGTTTCCAAAAAGATGTGCTCCCCCTGAGCAAATGATCTCCTTTGAAGAAGTATTATTTTCTCCACTACTTCCCCTTTGACATCAATGACAATGGTTGTCAATAATAGTCAAATGTGCAAAATTCACCTCAAAGTCTGTAACCGGTTGGTTACAATCTGAAAGATATCTGCCAAAACCAAGTTCAAACTCTACATAAACCTTTTGTTGTCCTTCAAAGTTGCCTCAGTTTGTCGGATCGTGTCAGTGAGAAAATGCATGTGATCTTCCGGTGATCGTTCTCCCTGAAGTAATGACTTATATATTTCTATTCTCTAGGAAATAAGATTGTCCAACTTAGGACCAAGCTTATTTTTAAGCTCTCTGGCATTAGACCTTATCCTTTCCTTTTCTTTTTCAATTTTCTCTAATTTTTCTTTAAATCCCACCATTTCTTGCTCAAAAATTGATATGTGACTAGATGAACCAATTAAGTTATCCTCTATGTCATCAATTTCCTTTTGTATTTTATTGACCTCCTTTTCTATGTCCTCTGTTAGAAGGTGAGGTTTGCATGTTTCCCTGTATAGCTCTTTGTACTCCAAAATAGTAGAGTTCAGTGCTAGTACTAATGTATTTAGGTGTTTAATGCACTTCTTTATGGTGTCATTAAAGAATTTGTTCTTCTCCTTTTCAACTTTGTCCTTTATTGTGTCCCCATTCACTTTATCAACCATTATTACATTCTCAACAATAAATTTGGACAATGTGTCCAATTTGCCTAAAGAATCCTTAATATGATCTATGTTACAATTAGGTGCAATCAATTTAAGAATAGGTACAGTATTATCAATTGCTTTGTAGGCCAAAGCATTGCAATATGTTATCTTTTTTATTGAGTCCAAGAGTACCTATGTAACATTTGTAGGTCTGAATTCGCTTGAAGTGCCAGAAGTCTAACCAACTGCCTTTATTACCTCTATGCTTCCATTAGTTGTAACCATTTTAACTGTGTTTACCTCCGGTGGATCAGTCTGTGTTTGCATCTCAACTAGCAAGGGTTTCTCAGATTGTTTTCATGTCTCAGTTACTGCTAGTTTCTCTGTCTCGGTATGTACCTCTACCTCAGTAGGTTTCTTTGTAAGTTTTGTTGGTATCTCAGTCTCTGGTGGCCCTGTACCAACATTTGTCCCTTCAGTAGGTTTCTCTGTTTCTAATGATTGCTTTGTTTGGGTTGGGATCTCAACCTCAACAGTCTCTACCAGTTTCTCGGCCATGTTGCCATAGTCAACATTGTCATCCTTAACCTTTGCATTGTCCTTGTCCACAACAATATTCACTTTCTGAGTGTCCAAATTCATGGTGAATAGTATCTCAGATTTAGGATTAGTGTCATCATGTGTGACACCTTCAATGTCAATAACCGGTGGATTATCAGTATATATCGGTGCAGTATTGAAAGGTGGTGGTAAATTGTCAGTGATCTTGATGTTTGGAATACCACCAACTTTACCTTTTCCCTTGTCCTTATCCTTCGAATACACTTTGAATGTTTTCTTTGGCCGGTTCATTTCCTCTTGTTTTTCTTTCTCCACAAAGAATATATCCCAGTTATTAGCAGTTTCATCTGCAATCTCTTTTACTCTTCCTGCCATTAAACTTACTTGCCAGTGTCCATTGGCAAAAATAGATCGGTTAGCCCTAGAGATCGGTTCATCAATTTCTTCTTTTGAGTTCATAAGATGTACAACTAGAAGTTTCTCAACTTTTAGTTTCTTATCCAATTCAATTACTGCAATCCTTTTTGCTTCCAATCTCCTATACAGATCATTGGGTAAGTCATCCACTACTTCAACTAAAACCCTTTTGTATATGTCCAAATGTAAAATTATACTATTCTTAATGCTTTCCCTATCCGAATCATTAAATGTGTTATATAGTTGGTATATATTGGCCAAATTTTCATCATCATTTATTTCATTTAGTAAATCATTTAAAGAAGGGGTGACAGGTTGTTGTTTCTTCTTTGGTGTTAATTTCTTTGGTGGTTCCCTTATTGCCTGTTGTTTCTTCCTTAAATTCCTTATTCTCTTGGGTGAAGGAGAGGGTATCGGTGAAGGTTTTATCTTCCTCCTTTCTACTCTCTTAAACTTTGTTGCCTTGTCACTATTAGTTCCAGATGTTATGCCAACTGATGAAATGTGTGCTTCTGGTTGCAGTCCTTCAAGCTCACTAGCCGATATGTCACTGATGTTCATTACATTTTCCTTTATTTCCTTCATTTTCTTAGAAGCATCTCTAATAATTTTTTCTCTTTTCTTCCTTTGCTTCAATGTTCTTACATCACTTTCAATAGTTTCAGCACTGCCAAAAACTTGTTCTGATGGTTCTCTAGGTGCATCTAGTAATGCTTTAGAATATGTCTCAAGAATGTTTAAATCTACCTCATATCCCATTTCAGTCACCCATATAGTCCTAGGGAGTACAACTTCCATCCATGTCTCATCTCTCTTGATAACAAAACAGATTTCTTTGTCATACTTGTCCACTACACTCTGTGGTGGCCTTTCTCTACTTTTCATTTTAGCCTGGAAGGTTTTGAAATATTTAATTATGTTGTTGTCCTTTGCAGTTCCCATGTCGGTAAAGGCTTCCTGTAATTGTTTTCCTACCAGTATATCATATCCAAAGTCTTTAGGTCTTGTATCAGGGATTTCCTTAGTGAAATACAACATTAAGCATACCAAAAGATTTCCAAATCGGAATGTCCCTT
The DNA here is from genome assembly GCF_030272615.1 of Cryptomeria japonica. Lineage (NCBI taxonomy): Eukaryota > Viridiplantae > Streptophyta > Pinopsida > Cupressales > Cupressaceae > Cryptomeria > Cryptomeria japonica. The sequence continues at coordinate 304,583,662 of NC_081408.1, forward strand.
TCATATCTCCTTTAATCTTCTTCAAATTATCAATGAGTTCATCTTTTAGCCATTCACACACATCTATCATTGCATTGTTGTTGACCATCTCATAAGCATTGTTTATACAAAGAATAGAAACTGAATTTAGTCTATTAGCATGTGTAGTCTTGTAACCTAGCACCATACTCACAAATATCACATTGATGTCTTTGATATCATTCACTCTTAGTGATCTATTGTTAGATGTTGCTCCAGTTAGGGTCATCACTTTGTTGTTAGTGATCTTCTTTGTTTTGTCAGGTTTGCTGCTGGTTGAGGGTAAACCAGGCAGTGCCCTAATTGCTTGTCGGGTAATTTTGCAAATAAAATCCAACCATAGAAATTCTCCATGTGCTCTACTTAAGACAATTCTTACTACTTCTTCTGGAAATTGGGGGATGTTCAATATTTCCACAATACCTAGAGTTTCTATAATCTTGTGTTTGGGTTTGATAGCACCATTTTCATCACAAATCACCTTGGTATACATTTTCATCAATTCTTCAGAACCTAGTTCTTCTATATTGCAATGTATATACATCCTAGGTTCTTGAGCAAAAGCTACACCTTTAGGAATTTTTGAAAATGTCCCTATGGAATCATCTTACTTAGCTACTTCGAGAATTATTTTAAATACGAGCCTAGGGTGTTTCATATTTTCCACAATAGTAGGGTTTCGAATAAATTCGGGAGTAGAAGAAGAAGCCATTGAGAAATACCTTTAGCTACCTTAAAGTATTATGAATGCTTGAAATAAATCACTCCGCACCTTCACCTTGAATGCCTTCACTCTGTTTTTGTGCTCTTTGCTAATTTGAATGCTCGATGAGTTCAAAAAGAGGGAAGTTAGCTGATTTATAATGACATTTCTCTTACCAACCACATTAAATTCTCATCGGTTAAGTGAAAACTTAACACATTTGTCGGTAAAGAAGAAATTTATCTTCTCACCATCGACCAAGGGTAATCTGCATGATTTTCAACTTACTGCAATACCCCTAAAGGGTTACTTCTCAGTTGGATGAAGAATCTCCTGCCAGTGGAGGATTACTCTATTCTATCGTATGGAGATAGTTTCATCAACATTCTGATCTCTCTTCCTAATCTATTGTTTTGAAAAAAAATTCTTTACCTCATCTACCTGTTCTTTGCCTTTCAAACTGGACCCTTTATTGTTCGCCGGTGAAGTCTTGCTTCTACAAAATTTGGCAATATGTCCAATTTTGTTACAAGCATAACAAGTCACATTATTCCTCTGAATAGCCTTGCCATATCCTACACCAGTTTGTGTTCTGCATTGATTAGATAGGTGTCCATATCTTCCACAAACATAGCATTTCACATTCATTCTGCAATTTTCTGAATTATGACCAACTTTGTTGCATTTGGAACATTAACCGATGGGTGCATCAATATTCTGATTGTTTCTAAATTTACATTTATTTGCTCTATGACCATATTTGTTACAGTTGAAATATTTGCCATTAAACTTATAAGCATTAAGTTGTCTTACCAGTTTGTTTGGTTCTACATTGTTTGCAGTACCAGAACTTTCTCCAATCTCAAATCCAAGTCCATTTGTATCTCCATTAGGTTTCTAACTTTTCAGCATGTCATCAAGCTCCTCTAAACTTTTCTTAAATTTCCCTTTGTGTTGATTTGCAGTAGCCAACTCATTTTCCAAAATTTCCTTTTGTCTCACAAACTCAGTTTTATCATGTTGCATGTGAATCAGATCTGTCTTCAACATATCATTTTCATGACTAAGCCTTAGATTTTCATTTCCAGCATCATTGAGTCTCCTAGTCAAATATTCTTCATTCTTCTTCCTGTCTTCAATGTCTTTACATAACCTCATAGTCATATCTTGCATTTTATTCTTCATATTACTGGTTTCATGTCTCAATTTATTTGTAAGTTCATTAAGAGTTTCTTTTTCATCATCATCTTTCTGCATCTTCTCATGAAGTTATTTTCTTTTATTTTGTGCTATAACAAGGTTCTCCTGAAGTCCTTTAATGAATTCCTGTGCAATCCTCATATCATCTTCAAGTTTGATATTCTTCAATTTCTCTGCATCATAATCTACAAGAGCTCCTTCCAATTGTTTTCTTAAGTTCTCCATTTGTACCGGTGTCAGAATCTTCCTCAAGCTGTTAGGATTTTGGAAATAGAGGACCATGCTCTAATACCAATTGTTAGAATCAATGACAGTCCCAAAGAAACTAAGAAGGGGGGGGGGGGTGAATCAATGTCAAACTAGTTAGCAGAATATTCAAACTTATTAAGAACTTTGTATCCCAAAATAGGGTACCAGTAAATAAGAATTAATGTAGCAAATAAGAATAACAGAGACAACGCAGATAACACACCATAACACAATATATTTAACGAGGAACCTCAGTGTGGGAAAAACCTCAGTGGAATTTTTGACCCACAATATTCACTCACTGGCCAATGAATAAATATTACTTACAATGAGGGGCCTGCACATGTAGGAAGGCTAGTAGCCTAGAGCTCACTTCTCAATCACAAAACAAAAGTCACACTGACTTATAAAATGGATTATCAAAATCCAATACAATGTACTACTTTAGATCAACATCAACTATACCAGGTTCAGTATCGGTTTAAGCTCAGTCTATTACCAAAAAACCTTCGCTATCAACTATATCACAAATATCATCCTTACACTTTTTTCTCTTTTTTTTTTACAATGACCTATAAGATCTCATACATATATATGAGTATTTTACAATATGCCATGTTGGCCTTTACAAAAGATAATTACAATATAAAACAATAAACAAAGTTTATTCCATGTTATCCTGAGTGTCGGTATGCATTATTGCCGTTGCCGGTGAAGTGCCTGTTGGTGTATATAGAAGTCTATTGCTAGTGCTAGTAACTGCCGATAGGTTGACAAATGTTTTCCAATTAGTTGCTGGTTGGTTGCCATAAATGACAACATCAACTATTCTCATAAGAGTGTAGAATGCCAAAAAGCTCCCCCTTTGGCATTGATGGCAACACTCATGTGAAAAATCCAAAAACCTGTTCCAAAAACTAAAGTCCAAAAAGTTTCCAAAAAGATGTGCTCCCCCTGAGCAAATGATCTCCTCTGAAGAAGTATTTTTTTCTCCACTACTCCCCTTTTGACATCAATGACAAGCATTGTCAAAAATCGTCAAATAAGTGCAAAATTTACCTCAAAGTCTGCAACCGGTTGGTTACAATCTAAAAGATATCTGGCAAAACCAAGTTCAATCTCCACATAAACCTTTTGTTGTCCTTCAAAGTTGCCTCAGTTTGTCAGATCTTGCCGGTGACATAATGCATGTGATCTTCCAGTGATCGTTCTCCCTGAAGTAATGCCTTAGATATTTCTTTTCTCTGGGAAATAAGATAATCCAACTTCAGACCAAGCTTATTTTTAAGCTCTTTGGCATTAGACCTTATCCTTAACTTTTCTTTTTCAAGTTTCTCTAATTTTTCTTCAAATCCTGCCATTTCTTGCTCAAAAATTGATATGTGACCAGATGAACCAATTAAGTTATCCACTATGTCATCAATTTCCTTTTGTATTTTATTGACCTCCTTGTCTATGTCCTCTGTCAGAAGGTGAGGTTTGCATGTTTCCTTGTATAGCTCTTTGTACTCCAAAATAGTAGAGTTCAGTGCCGGTAATAATGTATTCAAGTGTTCAGTGCACTTCTTTATGGTGTCATCAAAGAATTTGTTCTTCTCCTTTTCAACTCTGTCCTTTATTGTGTCCTCATTCACTTTATCAACTGTTATTACATTGTCAACAATAAATTTGGACAATGTGTCCAATTTGCCTAAAGAATCCTTAATATGATCTATGTTACAATTAGGTGCAATCAGTTTAAGAATAGGTATAGTGTCATCAATTGCTTTGTAGGCCAAAGCATTACTATTTGTTATCTTTTTGATTGAGTCCAAGAGTACCTATGTAACATTTGTAGGTCTGAATTTGCTTGAAGTGCTAGAAGTCTCACCAACTGCCTTTATTACCTCTATGCTTCCATCAATTGTAACAATTTTACCTATGTTTACCTTCGGTGGATCAGTCTGTGTTTGCATCTCAACTAGCAAGGGTTTCTCAAACTATTTTCATGTCTCAATTATTGCTAGTTTCTTTGTCTCAGTATGTACCTCTGCCCTAGTAGGTTTCTTTGTAAGTTCTGTCGGTATCTCAGTCTCCAGTGGCCCTATACTAGCATCTGGACCTTGAGTAGGTTTCTCTGTTTCTAATGATTGCTCTTTTTGGGTTGGGATCTCAACCTCAATAGTCTCTACCGATTTCTCAGCCATGTTGCCACAATCAACATTGTCATCCTTAACCTCTGCATTGTCCTTTTCCACAATAATATTCACTTTCTTAGTGTCCAAATTCATGGTGAATAGTGTCTTAGATTCAGGTTTAGTGTCATCATGTGTGACACCTTTAATGTCAATAATTGGTGGATTATCAGTATGTACTGGTGCAGTATCCAAAGGAGGCGGTAAATTGTTAGTGATCTTGATGTTTGGAATACCACCAACTTTACCTTTTCCCTTGTCCTTATCCTTCTGATACAGTTTGAATGTTTTTTTTGGCCGGTTCATTTCCTCTTGTTTTTCCTTCTCCACAAAGAATATATCCCAGTTATTAGCAGTTTCATCTGCAATCTCTTTTACTCTTCCTATCATTAAACTTACTTGCCAGTGTCCACTAGCAAAAATAGATCAGTTAGCCTCAGAGATTGGTTTTTCAATTTCTTCTTTTGAGTTCATAGAATGGATAGTTATGAGTTTCTCAACTTTTAGTTTCTTATCCAATTCCATTATCGCAATCCTTTTTGCTTCCAATCTCCTATACAAATCATTGGGTAAGTCATCCACTACTTCAATTAAAACCATTTTGTATATGTTTAGATGTAAAATTATACTATTCTCAATGCTTTCCCTGTTTAAATCATTAAATGTGTTATACAGTTGGTGTACATTGGCCAATTTCCATCATTAGTTATTTCATTTAGTAAATCATTTAAAGAAGGGGTGACAGGTTGTTGTTTCTTCTTTGGTGTTAATTTCTTTGGTGGTTCCCTTACTGCCTGTTGCTTCTTCCTTAAAGTCCTTGTTCTCTTGGGTGAAGGAGAGGGTACCGGTGAAGGTTTTCTCTTCCTCCTTTCCACTCTCTTAAACTCTACTACCTTGTGTCAATGAGTGAATTGTGTGCCTCTGGTTGCAATCCTTCAAGCTCACTAGCCGATATGCCACTTATGTTCATTACATTTTCCTTGGTTTCCTTCACTTTCTTAGAAGCATCTCTAATAATTTTTTCTCTTTTCTTCCTTTGCTTCAACGTTCTTACATCACTTTCAATAGTTTTAGCATTGCCAAAAACTTGTTCTAATGGTTCTCTAGGTGCATCTAGTAATGCTTTAGCATATGTCTCAAGAATGTTTACATGTACCTCATATCAAATTTTAGTCACCCATAGAGTCCTAGGGAGTACAACTTCCATCCATGTCTCATCTCTCTTGATAACAAAACAGATTGCTTTGTCATACTTGTCCACTACACTCTGTGGTGGCCTTTCTCTACTTTTCATTTTAGCCTGGAAGGTTTTGAAATATTTAATTATGTTGTTGTCCTTTGCAGTTCCCATGTCGGTAAAGGCTTCCTGTAATTGTTTTCCTACTAGTATATCATATCCAAAGTCTTTAGGTCTTGTATCAGGGATTTCCTTAGTGAAATACAACATTAAACATACCAAAAGATTTCCAAATCGGAATGTCCCTTTCTTATCTCCTTTAATCTTCTTCAAATTATCAATGAGTTCATCTTTTAGCCATTCACACACATCTATCATTGCATTGTTGTTGACCATCTCATAAGCATTGTTTATACAAAGAATAGAAACTAAATTTAGTCTGTTAGCATGTGTAGTCTTGTAACCTAGCACCATACTCACAAATATCACATTGATGTCTTTGATATCATTCACTCTTAGTGATCTATTGTTAGATGATGCTCCGGTTAGGGTCATCACTTTGTTGTTAGTGATCTTCTTTGTTTTGTCAGGTTTGCTGTTGGTTGAGGGTAAACCAGGCAGTGCCCTGATTGCTTGTCAAGTAATTTTGCAAACAAAATCCAACCATAGAAATTCTCCATGTGCTCTACTTAAGACAATTCTTACTACTTCTTCTGGAATTTGGGGGATGTTCAATATTTCCACAATACCTAGAGTTTCTATAATCTTGTGTTTAGGTTTGATAGCACCATTTTCATCACAAATCACCTTGGTATACATTTTCATCAATTCTTCAGAACCTAGTTCTTCTATATTGCAATGTATATACATCCTAGGTTCTTGAGCAAAAGCTACACCTTTAGGAATTTTTGAAAATGTCCCTATGGAATCATCTTGCTTAGCTACTTCAAGAATTATTTTAAATACGGGCCTAGGGTGTTTCACATTTTCCACAATAGTAGGGTTTCGAATAAATTCGGGAGTAGAAGAAGAAGCCATTGAAAAATACCTTTAGCTACCTTAAAGTATTATGAATGCTTGAAATAAATCACTCCGCACCTTCACCTTGAATGCCTTCACTCTGTTTTTGTGCTCTCTGCTAATTTGAATGCTCGGTGAGTTCAAAAAGAGGGAAGTTAGCTGATTTATAATGACATTTCTCTTACCAACCACATTAAATGCTCTTCGGTTAAGTGAAAACTTAACACATCCACTGGTAAAGAAGAAATTTATCTTCTCACCATCGACCGAGGGTAATCTGCATGATTTTCAACTTACTGCAATACCCCCAAAGGGTTACTTCTCAGTTGGATGAAGAATCTCCTGTCGATGGAGGATTACTCTATTCTACCGTATAGAGATAGTTTCATCAACATTCAGATCTCTCTTGCTAATCCATTGTTTTGAAAATTCTTTCTTTACCTCATCTACCTTTTCTTTGCCTTTCAAACTGGATCCTTTATTGTTCGCCGATGAAGTCTTGCTTCTACAAAATTTGGCAATATGTCCAATTTTGTTACAAGCATAACAAGTCACATTACTCCTTTGAATAGCCTTTCCATATTCTATGCCGGTTTGTGTTCTGCATTGATTAGATAGTTATCCATATCTTCCACAAACATAGCATTTCACATTCATTCTCCAATTTTCTAAATTATGTCCAACTTTGTTGCATTTGGAACATTAACTGGTGGGTGCATTAATATTCTGACTGTTTCTAAATCTACATTGATTTGCTCTATGACCATATTTGTTACAATAGAAACATTTTCTATTAAACTTATAAGCATTAGGTTGTCTTATCGATTTGTTTTGTTCTGGATTGTTCGCAGTACCGAAACTTTCTCCAATCTCAAATCCAAGTCCATTGTATCTCCATTAGGTTTCTAACTTTTCAGCATGTCATCAAACTCCTCTGAACTTTTCTTGAAATTCCCTTTGTGTTGATTTGCAGTAGCCAGCTCATTTTCCAGAATTTCCTTTTGTCTCACAAGCTCAGTTTTATCATGTTGCATGTGAATCAGATTTGTCTTCAACATATCATTTTCATGACTAAGTCTTAGATTTTCATTTCCAGCATCATTGAGTCTCCTAGTCAAATCTTCTTCATTCTTCTTCTTGTCTTCAATGTCTTTACATAACCTCATAGTCATATCTTGCATTTAATTCTTCATATTATTGTTTCCCTATCTCAATTTGTTTGCAAGTTCATTAAGAGTTTCTTTTTCATCATCATCTTTCTGCATCTTCTCATGAAGTTATTTTCTTTTATTTTGTGCTATAACAAGGTTCTCCTGAAGTCCTTAAATGAATTCCTGTGCAATCCTCAGATTATCTTCAAGCTTGATATTCTTCACTTTCTCTACATCATAATCTACAAGAGCTCCTTCTAATTGTTTTCTTAAGTTCTCCATTTGTACCGGTGTCAAAATCTTCCTCAAGCTTTTAGGATTTTAAAAATAGAGGACTAGGCTCTGGTACCAATTGTTAGAATCAATGATAGTCCCAAACACACTAAGAAGGGGGGGGGGGGGGGTTAATCATTGTCTAACCAGTTAGCAGAGTATTCAAACTTATTAAGAACTTTGTATCCCAAAACAGTGTATCGGTAAATAAGAGTTAATGCAGCAAATAAGAATAACTGAGACAACATAGATAACACACAATAACATAAGATATTTAATGAGGAAACCCAGTGTGGGAAAAACCTCGGTGGGATTTGTGACCCACAATATTCACTCACTGGCCAATGAATATATATTACTTACAATGAGGGGCCTGCACATGCAGGAAGGCTAGTAGCCTATAGCTCACTCCTCAATCACAATACATAAGTCACACTGACTTACAAAATGGATTATCAAAATCCAATACAATGTACTGCTTTAGATTAGCATCAACTTTAGATTAGCATCAACTATGCCAGGTTCAATACCAGTTTAAGCTCAGTCTATTGCCAAAAACCTTCGCTATCAACTATATCACAAATATCATCCTTATACTTTTTTCTCTTTTTTCTTCACAATGACCTATAAGATCTCATACATATATATGAGTCTTTTACAATATGTCATGTCGGCTTTTACAAAAGATAATTACAATATAAAATAATAAACAAAGTTTATTCCATGTTAGCCTAAGTGTCGGTATGCATTATTGCCGCTGCCGGTGAAGTGCCTGTCGGTATATGTAGAAGTCTATTGTCGGTGCCGATAACTGCTAGTGGGTTGACAGATATTTGCCAATTAGTTGGCAGTTGGTTGCCATCAATGACAACATAAACTATTCTCATAAGAGTGTAGAATGCCAACAATGTGTTATTTCCAATCTCGTCTATGGTGATTCATTACATAATATGTTATAGATATTGTGTTAATTGTTTGAGATAGTCTCATTTAATAACAATATGTGTGGTGTGTGTGTTAAACAACTACCCAATCAATTACCTTCTAGTTCAAAAGGGTAGACGTAAGGCTTCCATATGGTCGGGTGTCACTGAACCCCCATTACATCCCATGGGTCTTCAGAGCATATTTGAGTGCATGCAAGAATCTAATAACCCTACAAAGGTTGCAAATTATCATTTTATACCTTACTAAAAATCTAAAATTCATGATGGTTGAGTCCTTATATGTAAAATATTTGTGAGCAAGAATAGTTATATAATGAATTACAATTCACCCAGGTGTGTGGTGTGAACCTTATCATTTGTTTTAGCATTTCTCGACCTTGAATTTGAATGTGTATGACGTGTAGAAAAATTATCATGTTTTGGTTATATTCTAAAAACATGAAATTAGAAGCCATGACATTACATTCCTATAGAAATAAACATGTAAATAGCTTAGTTGTAATTTAATTCTATTATTATGAATGCATGTTTGCAGGTGAAAATATTTATAGTTCTAATTAGTTTCCTTTTGAATGCCTTGTCATTTGCTTGTCATGGGTAGATTCATGCACATTTAGGAAATTTGACTTTGGGGTTTTATTTTGTTTTGAGATCTTTGAGAGTTTTTGGTCTAGCCAATAAGGATCCTATATATATGTTTCTCAAGTACTCTGTCCAATTCATTCTTGTATAGCACATAACACAATAAAACCATTATAAATTATGTGTGAAAAAATGACTTATTATTCTAGACCTGCAAATTTGCCTAAATTTGCATTCTACATTTTGGACCCCAATATTTAAATTGCAAGTATGTTGGAATTCAAACTTTGAGTTTCATATTGCATGTTACATATTGCAATCAAACTTCAAAATTTGAATTGAAAGCCTATTGGAGTTCAAACTTTAGTCACATTTTGCAAGCATCAAATATGCATTCAAACCCCAAAGTCTAAAGGTTATGTTCATCAAGGTTCAAAATTTGAGTTTCATTTTACAAGTTCCAAAAATCCAAACAAACCCCAAATTATTAAGCCTCCACACTCATTAGGTCTTTGCCACACATGACAGTTCACATAGGCATGTAAAGCAGAACGAGATGTGTAGACAAAATATTAGCTACTATGGTGGCAGTGTGATCATTACATGTCAAATCTTTTTTTAAGATTTATATTAATCATATCACCACACCTATCAAATGCAAACCTAGAGAGTCCATAATAAAATCAAAAAATTATTAATGCTATTACATACAATATCTCTTTATCAATGATTTAGTTTTGAAGTGTAAGTTTTCTAGGGTTCAAAGTTTGAGTTCTATTTTCCATGTTGCAAGTACAAAATTATAATATTAAGTTTAAGTGTAAATATATTATAGTTTATACTTTGAGTTGTGTTTTTCTTGTTGGAAAGATGCAATTAGACCCCAAATTTTGAAGTGCAATTTTTCCAAGGTTCAAAATTTGAGTCACATTTTACATGTTGCAAAGATGTAATCAATCTCCAAAGTGCAAAGTGTAAGTCCATCGAGGGTTAGGCTTTGAGTTGCATTTTGTATGTTGTAAATATGGAATTAAAATCTAAAGGTTGAGGTGCATGCCTAGGTCAATAAAATATCAATTGCATATTTGAGGATGCCTTTAGATCTCCAAGTCCTAAGGGGAAGGTGGGGAGCTTGGTCTTTATTTGACACTTTTCTCTTGTCTAAGTTGCGCCTAGACCTTATGATTCTAAAATTGAATTGTAGGATTTGTGTATCGCTATGGAAATGGTTGGGGATACTAAGGTACTTAGTAACCTTGATGTAATTGTGGGAAAATGATTAGTGATAGATCAAGAGGAAAACTAACCCTTTCCCTCAAAGAGAGATTGAATTCTTAATGAATTAAGAATGTTGAGATCTGAATATGGCATGAAGTTGTGCACCTGGATTTGGTAGTAAAATGTTGAGAAGAATTCACCCTGCAAATTTGACAAAAAGTTATCCGGACCATGGCAGGAATGTACACGGTCCTTTGAGAAAACTGTGAAATGAAAAGGGTTTTTCTGCCTCTGCAAATAAAGCCCGAATCTTGAAAGTACAGCTACACACCTGCAACCTACACACAGAAGAGAGGGAAATGTGTTGGGATTGGGGGTTTTCCTTTAGGTCAAACCCTAGTTTTGGAGTTAACCAAGTAATGAAAGAAAGTACTTGCAAGTAGATGTAAATGAAAGACTGAATTGTAAATCACCTCAAGGGAGGTTGTAGTAGCAATGTTGATAGAAATGCGTGTATGGAATTGTATGTTGAAATCAATCTCCTCTTCAATGGTTGAATCCTTGAATTGAATGCAACACTATCCTTGAAGGGAGACTTGAAAATGCTCAATGCTGGAAAAGAATAGTTGAATGCTCTTGATTGCTTATGACCTTATCAAAATTCCACCTATTGAACTTATGCAAATGAGAGAGCAAATGCCCCCTTAAATACATGTTTGAAGGATTTAAATTTCATCACGGACCGACATCAGGGAGATTTCCCTCTCACTGCACAACCCACAATGCATGTTCTAGGAAGCACCTGCCCCAAAATAGGGCAGGGACAGGGGTGCCACACCCTTATCCTACCCCTTTCTCTAGGGAAGAGTGCAAATAGAGTGATGCAGAGGCCAAGGAAGAAGCTATTTTCGCAATCCGAGCACTCTCTGATCTCTGATCAGGCTAGAGGAATCGATTTTGCATGCGTAAGGACCCCAATACAATCGTAAATTGCTAAGGTCGCAATTTTATGACACTACATTTATCCCAGACTTTAGCGGGAGTATAAGTGTATGCCAATACTGCTGGTAAAGTACAAGGAAACAAGATTGAAAGACTTTCACCATGTCAAGGAGGCAAGATGCACCAAGCCCCCTATGGAATTAGGATCTTACGTCTTCTATTGACAAAGTAAAAGGGAAGATCGAAAAGGGGAGAACCATGACTACAAGTAGAAAATTTCCCTTCACTATGAGTCATGAAAGCAAGGATACAAAAGATTACAAAGCAAAGCAAAGTTCACTAAGTAATTCTAAGTATCATAAGAAGGAAAGTATGAGCGGAGTGTATGCCCCCACATTAAAATGATTGCACGTGCCTTATCGGGAGCGATTTCTATAAGGTAGGATACACCCAAGAGAAAGAGAAGAGAGGGAGCATGTTATCGCAAGGATTTAGCCCCCAATCAAGGTATAAACCCAAGGATAATGAATACAAAACATGAGGTAGTGTCGCTTTCCTTGGGGTCAGTATGTTGTATGATAACTCATGTATATCATGTATGTATATGTATATAATAATCTTCATTCCCCAAAGAAGGACACTACCTTAGAAGAAAGGGAAGAGAGGATGTCTTTTGAGTCAGCATGAAAGAGACCACGAGAAGATCTCAATGCTTTGCATCATCCCCAAGTAGACATTAAGGGAATAATAGAAGAATAAGGATACACATAGAAGAATGGCCACAAAAGAGAAAGAAAGGAGAGAAAGATCTACAGTGCTAATATTGCTAATCTAGCACAACATCTACTTCCTGATCTTGCTGATCACTATTTCAAGAAGGTGAGCAACATGCCAGAGGAGCAACATCGAGCACAACAGATGGAGCTATCACAAGATCCAAACAAGGACTATGCTCATGTTGTAAGTCACTTTGTTCGATTCTAGGAGCTAGGATTAAAGTTTGTGAAAACTCATCTGATAAATGTTTGTCCATATCAACATACTCATACTCACTATCATAAGCATTAGGAGTTATATTACCATTATGAATAATATTTTCACCCATTTCTTCATCAAAGTTTAAAGAAAGAGGAGCAAGAACACAAATAGGAGTAAAACCATCACATGTTTTATGCAACTTATGATTTGGAGATGTTGGTTGAACATCTTGCTTAGGAGAAAAGGGAATCATGTCAACTGTTGGAGTCTGAGGAGATTGAGTATTTTGAGGAATACCTTCACAAGCTCAAACACACCGCCTTCGTTGGTGTTCTCTCACACAATGATTCCATTGAGTCTTAGTGGAAGGTTGAGAAGGAGGAGGAACACTTGAAGAAGTAGGAATGGTGTTCCCCTAAATATCGGAAGGTTTAGGTTGAGGTCTTTTTGGTTGAACAATAGGAGAAGAAAGCCTCTTCTCTCGATAAAAGGAAGGAGGTGGAACTGCACCATACAAAGGAGGAATATTAGGTGTAGGGAGGAGACCAAGTCCATCATGGGGAGGAGGGATAGGTCTAACCTTAGGAAGAATAATGTGGTTCTCCTTAAGAGATGGTAAAGTCACATCCATAGGATTAGGTGGACAATTTTCCGTAGGAGGAAGATTAGTTCTATCTGAGAGGGGAAGAACCTCATCTTGAAGAATAATAGGAATGTTAAGTGTTGGTGATCTAGGATGACTTAAGGATAAGATCATATGATTCTTCTATTTTTGATAAGATTGAAACAGAGAATCTCTCCTTGATGGAAGAGATTGAAATTGTTTAGGCCAAAAGAGATCAATAGGAATACCAGGGCTTCTTTTGGATGGACAAAATAAGCTATGGTTCACAGTTATTATTTCTCCATTGTGAGGAAATTTAAGACACTTGTGGATTGGAGAATCAATATCCTTCATAGAAGATAGCCAAGGATAGCCCAACTTCACACAGAATTTCTCAGAAGAAGGTATGATAACAAAGTCAACATCCATGGATTTAGCATGAACCTCAATAGGAAGAGTGATAGAACCAATGGTAGGAAAAGAGAAGCCATCAAATAACTTCACAGCTACATTAGAAGCATCATATAGTGGTTTATGCAATCGTAAAGTGAAAAGATTCTCTTTAGTTATGACATTAACCATGCAAGAGGGATCAATCAGGGCACCATGACAAGGGATATCCTTAACCTTTGCAATTATGTATAAAGGGCCATCGGGTGCTCTAATGGTCTCACTAGGGTCAAATATAATACAAGGATACTAGGAAAATCTTGTGTTTCTACCATATTAACCAAATTTGGAGCCATACATATGAATGTTTTAGAAGAGAGAGAATTAGGCACAATCTCAATAACGTTAGAGGTATGAGATGGAAAGGGATCAGTGAAAATCTTAAGATTTTGATTAGGAGGAGCTACTAATTTATTCCCTTTATCATTCACACTTGCCACATATATAGTATTATTATCAATCAAGTCTTGAATCTTGTTTTTCAATGCAAAACATTTCTTATTATCATGACCAGGTTGGTGATGAAATTGGCAAAAGGAATTGTTATCAAAATGAGGAGATGCAAGTTTGGAAGGATCAACTTGTTTTATAGGAGTAAGTTTGATAACATTTCTTTTTAATAACTGAGACATGATACTATGCAAATATTCATTCAAAGGAGTAAATTGTCTTTCTCTTCGAAATTTTTTAGAAATAGGAGGCACACCTGTTGTAGCATTCACATGGGTTTTGTTGATTGGATCATTGAACTTGATGAAGCTCTTTGTTGGTTTGAACTTCACAAACGGTTGTTGAACACTCTCCCCCTTATCACTCGAAGACATAGGAGTGGATTACTCCATTTGACTCACAACCATTGGATAATTGTGGAGTGTTGTGCACAACTGCGGAAAGGAAGTAAACTCAGACAAAAGAAGCTTTTCCCTAATATCTTTTTGTAAATTATAAATGAAAATTCTTTGAATATCATTATCAGGCACATGAAAAGAAATTTGAGCACACAAATGCTTATATCTACCAATGAAATCAATCACTTTCTCTTTAACACCTTGTTTACAATGCATTAAATTGGTCAAAGTGATTTTAGGACCAATGTTGTTTTGAAATTGTTGGATGAAAGCATTTGCTAGTTGTTGAAAGGAAGTGATAGAATAAGAAGACAAAGAGCAATATCATTCTAAAGGTTGATCTCTTAGTGTTCTTGTAAACAAATTTGCAAGCAATAGTTGATCATAAGAAAAATCAGTACACAAGGTTTGAAATGTTTTGACATGCGTAAGAGGATCACCTTTTCCATTATAGAGTTCCAATTGAGGGATCTCAAAATGTTTAGGTGGCACAACTTTAACAATATCAAGAGAAAGTGGGCTCGCACCATCAAAGGTGGGCACACTAAACTTGGATTGACTCATAGAAGCAATTTGTTGTTGTAAGGAAGACACAGTTTGAGCAAGATTGTTAATTGTAATTTTGGTAGAAGAATTGATGTTAGATATAGCTGATTGAGAAGGTGGTGTGATGTTGTTGAAAGAAGGCTTGGACTACGAATAAGGTGGTGGGACACTATGATAAGTAAGCATTGGTGATTATTGGGTAGGAAAAGGGACTCTTAAAGGAGGAATAAAGTTGTTGAAGGAATTGCCCCCTTGTGTCACACTGATTGGTTGATGAATAGTAGGAATACTCATGGAAGATATAGGTAATGATGGAGGATTAAATGAAGAAGAGGGATTTTCCCCATGACCTATTGTTGTAGGAATGACATCTTGAGTTGAAGTAGCCATGATGTTGGATGGGAAAGCAGGAATACTAGTCATAGGATTGGTCAAAGGAATAGAGGAATTGATTTGTGTTGAAGGTTGTGAGTAACCTAGGGTTTCAGCACAACTCTAGATAGGCATGACATTAGAATCAACAATATGTGCAATGCCATGCAATATATCAATTTCATTCTTATCACTTTGAAATATGCATTTAAGACCTTCAATTAATGGAAGAGATTCACTATTAGGGTATTCTTGGGAAATCCATTGTTGAAAGCTATCAAATTGATTACCCAATGTAGAAAGTTGATCTAAAGAAACCCTAGTTAAAGCTTCTTCTTCATCATGAGATCCATCAATAGGCACATGATTAGGATGGGAAGAATTAGCATGATCCTCATTAAAGAAGTCACCCAAATTAGGCTCCATCTCCTCGATAATTAAACCTTGGGAAGCCTTAATTCTAATGCTTCGTCTAACGGGGATAGGATAGGTAGGACTAATAGTGGTAAAACTCATTCACTAGAGGGAAAATTTGAAATTTTAATTGCGGAATAAAGCTTGCAAAAATTGAGTAATGCAAAATTTAAGAAAATAATGATTACACAATTTGAACTTTGTTGGAGGAAGGGAATCACACAATTTCCAAAATGAAAGGAAATTGGAATTTAAAAAATAAGGCCAAGGGAAGACCACTTAATTTTAAAATCAAAATTTTTAAAATTAGGGCAGACAATAATTAACCTCTTAATTTTAAAAATTTTCTTGAAAGTTGAAATGTTGAATTTTGAAGGTATTTCCAATTCTAGAGGGTTCAAAAATTGAAAAAATCAGCCAATCTTCTAGATTTAGGCTATTAAATACAGTCTCCCAAAATTTTGGAAAAAAAGTCGAGGACCGTGGCAGGAACGCACATGGTCCGACCAACTTTTTTCAAAATTTTTAGGGATGGATATTACGAAGATTTTAAAGCTAACCCCCAAAAAATGGTGAATTTTACGATCTCTAGATGGGCGAAATGAAGACACAAATTTGAAAATAGGACCTTATTAGGGTTTTGAAGAAAAAGAGGAATTGAAGTGCAATTTTGAAAAGGGTCAAACCTAATGGATAGGGACACTTTGGAAAATGTTTAAGAATCTGAATGTAAATGGAATTGATTTGAAATTCACACAAAATCTAATTAATTTTAAAAATTAGGGTTTGATGACCTAAGCACTTAGTTTTGAATTTTGAATTTTGGGAAAAAGGGGGAAATTGAAAATTTGGATTATAGAACTGAAAAACAAATCTCAGAACAATCAGAAATCTGAAAATTAAAGGGAAATCCATTTTTTTGCACAAGTTCAATATAATTTTTGAAAATTAGGGTTTGAACAAGTAACCTCTTAATTTTGTAAATTTTAATTGCAAATTGAACAAGACAATGAGGAAATTGAATTTGACAAACAAAGCAATTTTCAGATCTAAGATAACCACAAGCAATTTTTACAAACCACAAGTTCAATTTTAATTGTAAAAACTAGGGGTTTTAATGATTTAACCACTATGTTTGCAGAAAATTTAAACTTGTAAATGAAAAATATGAAATTTTGTTCAAAGGAAAGCATGCAAGATGTCGGGTTCACCAAAATGTAATGGTGGGAAAATGATGAGTGATAGATCAAGAGGAAAACTAACCCTTTCCCTCAAAGAGAGATGAGAGTTTCACTATTGATTATCCTTCAAGCACTTTTCACCATTACATTAGGAAGATAAGGGATAATTCACTAGATTCAATCTCCACACAAAGATGATAGATTGAATTTTGAATGAATTAAGAATGTTAGGATGATCTCTTCTTCCTTTGTTTGATTTGGAAAGAAATTGATTGAATTGTGTAGTGCAAAAGTGACAAAGAATCAATTATAACTTGAGATCCAAATATGGGATGAAGCTGTGCACTTGGATTTGGTAGTAAAATGTCGAGACGAAGTTGCCCTGCAAATTTGACAAAAAGTTGTCAGGACTGTGGCAGGAATGTACACAATCCTTCGAAAAAACCATGAAACGAAAAGGGTTTTTCCACCTCTGCAAATAAAGCCTGAATCTAAAAGTAGATTTGTGCACTTGGAACCTACACACAGAAGAGAGGGAAATGTGTTGGGATTGGGGGTTTTCCTTTAGGTCAAACCCCAGTTTTGGAGTTAACCAAGTAATGAAAGAAAGTACTTGCAAGTAGATGTAAATGAAAGATTGAATTATAAATCACCTCAAGGGAGGTTGTAGTAGCAATGATGATAGAAATGTTTGTATGGAATTGTATGTTGAAATCAATCTCTTCTTCAATGGTTGAATCCTTGACTTGAATGCAACATCTAGCCTTGAAGGGAGACTTGAGAATGCTCAATGCTAGAAAAGAATGCTTGAATGCTTGAATGCTCTTGATCGCTTATGACCTTATCGAAATTCCACCTATTGAACTTAAGCAAATGAGAGAGAGAATTCCCCCTTAAATACATGTTTGAAGGATTTAAATTTTGTCATGGGCCGACATTGGGGATATTTCTCGCTCATAGCACAACCCACAATGCATGCTCTAGGAAGAACCTGCCCCAAAATAGGGCAGAGATAGGGGCGCCACCCCCTGTCCTACCCCTTTCTCCAGGGCAGAGTGTTGACAGAGTGATGTAGAGGCCAAGGAAGAAGGTTTTTTCACAAGCTGAGCACTCTTCGGTCTTCGATCGGGCTAGAGGATTCGAGTTCACATGCGTTTGGACCCTAATGCAGTTGTAAACTACTAGGGTCACAATTTTATGACACTAGACTTGAATCTCCATAAAATTTCATTAATTGATCTCATCAAGATGAATTTATTTGTTTCCGAGTAAGTCTTATACTTGTGTTTTTGCATAGTGTCATCAAACCTTATGCACACAAGTATGGAAGGTGGCATGCTTATTCTCACATCTGTATTATAAATAATTTTTTTTGTCTAGTTTTTGTCCATTAACTTTCTAGGTGAGGCTTGGGGTATTACATCACAATCTTTAAATGCATCATAGATACTCTTATACACCTCTTAAATGCATAATCAATAAGTGACATACAAGAATACCATGATTATTTTAAATCTAGTGGCATCCCATCCCAAAAGCATATAATATTTATAATAGTTCATTAAAATATTTATGCATAGTGAGAATGTTAGTTTTACAAGTTAACATCCAAAAATTATTACAATGATCTACAAGTTATGTGACACAATTATCTTAACACTCTCATACTTTTTGTATACATTGAAAATTAGCATACAAGGAAATCAATAAAAAATTAAATTAAATTTTATTAGCTAGGGACAACATAACCCATAGCTAATAAAACAAGAAAAACGATATTAGTGCTTATTTGTATCACCTCCAAGGCATTTACCTTTTTAGCTTTAGTAACTAAGAGATCCTCAAACTCAACCTAAGACATATGTTTGAAATGGTAGACAAATACACAAACAACCATATCATGCCTAAAACATTCTTAGTGCACAATATTGTAATATCTAGAGTTGTTCATGGGAAAAGGATCGTGTCTTCAACACCTTGAAGACTATATATATATGACCACTATATTTATAACCAATTATTTTGCCACTAAAAAATCTCATTAAATCAAAGCTTTCCATAGGAGCATTATTCATTTCCCAATACTTCCCGATCTAAATATTAACCTTAAACATTTTCTTATTACCAGCAATTAAAACTCAATAGTGTCATTACTGAAATTCCCATCTTATATATATAGATTTCCATGTCAACATGGTATCCTATATACCAAGAAGACCCTTATATTTGAACTCCATTTCAAACATTTTTTTTTTTCTATTAATAGATTCTTTCTTGTAAGTTCACCATTTTTCTTGTGCAAACAACTTGGATCACCTATGCAAAGCTCCTACTCAAATAAATATTATCACAAGACCAAAATGCCCTTAGATCCTAAAATATCTAAAATGGGCCAATGAATTTGATATTAAGTGTAAAAACCTAATGTTGATACTCTCATTTATATGGAGAGTATTATTAAATATATGCATTACAATGCTTTAAAATGACAAATGAAGCATACAAAATAATAATCAATACATAAAACATCATATTTACCTTAGGAAAACCTTTTAAAAACAATCTAGTAAAAAATAGAACTTCGCCAATATATTATCAAATAAAAACATATGATTACAATTATAAGAAGATTTAATATACACAAGTTAAACAAATGATCTTTACCCATTATATAATATGACAACAAAAACTTTAAAAAATCTCATATAAATGCCACATGCACTTAGAGAATTAATTCTTAATGTGTATGTGAGTTTCTCTTTAACGTATAATCAATCTAGCAACATAATAGGTCTTGCTCTAGAAACTTGTCATAATAAGATGGAAGCATACATAACCACACTAGGCTTTCTTTGAAACTTGTCACAATAGTGTCATGAAGCCTACAAAATAATTTAATAACAACAAGAAAAACAATATTTCCAATCCCAAGAACTTTATTTGTAAGGTATTGTAAACCACAAATTGAGATAGGGTTCTAAAACCATGGGCCCAAAATTATGATCTTGATTTGGGTGGCCAACTCCATGTGTTCACCATGAAATTCCCAATGCACTAGTTAACATTCCTTAACTCTTACAAATAGTAAATCTACCTCGTCAAACCAAGAACTTCAACTAGGGACATTGATTTCTCTTACATGTTGCTCTTTCAATTGACTAAATTTACTTGGTTAAAGATGTCCCTTCTAAGTCCATTTATACTTCCCACTATTAATGCTTTTGCAATCTAAAGTTCCTATATATATATATGCTATTACACACCACTTACACATGTCATAAGTATTTTTATGTTTGCAATAGATAATCTCACATGCCTTTTACACATGTCATTGCATACAATCCAAATGGCATATGCGAATCTATGTACTTCTTAAGAGTGGTGTTATCTTAAAAAAGGGTCCAATTTACAAGAGCATGAAAAACAATTACACCTAGGTAGCATCTCAATATTACAATAATATCTAAATATTATTGTAAGGATTGCAAGGTGTATAACACACCTATTATAACACTTTCAATATATAAATTAATTATGTGCAACTTTCTTAGGATGATGTCTTTAGGGACAACAATAGATACCTTTTGGCATCTACATTAATGAATAATGATTAGGATTGTCAATTTTATAAAGTGGGAATTTAGTTTTGAAAAAGGGGAATGCACTTGTGTGTATGATCTAATCTAGGGGATAAAATTATAGTTGTGATTTCTTTCCAGATGAGAAAACTAATAGAACTTAGTGTTAGAGTATTCGGGTATTTACTTGATTAATTAAATAATATTTGTTTAATTATTTAAGTTCCCTTTATCTCTTTTACACTTAAGCTAACTTTAGGTGCATAATAATTAATTCTTTTATTAATTATTATGTGCACACCTAGGTTTTCCTTTTTAGGGTTTCTTGACCTATTAAAGGTTGAGTTCTTTCTTTTCATTGTAAGAAGAAGGATTATTACATTACACTTTTTGTGAATATTGAACTCTCTCTTTTTGAGCATATTTTCTGTGTATTTGTTTCTTCTGTGATTTGCTTCCTTGCTTCTCCTTGTAACAGGTTTTTAAGCTTGCCGAGATCATTTGGGCTCCTGTGGTGTTGTATTTTCTCAACTCCAATATGGTATCAGAGTTTCAGATCTATAGCTATCTGTTCTTGTTTTGAGAATTTTTGCATTGGAAGCAGATCTGGGGTTTCAGGAAGTTTTTTGTATGTACTTAGGGATAGACTTTTTTCTGAGCACTTTGGGCCTAAATAGTCCTCACTATCGTGCTCAGAAGGCCTGAAAATCCCTAAAGTCATTTAAAACTTGCCTAGTTTTGGCTCTTGAGCCTCTAGGAGTATTTTTTCTCCAGATCCAAGCCGTATGGCCTTGGCACGCAGTTTGAGAACAATTCAAAAAAGAATATTTTTTGCCTTTTTACGACATGCAAGCCGAAATTTGATTTTTTGTAAAAAAAAAAGTTTTGGGGGGTTCCCCACAGTACGCAGGGTACCATGGGGCCCCTTGCCTTGTTGCAGGTTGCCACTGTTGTCAGCGTGAGCCCCGCCGACTGCCAGCCTCCAACCGCCACCGGCGCCCTCCGGTCCCATGGGGCCCTTTCCGGCAAGTGCCACCGTCGCAACACCCCGCGGCCCCACCGCTGCAGCTTTGGCTCCCGTCGGCCTCCCTGCAGCCCCTGCCGACGCTCCAGCCACCTGTCGACCTCATCGACACCCATCGCCGCAGCCAAGCCCTTCCCGCCGCCGTCGCCGCCTCGGGCCCCGCCTGTCAGTCTAACCGCCGCCGGAAACTACCTCGGCCACTGCTGCACCACCGCCCGACCATTGGGTCTCCACCCGCCCACCACCAGAGCGTCGCCCACTGGCCACCTCCGTCAGCCCCTGCCACCAGACTACCCCTTCCTCTTATTTTGAAGGGGGTTTTGGTTTTTTGGCCATATCTTAGGCATACGGAGTCGTTTTTTCGAAAACAAATAGGCATCGAAAAGATGGTTCCGAGCCAGACCTCGTGATGTTGGAATTTTTTTTCCAATTTTTTTGTTTGAATGTGTTTTTTTCCAGTCAAAGTGGGGTCTCTTTTTTGCACTCCAGGAGACGTAGAATGAGCATCTGAACTCCGTTTTTCGAACAATTTATATTTTTGGAAAGCGTGTGTTGTGTAATTTCCAGCCATATGAGTTTTATTTCTAGATTCTGCTCCATGCAAATTTTATTCATTTTTTTGCTTTTCAGCACTCTGGTGGATAGTTTGGTTGTTTCAGGTCCTGGGATCTCTTCTCTAAGTTTGATGTCTCTATTTTGGTTCTCCTTTCTATTTCCAGTCTTCTTATCATTCTAGCATTGTATTTATGCAAACGCACTGAGATAAAGTGCCATGAGGGGGTTGATGTTTGCCTTGTTTGCCATCCACCTTTGTCAAGTGAGTGTTCCTTCCATGACATTCGCCTTATGCTGTGTGTCAAGTGAGTGTTCTTTCCATGACACCATGTACTTTTCTCAGCACCTTTGATGTTCCTAGTTCTTCGTCATGCAGTTCTTCTTGGCCGTTCTTTTCAGTGTTCCTGTCCCTCTCCTTTTTCAGCATTATGGGGAGGTTTGTCTTGTTGGTTCTAATGCTTTCGTGGTTCGATTGATCAGCTCTTCAGGTTTTGGTGTTTTCATGCCATCTATATCTTCAATTTCATTTGTTTGCCTTGTTTGCCTTCTGATTCGAGTAGTGTCATTTGAGGGCACTCATACAAATTACAGTCTTCTCTACCTGGTCATGTTCTATTTCAGTGGAGGTTCTTCAGATTAGCAGTTATTCTTCGACAGTGTTTGCAGGTTCTTCATGCTTCAGTGGTGTTCTTTTCCATCTCTTTTTGGAGTAGAGTTTTTTCCCACGTGGTTTTCTCTATTTCTCCGGTTCATAGAGATTTGGTTGTATTTGGGTACTTGATCAGACCTTGTTGTCGGGACCCATCTTTCCTGCTTTCAGTAGTTATTCTAGGTTTTAGCTTCTCCCTAAGTCTAGTTTAAGGGGGGGTGAACTAGAGTATTCGGTTATTTACTTGATTACTTAAACAATATTTGTTTAATTATTTAAGTTCCCTTTATCTCTTTTACACTTAAGCTAACTTTAGGTGCATAATAATTAATTCTTTTATTAATTATTATGTACAAACCTAGGTTTTCCTTTTTAGGGCTTCTTGACCTATTAAAGGTTGAGTTCTTTCTTTTCATTGTAAGAAGAAGGATTATTACATTACACTTTTTGTGAATATTGAGCTATCTCTTTTTGAGCATATTTTTTGTGTATGTGTTTCTTCTGTGATTTGCTTCTTTGCTTCTCCTTGTAACAGGTTTTTTAGCTTGCAGAGATCATTTGGGCTCCTGTGGTGTTGTATTTTCTCAACTCCAATACTTAGGCCATGAAGGTTTGAATTATGAATATTGCACATGAAAGTGAAAAGTTCAAGTTAAGATCAATCATACATGTCAAAAGAATCAAATTATGTACTAGACTCATACATAAAAGCCTACCCTATGTATATCTTGAGGGAACTTAACTAAGAAGTGTGAATAAGATCTAAGAAGTGAACTAGATAGATAATATCCCTATTCACACCCAACAGTGATATAAAACTTTTAAGCAATACACCAAAATTTATGAATATGTTAAAAAAAAATAACATCCATAAATTTTTAAAAGAGTTTTATGATGCCCACATCTAGGGGAAGAGCACCAGTAGCCATCATAGCTAACTTCGCGCACCCACAGATCCTAAATGGTACATCAGATTTTGATTATTTTTTTTAGTTGTCTTCGTATGCGACTTAACTGCTTAAAGCTATTGATCTGGCTTTTGGGTAGTAATGATGCACGTTGTGGAATTAGATATGCACACAAAGGTCAAAAAGTACATATTTCAAAGTGTCGCCTGATACCTAACTAAAGATGTTCCAGTAACCGTCAACTCAAAATCGCTAGTACTTGTTGACAAATGTCCCAATAGTTATGCACAAATGTTCCAATAGTGGTGCACAAATGGACCAATAGTGGTGCACAAATGGACCAATTATGAACAAAAAATTACAAAAAATGATCAGCTATTGGTACAAAACAAATTTATTAATCAATTTTTCTTATTAATTACATTTTCTAATACTTCTTCTTATTTACTTGAATTTTACTTATATCTTTGAAGACTAGTGTAAACATAAGTTGAATTGATCTCCCTCACTGTGGGTCCAATTCAAGCTTTGAAATCTTGGATTCTCTATACTTCTCAATGGCATCGCCATAGAATCATGGAATTATGATCTTTTATACTGCATGTGATGATTTCTTATTATTTAGTTTAAGAGCTTTTGTTTTATGGGTGGAATCAAATAGGTTTTAGTAAAAGAGCTTTCAATTAAGCGAAATGAAAATTCTTCTGAACTTTGAAAAAAATGATGTGGGTGAGAGGAATATAAATAGTCAAATACAATTGTTGTCAAAAGCTTGTCCTGTCTTCAATGGACATCACAATTCCTCCCTTTTTTTTTCCAATGCATGACTGACTTTCTATTCTCATGAATATCTCGTGACCGGGCAACTTTTGTCTTGTACAGAGGCTAAGATTGTCAACTTGCTCTTTAATAGCTTTGAAGCCAATAATACTTTAGACTTGACTACTTTTTCTTTAAAAACTTTGAAAAGCCAATAAAACTTTAGTCTGACATATACAGACAACATCCATAGATTAATAATATACATTCAGAATTACCCACTAAGTTCTGCAAATTTCCGGACCTTAATGGTGCAGATTCAATCCAGAGAGGTTGGAGTACATTCCATAGAAATGGTGTGCATGTACACCGTCCCTTACAATATTTCAGGCAGAAAATTTGAACTTATGATCTGTAAAATTTATGGTTTGCTATATAATTAAGAATTTATGTGTGCATACTGTCTGTGTCTGTAGTACCTAGTACATTATCTGTGGACCATCTTCCTCACTACAAGTTGAGCAGTCCTATCACTAGTTATGGCGGTGACTCCATTCATTTTATCAGCTTTTTCAATGTGGGGTCAAAGCCGGCCTTCAAGTATCATAATTGAAATGAATCTACATCATTCCTTACTATAGTTGTTTAGGTTTTTAAATAAAATGAAATAATTTTAATTGGGTACATGCATGAGATCAAAACAGGCTATGGAAATATGAATGTTTTTATCAGTTATGGGATACATGGTGCAGAGGGTGTTCTTTTTATGGATGATTTGGATACACAGGATGTAAAAAAAAAAATATTAATATGCTTTTTTCAAAGAGTTCTATTATGGAATAATGGTCTTGGATGTCCTTGCATTTTGGGATGAGTTTAAACATCACACACTTAGCAGTTAGCAGTGACTGCTTAGGTGGCTGTCTCTTCTAACTCAACTTCGGTCTTCTAAACTAATGTACAACGGGATACTGTTATAAAAAATTTTATGGTCAGAATTGGTAACTACACTGAAAAAGAGGTTGAGTTAGGAGAAACAATCACCTAAGCAGTTAACGCTAAGTGTATATTGTTTAAGCTCAGTTTCTATTGAACATTCAAAGATAAAATTTTGTTCTGTTTCTATTATTTCTGTGGTGTAAAAAAATACAAAGGTGTCATCCATTTGCATTGTTGGCAATATAACAAGGATATTGAGAAGGTTGTTGATGATTATGGACACAACTGATTAAAGATGTTTTAATGTCTTGCTATTATTATTTCGTCATTGATGTCAAGAAATTGATTTTCTAATTCAGTATGATGTTGCCATATCTTAAGAAATATGATATGAAGATTATAAAGAAGTCGGTAAAGACACATGAAAGAATATGATGAATAAGGGGATAAGTTATTTAATGGGCAACTTTACCGAGTCAGACAATGATGAGATCTTGATGTTTTAGATCGTTCTAACATCATACATATGTTGTAAAATGTGAAGGGTATTACTATACTATGTTATCAAACAAAGAACCTAGTCGGTAAACCCTAAGGAACCTAGTCGGTAAACCCTAAGGTTATCGTAGTCAGTTAATGAATACAGAATGTCTACCGAGTAAAGTTTAGTATTCACCGAGTTGTAACCGAGCTATAACAGAATGCATTAATTGTTTATATGTGATATTTAATGAAAGATGCTAATGAGCTAGAGCGGATCAATGATTGGCAAGTCGTGGAAGAAGTTTGTTAACGAATCTAAGGCAATGGAAAGTCGGCAAGAAGATCTACAGCTCAGATTTAACTGTATTACCCTAACACAAGTTCCAAGGCGGGGTAAAACATTTTTCAGATCGAAAGATACAATGAACCTGGACAAGATTGAAGATCTGATGGCTATGATTGATCATGGGAAATGCGATCAAGGAGATTAAGTGGTTAGAAGATTGTTTATAAATAAGGAACTGTTGATAAACAATGTACGCGGGCAAGTGTATGCACAGGGATGCTACATAGTGATTACCGAGCACAGAAGCTTGAAGACCTGTTAGAATAACAGAGTATTGATGCCCAACAGATAGACAAGATTAGTTCTATGTCTAGATTGTATTGAACAAATAAGAATCTACTTTAGGATTTTAGATGTGAAGTTGCAAATAGATTGTATTACTGTTATTTTGTGAAAGTGACAGGAAATCTGTTAACCGAGTGGACTTAATAGTCTTATATGTAAATCCTCTAACAAGGTGACATTCTAAATGAGTGTTTGAAATCATTTGACAAGGTCACTTCTAACAAAGTGAAGATCCTAAAAGATCTGAGGGAAATCCCTTAACTGGGTCACATCTAGCAATGTGTTTTGTAATCTTTAACAGGATTGGCTTTTAACCGAGCATACTCTAGAAGAGTATATTTCTTAGTGGGTCCAAAATCCCACAATGGTTTTTCCCTATTGGGGTTTCCACGTTAAATCTGGTGTTATGAGGTTTATATTGTTCATATGCTTTTGAGTTTGCATGTTTGACAGTTTTATTATATGACTGATATATGTTACCGAGGTTGAATCTGATGTTTTCATTGATGATTAAGTTTGTATGATTCACCCCCCCCCCCCCCCCCTCTCATCTTGTTGGCTATTGGATCTGTACTTATATTAAGTATCAGAACTATCATTGCATATCTCACATCTGAGTCTTTGAGAGCTAGTCCTTAGTTGAACAATTAAGATCTTCCTTCCATTTGATTTCAACATTTATATGTTTTTTCAAAATGTTAATAAATTAGAGTGAGCCCTCTAATATAATGTTGTCATTTTCTATTTGTTTTCTTTTTATTCACATCAATGATCTAAACTTTTTATTCATATGACATGTCTTTGTTAAAGTTTGTACAGTCTATATGGTTAAGAATTGCAGCAAAAGAACACCACTTAACACAATCAAGGATATATGAGCAGTTGCAAGTAGATATATAATTCTTTTGGGTCAATTTTTTTTTTTATTATAAAATTTGATTAAGAAGTTTCTTTCTTTGATTAGTCTTGCTTCTTCATATGATATAGTTAAGTAGTATATTCATAGGGTGTCTTCGTACTTGATGCAAATGTCATTGTAGGCTCACATTCGTGATGTGGGGCCATTATGTTTCCACCACTCTGAAAGTGACAAAAGGAGCCTTGATAATTGCCAGGGGTAGCAAATCAGGCACTTTATATGTGCTAGAAAGTCACACTGATGTGAAAGCTGCGAAGGCAATTGTGGACAATGAATCAAAGCTTTGGCACAAGAGACTTGGTCACATGAGCAAGCTAGGCCTTGAGATTTTGCACAAAAAGGATCACCTTCCGGGGCTGAAATTGGCAGATTTAGTGATGTGTGAGCGTTGTATATATGACATTTTCACTTTTTCTTAGATATCATCCACCTCCCAATCTTAGATAATATGACACAATCCTTATTTGGACGGTCAACATTTTTACTTTATTGTTAATTTGTCCTTAATTAAATTTGAAAGGAAATTTTAAAAAGCTATCCAAATTAAGAAAGAGAATTTAATAGCCATCTACTATCAATAGATGTTATGGTGTTGAAGAACCTCTCTTCTATTTTATCTTTTTTACTTATTAAGAATTAGAAGTTAATATATGTGTATTTAAAATTAAACAAACAGTATATATTTTCACAAAGTCATATCAAAGAAATAATCCATCATATGGTAATACAAAAGACTTGCAATAAATAAATTGATATACATGATTTGGTCCAACTTTTTAGTTTGTTTCACATTAAATCAACAAAGATGCAAACACTTTTTTTAAACTATAAACTCATTTACAAAATATTTTGACCTCTCATTTAAGATCAAGAATTACTGTGAAATTGAATACAAGGTTGTTAGTATGCTGTTTCTCAATTTGATTGTGTGATTTTTTTGCATCAATGTTTCGGATCACACTCTGTTATCCATCACTCAGATAATAACTCCGTGAGTGTTTTTTGAGTCAATGTTTCAAATCACACTCCATGATCCATCATCAGGATGATAACTCTGTGAATGTTTTTTGGCATACACTCCTTGATCCATCATCAGGATCCTGATGATGGATCACAGAGTATGATCTGAAACGTTGATGCAAATAATTGATAATGCATCATGGAGAGTGATCTGAAATGTTGATGCAAAAAACACTCATGCAATCAAATCCATAAGCAGCATACTGACAGTCTCATAGATTGTAGAACTCTACTAACTTTAATGAATACACGATTATAAGATCATACATAATCTTCTATCTTTTTACAATAATTGCCTTAAATTTTTTGAAAAAAATCTCAGAATATTGTTTTGAAGAAATAAAATATTATAGCTTACAGTTCACGACAAGTTACATCCAGTGACAGGAATTTTGATGGTGGGTTAAGTCCCTTCATGACCTCCCCCAGTGGGCCCATCAGCTCATGAGCTTGGATCAATAATAAAATCTTTCTGTGAGTTTTATCTTTCACGGTACAATGAGTGATTGTGATACTTAAATTGGAAATATAAAGCTACTGGTCCCAGTCATGGAAAGTGACGGTTTGTATGCCGTATCCTGCGATTTTTTGGGGGGCTGCATTTTTTTGGGGGATTTTTAAACCTCCCATGGACAGCTACAGCTTGTAAAGATTAACAGGTGTGAATTCAGAAGTTCAATTATACTGGATTAAGGTTTAATTCCCGTCAAAACTACTATTAAGTCTTATGAATCTTATAAAATCAGGTCGTCTGATGGGACATGCAGGTGGATAAGTCAGAAGCTTCACACAATTGGCAGCTGATGATATGTATGAGATTAAAATGCTTGGTATAACAAAAATTTACAGCAGTCATCAGATATTTATTTCACTGGATATGAGGAAAATGCCAATCCGTAGAGTCACCCACATTTCCTGACCTTTCAATTGGGAATATTTAGTAATGAGAAAATGAAAACACGTGAAGAAGAGAGTGGAGACGAATTGAATTGTGCAGGTGGGCTGTTTCTTAAGATAAGTAGTTTGTGGCCACATTTTATATGGGAAGGTTCAAGAAATTAGCTCGAGGTAAAGAGTAGAATGGAACACCCTTTCATATCTGATGCCCATGATATTTTTTCAAGATCAAGCTCTTTGTAAGGAAGAATGCTAGATGCAGGGCCAGCTATTTGGGTAGCCAATAAAAGGAAATTTGGGGATTCAGTATCAGCATCAGGAATAGGGGATTAGTTGTTCTATATTGTTTTTAAATTCGATTGTGTTGGGAGTTTTGCATCAATGTTTTGGATCACACTTTGAGATCCATCAAACGTGATTGATTATCAGAATAATTAAAAAATAAAAGAAAAAAAAATAATATCATTATAAATTGTTGTGAAAACTTTGATGTCATTAACAGAGGATTAAAATTATTCACAACAGTGGTGATTGAAGCAGGAACAGAGAGCTTTATTCCAAGGGCAGCAGCAGCATCATGAACAAGGTAAGCAAAACAGATGAACCTTCTCTTCATGGATTAGGCCTACCATGTGTTAAATCAAGTAATAGTGGTAGTTCCCATTTGTATTATCCTAATCACATAGGAGGTTCTGCAAATGGAGAGATCTATCAATCTACATCCACTGTGGAATTCCACAGTACTAGTAATTACAGCACTAATCATGAATCTTCAGAGTGGGACAATTGGGGGGGAGCCATAACATCTGTGGAAGAAGAGGAAATAATAAGATTGGGTAAAACTATTGGATTGTCTAGAGATGAAATTGGAGCTGAAAACTGGAGGACAAGTCGCCTCAAGAACAGCTCTCCTGATGTACCACTATCTCAATCTGTTCAAGACTTGCAAGGCAGTTTTTACTCTGCCAACCCTGCAACTGAATCAATTGGGATCGCAATTAGTGGGTTAAAACACAATCTCCAAAACAGTTATGAACAGAAAGATGAGTCAGTACCATTGGGCTATGACGGTAGGAATTCAAAAGCATCTGAATTTGTTCACAATAGGGCTTGTTCTTCTAAGGATTTAGAAGGTTTGCACCTTCTAGATCTTCTACTCCAATGTGCAGAGGCCATTTCATCACACAATTTAGAAGAAGCAAATGTCATGCTTATGGAGCTTCAAGAACTCTCTTCTCCCCATGGAAGCTCAGTCCAGCGTGTGGCTGCTTACTTTGCAGAAGCCATGGCATCTCGATTAATAAGCTCGCACCTAGGAATCTATTCTCCCATCATGCACAAAACCAAAGCCCAAAGAATCCTATCAGCATTCCAAGTCTATAATGGCATTACTCCTTTTGTGAAATTCTGTCATTTCACTGCAAATCAGGCAATACAGCAAGCACTGCAAGGGGAGAAGAAAGTGCACATCATTGACCTGGACATCATGCAAGGCCTGCAATGGCCAGGGCTATTCCACATTCTTGCCTCTCGCCCTGGTAGGCCGCCCTATATTCGAATCACAGGGCTGGGGAGCTCAATGGAAGCATTGGAGGCAACAGGTAGGAGGCTCTCAGAATTTGCTAGCGCAGTGGGTATTCCCTTTGAATTTCATGCAATCCCAGATAAGATTGGCAACATGGGTATAGACTGTATAGAGAGGAGGCTCAAGGTCAAGAAAGGAGAGGCATTGGTTGTACATTGGCTGCACCATTCTCTGTATGATGTCACAGGCTCTGACATGAGCACCCTGTGGCAGCTCAGGAGGCTCAACCCTAAGCTTATCACAATGGTGGAGCAGGATCTCTGTCACAGTGGATCTTTTCTCTCCAGATTTATGGGTGCAATGTACTATTATTCTGCTCTGTTCGATTCCCTCAGTGCAGCCCATCCTGATGACAGCTTTGAAAGACATGTTGTAGAACAGCAGCTATTGTCTTGTGAAATAAAGAACATTCTTGCTGTGGGAGGTCCTGCAAGATGGGTTGAGTATGTAAAATTTGACAAGTGGAGAGAGAAGCTTGAGCAAGCAGGATTCACCAAATTCGGGCTTGGGGGCAATGCAGCAGCTCAGGCAGAGCTTCTGCTAGAAATGTTTCCCTCTCAGCCTTATACTCTTCATGAAGAGTATGGAACTCTCAAACTTGGCTGGAAAGACCTTGCCCTATACACTGCTTCAGCATGGACACCCACCCATGATGCACTGTAAATCTTACTCTACACTGCTTCAGCATGGACACCCACCCATGATGCACTGTAAATCTTACTCTAGTACACTGTCTTAAAATTACTCTTTAAACTTTCAATAATTGATTATTACTTTTTAAAAAGATGTTTATAGTATTACTTTTTAAAAAGATGTTTATAGTGGCGATTTCATCATTGAAATTCTAAGCTGTCTGACTGAAACTTTGTGAAATGTGTCAACCAAAATATCTATCTATATTGCTTCTGATTTAAATTCTGTACAAATTTTTGAATCAACATTTCTCACACTCCTTGATCACCAATCTTAGGTGTTCCACAAGACACTTCCAATTGACCAACTGCTCTTGTACGTCATGAAAAGAAAGATGCTTGAAAGAAGGACGGAAATTAAGAGGTTGTCGCTATAGTCTCAGGAAGGGTTAGGAAAATATGTTCATATACCTAGTGTAAGGTGAGGCAAGACTTAGAAACATGCTCAGATCTTGAGCTTGCCCTCTCATGCTATTTGGAATTGGCAGTTTTTTGGGTTAATATTTTGAATCTGTATTTTTTAATGGTTAATTGGTTCAATGGTTAAATATTAAAAAGTTCATTTTAAAATGAGTTAAATATTTAGCATTTTGGTGTATGTATAAGGTGATTGGTAAAATGGAAAAAAATTCTCTTTGAAAGTAGTAAATCTTAATTCCTTGATGTGTACTTAATTGTTTTTGGATTAAAATGTGAAACTTTGAACTCTTTCTTCGAGACAGTGTGCAAACTTGATTGTCTTTGGATTAAGACTTTGTAGCATGTTTTGAGTTAATATTTTGAAGAATGTTTATATTATAAGTCTACCATACCATGGGCATTATTAGACTTTATTATCTCGAGATTAATGTTTTAAAGCATGCTCAAACCTTGAGCTTGCATGATCATGTTTGTTTGGATTAACGCTTTAAAGCTTTACTCATTTGTTGAGCATGACTAATGGTTCTTGAGGGTTTTGAAATTTAACTATTATTGTGTTAATACTCATACTTTATTGCTTAGTTGTAAATCATTGTTAACAAAACTCTAAATTCTATTGAGGTATATTTGATTTCACTAATAGCTTTTAGGCATATTATTTTCGAAAGATGTAGTTTGTCAAGTTTAGGTTTGACACACAATTATTTTAACTTTTGTTGTAGGTCTCATTTGATTTCAAGTAATGGTGAAGACTAGAGTACCTAGAGAATAGGTTGGAATTCAAGCACCCTATTTTAAGTGTTGTAGTTGTTGGTCCCCAAATCAACAGATCGGAAAGTTCTAAAGTTATGCCAAATGTTATCTTCAAACCTTCCAACTGACTTGGCCAATGAACAGGAGTAACCAAAATGTGATTAACCTCTCCTACACTTTAGGCTCTGCAGGACCTAGGTGGGTGTACCTATTCACCAACCGATTCTCTTAGTTGGTTATTTTTATAGCAGATTGGTTATCTTCACCTAATTTTGTCTTCTATCTCAGAATAGCAATAGACTTCTAAAACAGACTGATCTAAGCACTAACTATTTATTTCTCCCTTAACTCTGTTTATCTTACATCTTACTCCTATCTCCTACTATCTCCTAATTGAAACTAAAATAATGTATATATTTTGAATGAAGTTTGATATGGAATTGATCAATGCCTTCTCCTCTTTTGGGTTACAGAGTCACCCTCTTCCAAACCCTCACGTATAACTCTATGAGACAATTTTTAAATTCACCCTTGATGAATTCGTCAGCTAATCTAACTCGCAATATTACTCAAATTACTCTTTCCACAACAACCAGTCTGATTGATTTTAACTTTCCTTGAAAGGCCAACCAGCAAGAACACAAGGACATGGAACTCGCAAATGTTACTTGTTTTATCAATCTGCTATGAAAATAAATAATCCTTTCACAATTAGGTTGAAGATAGCATTCATTCACTGAAAATGAAAATCACAGATTATTGATCTAGATGAAGATTTTTCCACAACACAAATGAAAAGAAATACTGATTATATTACTAAAATAAAGTCCTTTTTTCTGAAAGTATATAAAAGTTGTCTATGATGATGTTTTTCAAATGATTACATAACATACTTATAATAAAATGAGGGGTCATGCCCTTTCAAAGAGTCTTTTGGATCTTTAAACAACATAAAGACTAACTTAACAACTAAGGACCCCTAAGATCTAATTAAGTACATATGTATTCTTGTGATATGATTTGTATATCCTGTTCTCAAATAAGTATCACAATCTTCCAATGTGCTTCTTGCCACATTCTTTGCACTAATCATTTCCTCCATATGGGTGTTGACTACATCAAGATCTCCTCTTTTGGCTGCTTTCAAAGCATCCTGTAGGTACTTCTAGCAATCCTGGATCCATCTAATTTGATCCTTTAGTTTTTTGTCCTTAGTTAGAAAAGGTGGTCTGCCTTTTCCTTCATTAAAGATAAAATACCCTGCTTCTTCAATTAGTTCTTTCGCATACCTGTTATGATCTTTTATCAAACCTTCAATATCTTGCACAATAGTGGCATCCGGGTTGCTCCTCCTCTATATCTCATCAAACTTTCCTTTTAACCGGCCTTCCAACCTTTCATCTTCTGCAATGGTAGATTGATTCTTTGAACAACTGCAATGGTAGATTGATTCTTTGAACAAGTAGTCCAACACTTATCCATCCATGTCATCATAGTAGTAAATCTCTTATGGATGAGTGTTGACATAACATCAAACTTTACATTTGCCAATTGGCTCTATGATTGTTGATTTTCCACTTTGAGCTTACTATATTTGTCCTTCGATTGGGTGCTCTCTCTTTGAGTGATCATGGGTGTTTGGCTGGTGGTGTTCATTATATCTTTTAGGGATTCAATTTCTTTAACAAGTTTGCTATTCATGAGCTTATATGCATTGTTATCCTTCACAAACAACTAGATTTGAGCCTTATTTAATTTAGCCACATTGATGCCCAGGTCTGTTGTGATCGCAGGGTTTGTCTCACCCACTTTAAAGGTCATCACATGCTTGAATGCTTTCTCAATGTCAACAATCATGGGATTTTTGTTGGGCGGATAGAGTGCCCAAATCAAGAGTAAATTTTCATCGAGATTAAATCCAGATCCCATAAAGACTTGTGTAACACCATCAGGACTCAATTTATGTTTAGCATCACTGTTATGAAGGATAATGTTGTAAACTAGTGCCAATTTCAGATCCCACCCAGGGAAGATCAAAACACCTTCATCTTCTTAAAAGTTTTCTTCCCTTTTCGGGAATCATGGTCTCCATCTCATGGTCAATATCCATCTTTAAAATTCCAAGCAACTGACATTCATTATTGTCTATATTAGTATCAATTGTTTCTCCTAAGGCTTTTCCTTTCAATTTGTATAAAAAAGATTTAAACTCGGGAGTTTTGATGAATTGATCATCAGAAATAAACGTTACAGGCCAATTGTCTAGTATCTTCCTTAGCAAGCTCCCCAACTCCTTGCTCCCTTCTTATTGGTTGATATGCCTCAATTCTGATTATTGAAATTTTATTTGGTTGAGGATGTGGAGCTTCTTCATCAGATGATTCCTCACTTGCAGAGGAAACAAATTGTGTGCATTGCATCTCTCTCATTCTTGCCTCTATGTCCACGTTATAGATTTCTATATATCTGATTGCATCCATCTCATCTAAATTTCTGATTACATCCTCCTTAGGGTAGGGTTTGTGGTTATATCCATTTAGCTTTTGCATTCTCTTCACATGGTCAATAAATCCTTCTAGATCAAACCTTGCCCTTGGTGTTGCTCTGTTCATATTATAGTGCACCAATTTGCCTAGAATATGGTCATATCCTTCTTTAGCAAGCACAATGAGGTCACCAAAACACAAAGTAGCATAAAAGATTGTTTTCCATAAGATCTCAAGTGCATAACATTAGAAAAATCTAACTACCTCACTATCTCAAGATAGGCAATTTTGTTTGGAACAGTCTTAGGTAGTATAAAAGGGGTATCCTCAAACCCATAAACTCTGATTATGGTGGCATCTGAGTAACAATACCAATCTCCCCAATTATGTTCCATAGTCTCGAGGCCACCATAATCCTTTGGTCTCAACAATTTCTTAATTACTTCTGACAAAGAGTGATCACATGGTTGATTTAACATTCTAAAAATAGTTTTCACAAAATACTCTTCAAAGTAAGCATTATTTGAGCTGGCAAACCTACTATCCCAAATAGATGTCCACAATTGGACTGGTAAAGGTTCACCTCCCTAATCAAACTATTTTTTTTTTTAGTTCCTCTGCCCACATACCCTTCTCATGTCCATAATACAAAACCATATGCATGAGGATTGAATAATTCTTGAGATATACTTTGGAAGGGTTCTTCTTGGTTTCCATGAGGACGAGATCAATCAGCCGATGAAATATGGTTGCATAATTGAAATTTCTAGGGTTGTGGCTTTGAACATCTGTAGCATTCACCATTGCTTCAATTGTCATAAACTCAGGAACCTCAACTCCAAGCACTTGTCCAACAAAATAATAAGTGTAGTTGAAATAATTCTCAAATAGATTTATGTTGAATGGTAGTCCATCGTCGTCTTCTAGGGGTACTGAATTTCCATCCACCTTAGGTTTGTATAGTGGCAATTTCCAACCTTTATAAGTAGTATCCAGCCTCCAGTATTCCTTGTTTAAATCCTCATATATAATCTGGTAATCACATACATCCTCAAACCCAAAGACCTCCTCTACTACTCCCTTAGACAAATGCACAAATGGTTTTCCTTGACAATCACATATGGCTTTGAGGTCTAGATTATAATATTTAGCCAAAAGCTTGACCAAGTCCACATTTACGAATACATTTGGAACAATTATCTTCCCTAGGTTCATTCTCCAAGGGTTACATATGGTTTCATGTCTGGTTCTCCTTTGGTAATGGAAGAAAGACAATTCATAACCCTGAATGTTAGTCCACACGTCCCCTACATCCTAACATTTGTCTTCAAATTTATTGGCACTAAGGTCCAATTGGACTGATCTTCTGGCTTTTATTCCTAAACCAGAGAGTTGGTCAGTTAAATCCTGACACAATCTTCGTTCTTCTACCTCTTCTTCTAATTCAACAACCTTTGATTGTTTTGGAGGCTTCTCCTTCTGCATTTTTTGTTTCTTGCCTTTGGTTTTACTAGTTTCCCCCTTTTGTCTCTTTCACTTGGATGTGGTAGGGCTATCCATTCTTAAATGATAGAATGCAAATTGAAATGAATTTTGTAGAGTTACAAAAGAAAACCATAATTGCTTACTTGTCACTACCTGAGTATTTTGGTTTGTTCTTCCACCTTGACTTCTTGTGATAGCTCGCTAGTATGCTTCAGGCTGAAATGTCTGCAATAAATTTTTACAGATTACTTCTATTGTGCAACATTAATGTCATCTACGATGATTAATGCCACAATGATTTTGAAAATCAAACCATTCGACTGATGTGACAATTTCCTTTTTTGGTGTGACATTATTTGCTTGCATATCGTCAATTCCTGAGCTATATGCTGTTGATGGGGAATGTCTTTTGGTCATCTTCCTTTGATTCGATCTGATCTTGCCAATTAAATTGGCGACCTTTCAATTTGGTATGCCTTGCTTATTGAGGAAACCTTCTGCGATCCCTTCTTCCTCTTGGATTTCATCCCCTTATGGTCATCGCCGAGAGGTACAACAATCGAATATCATCTGTGGGACAATAGGTGTCAAAGTTACAAAATAAATCTCTTGTTGAAGGCTATTCTCTTACTAATGTGAACATCATCTTAGACATAGTCTTTCCTCATCGGTGTGACCCCCAAAGTCAGATTGACTCTAAATGTTTTTCCCGAGCTGAGAAAGTCTAACCGATTGAAAACAATCTTTTGTTTTACCTTTTCGAGGTGACAAGCAGATCTCCTTCCCATGTATTTAACTTTCTCCTTCATCGGGGTGACTTGCTTAGTCGGTTTGTCTTTAGTGGTTTGCCCTTGATAGTATTGGTCTCGTCTATCTGCCTAGCTTGTTTTGTCATTCGCATCGGGGTGAGTCAGCCCAATATGTCTCTATGTAGCTCCATCGGGATGACTTTCACTGTCTGGCTAACTTCTAGAATCTCACTCCGACATCATAACTCCTGCTGATGTCAAATTCATTGGTCACACTCTTCTCGATTTGCTTCCCATCTGTGGATGTGTATCGACATGAAATATGAAATTGGGTTGACTCCTCCATGCTCACCCCGATGAGGGTTATCATGTCGATACAATTTGTTTATCTATTTATCAACATGTCTCTTTTCGACGACAGTGCAAGTCCCTCTCACAACATGGTCTCTTATTGATGTAACATGATAGTGTCTTCTTGAAAGGTGCTTATAATGCCAATTTGAAGAATCCTAGTCTGATCGGTATGACTTAGTGGGGTCTTGTAGATTTACTTGTCTTGAGGTGTTTTGCTAAAATGAAATGCTGGGTTTATTTATTAGACAACTGGCTTGTATTTTGACAAATTTAAATGTATCTAAGCTATATTACTGAGGTTCATGTGGACCAAATGCATAACAATGGGGATTCTAAGCCTATATGATAATCTTTACATAGGGAGATCACTTTATTTTTCAAGGTGCTAACAGTAGTGTCGAACATTGAATACCCCTTTGTAATTTGACCTACATCTTTTGTAACCACTTTGGTGTCCATTCCCCTAGCACCTAAGTAGGCTCACTTCAGCCCTTGCTTCAACCTTTTGCCTCTCAAGATGTTTGAGCACCTATTTTTAGTAGCTCCCTTGTGGCGTCAGTCTTGTTATCCATGTGTCTCCCTTGTCTCCTACCATTTTTTAGCATGATTCATTTGGACACTAGCACGTCACATAGAAATCTGTGCATCGCGCATTCGTTTTGCGAAATCTCAATGTTCGAATGTCGGTTCTGAGCGTGCCTTTCCACTTGTCACTTGCGCATGTCAGTGGAAACAACCCCCAATATTTCTAGCAACTCGCCAACCCTCTTTTCCCTCCTCTTCTCTCTTTTAAATATATCCTCTCTTCATTCAAGCTCTCTAGTTCCTCCATACAATCTCTCTTATTCTTTAGGCTCTTACAACTCCCTTCGTCTCTCTCTCTCACTTGCTAAAATAGTCTCTAGTTTGCTATAGCATTCTCAAGCTCTGATAGTATTGTTTTGCAACTCTCTTGGCTTTCTCAAGCCTCTTTGGTAATATCTATCTTTTTATCCTGTCTTTGGGCATCTTGGGATCTATCACATCCCACTTCCATCATTTATCATTTATCTTATCTTGCATTTATGTTTTATTCTATCAATCTATTTGGATGTTTGTGGAGGTAGAAACACCAAAATAAGGATTTGACTGAGGCAAGTCCCCAAGCAACCCAAACATTTTTCCTTTCTAGCTTGTGTGCAGGTTGCATTAAAGAAGATTCATTTGGCTGGAGGCTACATATCATGGACTAGTTGTGAGATTATCTTCTTCCTTTCCTTTTTGGTTTTGATTTCATTTATAGAATCGTTCTACCTTCTTTTGTAGACATTTATCACATTTAAATTAATCTAGAACACATATCTATTACATTGTTCCCTTATGTGCGAACTTTGTATTTTGTTTATACAGGATGCTAGTGTGTCACGTTGTTGTCCATAATATGTGTGCATCCTTGTGCAGAGAGCTATCAGAGGACGTACAAAGACATACTACATCTTGAGTGGAGAGGTCGGTTAGTGAATCTTCGAGAGGTTGTTATCTGCCTATCGAAGAGGTTCATTTTTCCCCCTCTACATTTTGGTGAACTGGATGTGAACACTTCTTTTGTATTATTTTCAAATCATTTCTTCAAGCATTTAGCATTCCCCCCTAAAATAAAAAGGACAGTTCTAAATCTTTCCCCTTCTTCCAAAAAAAAATAATTTTAGGGTGCTGCCTCGAACCCCATTTAATGGTTCATTGGCCTTCGACCGACTTATTTATGTATTCTCTCTTAAGTTTTAAGTTTATTAATTTCAAAATGCATATGTTATCTTCTTTTATTAACTTAGTTTGTAGCTTTATTCAAAGTGCTAGTGATGTTCCTTTTTATGCTTGTGATGGTGAGTTAGCTCTACCTATGTCACTCTATTCCTTTGATCCCTCTCATAATATATCTTCCATTTCAAAGGATATTTTGTTACAAGAGGATGAAATAATTGACGCCTTTCTTAATGTTACTCTACCATCTCTTCATTCTAGTGCACTCTCTTCTAGAGATGATGCATTCGTGAATGATGAGTCTTGACTCATATCTGATTTTCCAAAGGTCGATGTTGAACAAATTCCTTCATCTAAATCTTCTACATATCATAATGAGTTTGTGAATGTCATTTATTTCTCTGCTACTCCTAAAAGGTCTAAGAGACCAATCATTCACATGATTGCAACTAGTCCTTCTCCAAATAATGTAAAATCTATTCATGGTGTTCCTTTGAAAATGACTCACTGGATCTTTTTACAAGATATGCACAATCTAAGGGTCCTTCTTATAGAATGGTAACCCTTATAATACTCGAAGAAATAAGAAACATCGTGATCATCCACAACCTTCTTTACCACCTTCTCAACCAGATCTTCCTCAAGCACCTAAGCCTTCAGTTAAGCAATCTAGTGATTATGATCTTATCAAGAGAAAATTCATGTTACTCCTGCTAAGATCTCACTTTGGGATTTGCTTCATATTGCTTCGGTTTATCACGGTATGCTACAAGAAGCTCTGCAAAAGGTCTTTTTGCCTTCTTCTGCTAGGCCGACAAATGTAAATATTTTGATGGATCATATTCGTGTGGACTTGCCAGATATTACATTCTATCCACATGAATTCCCACCTCCAGAAGCAAGAAATCAAGCAGATCCATTAATGATAATCGTTTATGTT
The DNA here is from genome assembly GCF_030272615.1 of Cryptomeria japonica. Lineage (NCBI taxonomy): Eukaryota > Viridiplantae > Streptophyta > Pinopsida > Cupressales > Cupressaceae > Cryptomeria > Cryptomeria japonica. Next base: position 304,624,275 of record NC_081408.1, read on the forward strand.
AACGATGCTGACATTAGACGGACTCTCATTGATACTGGTTCAACACTCAATATTTGTGGTCTAGTCCTATTGCCCAAAATCAAAGTAGATTCTATGTCTCTTGCTGCATCTTCTATGTTCATCTGTGGTTTTGATAATACTGGTAAAACCACTTTGGGCACTGTTATTTTGCCTAAAAATGGTTGGACCAATTATTATTCCAACCTTGGTGCATGTTATGCTAGGACCTTTATCATATAATCTTCTCTTGGGTAGACCTTGGATTCTGTTGGCATTATAACAAACAAGGGAGATTGTTGGCATTTCAATAAGGATATTGAGAAGGTTGTTGATGATTATGGATATAACTGCTAAAGGATGTTTACTGTCTTAATGTTATTATTTTGTCATTAATGTCAAGAAATTGATTTTCTAATTCAGTATGATGTTGCCATATCTTGAGAAGTGTGAATTGATGAGTATAAAGATGTCGGTAAAAGACACAGAAAGAACGTGATGAATAAGGGGAGGAATAAGTTATTCAATGGGCAACTATTACCAAGTTAGACAATGATGAGATCATGATGTTTAGATTGTTTTGATATCCTACATATGTTATTGATTGTAAGGTTAATACTATACTATGTTACCAAGCAAAGAACCTAGTCGGTAAACCCTAAAGAACCTAGTCGGTAAACCCTAAGGTTATCGCTATCGGTTAATGAAGGCGGTATGTCTACCAAGTGAAGTTCAGTATTTACCGAGTTGCAACCGAGTAATAACAGAATGCATTGAATGAATAAAAACATTATTTAATGAAGGAAGCTAATGAGCTGGTTATGATTAAATGATTGGTATGCCGTGAATGAAGTTTGTTAAAGAATCTATGGCAAAGGAAAATCGGCAGGAAAATCTACAACACAAATTGAACCGCAATACCCTAGCATAAGTTCCAAGAAATGTATGCAAGTTCCAAGGTGGGGTAAAACGTTTTCAGATCGAAGGATACATTGAACCTGGTCAAGTTTGAAGATCTAATGGCTATGATTGATCATGGGAAATGTGATCAAGGAGATTAAGCAGTTGGCAAATTGTTTATAAATAAGGAACTGTTGATAAACAATGTATGTGGGCAAGTGTATGCACAGGGATGCTACATAGTGATTACTGAGCACAGAAGCTTGAAGACCTGTTTGAATAATAGAGTATAGAGCCTAGCAGATGGACAAGATAAGTCCTATGACTAAATTGTATTGAGCAAATAAGAATCTACTTTAGCATTTTAGATGTGAAGTTGCAGATAGATTTTTATTACTGTTATTTTGTAAAGTGACATAAAATCTCTTAACCAAGTGGACTTAACAGTCTTATTTGTAAAACCCTCTAGCAAGGTGACATTCTAATTGAGTGTTTGAAATCCTTTAACAAGGTCACTTCTAACAAGGTGAAGATCCTAACAGATCTGAGGTAAATCCCTTAAGCGGGTCACATCTAGCAATGTGTTTGTAATCTTTAACAGGATTTTCTTTTAATCGAGCATACTCTAGAAGAGTATATTTCTTAGTGGGTCCAAAATCCCATAGTGGTTTTTCTCTATTTGGGTTTCCACGTTAAATCTAGTGTTATAAGTGTTATGATGTTTATGTGCCTATGAGTTTGCATGTTTAGCAGTTTTGGTTATATTGCTGAAGTATATGTTACCGAGGTTGAATCTGTTGTTTTTATGGAAGATTAAGTTTGTATGATTCACCCCCCCCCCTCTCATCTTATTAGCTTGGCATCTGTACTTAACATTAAGTATCAGAACTATCAATTGGTATCAGAGCATTGGACTCTGGAAGAAAAGTTTAAAAGTACTTGAGGCAAAGATCCAAAGATGTATAAGAGAGATGCACTGAAGCTGAACAAGTCAAGTTTCTCTACATGGCAGAAAAGGATGAAGCTGCACCTATCAGGAGTTGGAGAATATGCTGTATATTATCTGGAGAATGATTTCATTACACAAGCACCTATCCATTGACAATGGAAGAGATAAAAGCAAAGCAAGAACATATCCAAACAATGATTGAAATAACATCTGCATTGACTAACTTAGAGTTTAATGATCTAGAAGGCTGCAATGATGCAAAGGCAATGTGGGACAAGCTCATATCTATGTATGGTGGAGATGAACATGTTCAAAGAGCAAAAGTGGATAGTCTAAGAGGACAAATTGAATCTATGAGGATGAATGAAGATGAGAACATAACCCAATACAATACAAGACTAAAGGAGATTGTCAATCAAATCAAAGGAGCAAGTGGAACTATTGAAGAAAAGGATATAACAAGTAAGTTGTTAAGAACCCTTCTACCAACTTATGCAATCTGAGTCTCTATAATCAATGAATTAAGGTCTGCACCCAATATGCCAGTCTCTTTAGATGCTACTATTGGTAAGCTACATGCATTTGAGTTAAGTAATTTTGATAACAGTGGGTCTTCGGTAAATAAAGTTGAATCTACATTTAGTTCTTTTCATATTGGTGAATCTGATGATTACAATGATAGAATGAGTAAGTACACTGAAGGGGATCACAGTGGAGCAAGTGAAAGATTTTGCAAGAACATGGAAAAAGTGCACAAACTTTATGAGGAAATCAGAAAGCAAGAAGAGTTTGAAGCACCATTAGCCAGAAGGTTACCGAGAGGCAAAGGTAAGTATAAAGGAAAACTACCTTTGAAATGTTTCAATTGTGATAAGCTAGGACATATGGCTTCTAATTGTCCTAACAAAGATTCTACTGAAAAGAGAGATTACTGAGATGACAAATAGAAAGATAATCATTACAGAGGACACCGAGACTTCAGAAGAAGAGATAGAAAGTCATGCCTAATAGCTGATGAGGAATCAAATGATGATAAATTAGATGAAACTGATACAGAGGAAGTAGTTTATGTGGCTATCAAAGATGGATCAGATGAAGAAAGGTATGAAGAAAAAGCCCTAATATCTCACATAAATACTAATGATTCTTGGATCATAGATAGTGGATGCTCACATCACATGGCAGGTGATAAACACAAATTTGTTACATTAGAAGATTATGATGGAGGCTATGTAAGATTTGGTAATGATGCACCATGTCCGGTAAAAGGTAAAGGATCCATAACACTTCTTGACAATTCAAGATGCAATGACGTTTATTGGGTTGAAGGTTTGAAATACAATTTGTTGAGTGTAGCACAGCTAAACAATACAGGTTACCGAATAGAATTTCAGAAAGGAATTGTCAAAGTTCATGACAAGTATGGAAAGTTAGTTGCTATCGGGACACAAACAAAAGGTAACACATTTCACCTTGACTCAACTTGGAACAAGTGTTTGTATGCAAAGATAGATGATACCTGGTTATGGCATAAAAGGTTTTGTCATGTAAATTTTGATAATCTGATCAAAATAAGCAAGAAGCATCGAGTAAGAGGTCTACCGAGTCTTGAAAAACCTGAGAATGCTATGTGCCAAGGATGCCAGATGGGTAAGATGACAAGATCAAGCTTTACAAGTAAGTCCTACACTTCTAAGGGAATTTTAGATCTTGTGCACACTGATCTTTGTGGTCCTATGAAAGTGCAAAGTTATTATGGTGATCAATATTTCATATTATTTGTGGATGATTACTCAAGGATGATGTCAGTAATGTTTTTAAAAGAAAAATTAGAAGCTTTTCAAATGTTTAAATGGTACAAGGCAAGAGTTGAAAATGAAATAGGAAGACAAAAGAAATGTCTTAGATCAGCTAGAGGAGGAGAGTTCACATCTGACAAGTTCAACTTATTCTGCAATGATCATGGTATAAAAAGACAAGTCTTTGCATCAAGAACTCCACAACAAAAAGGGATAGCTGAGAGAAGAAATAGATCTATTGTGGATTGTGCCAGAACCCTAATGATTGAAAAGAAAGTGTCACAAACATTTTGGAGAGAAGCAATAAGCACAATAGTTTACACCCTGAACCGAGTACAACTGAAGAAAGGAACTTTGAAGACACCATATGAGATCTGGTATGACAAGAAACCTAATGTAAGTTACCTCAAAATCTTTGGAAGTAGATGCTATGTTCACAAAGATGATAGAAATGGAAAATTTGATCAAAAAAGTGAAGAAGGAACATTTCTTGGTTATTCTTCTAGAAGTAAAGCATTTAAATGTCTAATCAAATCATCTAACAAAATAGTAGAAAGTGCAAATGTGAAAATTGATGAATTTGCAGAAAGAAATGATGAAGGAAATTCCAAAGAACCAGAAGATTATGATGAATTTGTCTATGTTCAACCGACAAGTCTTACCGAGAGAACTGTTGAAGAAAATGAAGAGAATATCTAGTTACCGAGTGATGAAGAAGATCATACAGAGCCTACCGAGCCTATATTAGCCAAGTATGTCAGAAGACATCATGCATCAAGTCAGATTATAGGAGATAAGGATGATCCAGTGATGACAAGGAACAAACTGAGACATAACACATGTCTGATATCTGAATTTGAACCGAGGATAGTGAAAGAGGCATTTAACAGTGAAGATTGGATACATGCTATGATAGAAGAGATTGATCAAATCGATAAGAATGACACATGGACACTGGTCCCAAGACCGAAGGACAAAAATGTAATCGGTACAAAGTGGATTTTCATAAACAAGCTGAATGAAAAAGGCGAGGTCATTCGAAATAAAGCAAGACTAGTTTGCAAAGGTTATGCCCAAGAAGAAGGAATTGATTATGGTGAGACTTTTGCACCTGTGGCAAGAATAGAAGGAGTGAGAACATTGTTGGCATATGCTGCTTTCAAGAATTTCAAGGTATATCAAATGGATGTCAAATCTGCATTTCTGAATGGTATATTAGAAGAAGAAGTTTTTATTGAACAACCTGAAGGATTTGTTGAAGACAAGACTAAAGATCAGGTATGTAAATTGAGCAAAGCTTTATATGGTCTGAAACAAGCACCTAGAGCATGGTATGAAAGATTGCACTCGTATTTAATCAAGATTGGTTTTATAAGAACAAGTGAAAACGGTAACATGTACATGAAGAATGATGAAAATGGAATACTGATCTCAGCCATATTTGTTGATGATATTATCTTTTGTGGAAATGACTCTCTGTGCAAGAACTTTGGAAATGAAATGAGCAAAGAATTTGAGATGTCATTAATCGGTGAGATAAAGTATTTTATAGGTTTACAAATACTGCAAATGAAAGATGAGATTTTCATTAATCAATCCAAGTACATAAAGGAAATTTTGAAGAAATTTGGAATGGAGGATTCAAAACCAATAAGTACTCCTATGACTACCAACTGTAAACTATCAAAGAATGATGAATCTGCATCTGTTGATGAGACACTTTACCAATCCATGATTGGAAAGCTACAATATGTTGTTCACAACAGGCTAGACATAGCACATGTAGTAGGTATAGTTGCAAGATTCTCTGCAGATCCTAAGGAAACACACATGACAACAATCAAGAGAATTTTCAGATACTTGAAAGGAACTGAAGATTATGGCTTAGTATATCAAAAAGGAAATGTTTTTGATTTAAAAGTTTATACTGATGCTAATTGAGCAGGCAACATTGATGATAGAAAAAGCACAAGTGGAGGAGCTTTCTTTTTAGGAGAAAGACTAGTGAGTTGGCTTAGCAAGAAACAAGGATATGTTTCATAGTCAACAACAGAAGCTGAATATGTTGTTGCAACACTGAATTGTACAAACATAGCATGGATCAAACAACTGTTGGAAGGTATAAATGAGAAAGTTACCAAGCCATTAACTATATTCTGTGATAATAATAATAGTGCCATAAACATTTCAAAGAATCTTGTTATGCACTCTAAGACAAAGCACATCTCTATCAAATATCATTATCTTAGAGAAGAAGCTCAAGAGAAGAAAGTGGTGTTGGAGTATGTTAGCACAAAGGAACAAATAGTAGATATCTTCACCAAGCCACTACCAAGGGACACTTTTGAGTATCTCAGAAGTAAGGGGTCCTACCCCTATCTTCCATTCACTAATTGAGTTTGGTGAAAGCATCAATTCGATGACTCTACAGAATATCTTTTAAGAGTTGATGTTGATTTACACACTTTAGGATGTTTTCTAAAGGTGTGCATGAAACAAATACAGGGAACGGGAATTGAAGACAAAATGCTCTGACCGAGACTAAGTTGACACATAACAGCAGGAAATCACTTCATACAGGAAGAAATTATGTTTTAGTTCTTTACTTTTTGACATTGTTGTCAAAGGGGGAGAAGACTGAAGAAAAGGGGAGAAGACTAATGTATGGGGGAGAAGACTGATGACAAGGGGAGAGCATTTCAGAATCTCACAACAATCTGAATCAATTAGGTCATATCAATTGGTTTTTCCATCAATGCCAAAGGGGGAGATTGTTGGCATTATAATAGACAAGGGAGATTGTTGGCATTTCAATAAGGATATTGAGAAGGTTGTTGATGATTATGGATATAACTGCTAAAGGATGTTTACTGTCTTAATATTATTATTTTGTCATTGATGTCAAGAAATTGATTTTCTAATTTAGTATGATGTTGCCATATCTTGAGAAGTATGAATTGATGAGTATAAAGATGTCGGTAAAAGACATAGAAAGAATGTGATGAATAAGGGGAGGATTAAGTTATTTAATGGGCAACTATTACCAAGTTAGACAATGATGAGATCATGATGTTTAGATTGTTTTGATATCCTACATATGTTATTGATTGTAAGGTTAATACTATACTATGTTATCGAGCAAAGAACCTAGTCGGTAAACCCTAAAGAACCTAGTCGGTAAACCCTAAGGTTATCACTATCGATTAATGAAGGCGGTATGTCTACCGAGTGAAGTTCAGTATTTACCGAGTTGCAACCGAGTAATAACAGAATGCATTGAATGAATAAAAGCATTATATAATGAAGAAAGCTGATGAGCTAGTTATGATTAAATGATTGGTATGCCGTGAATGAAGTTTGTTAAAGAATCTATGGCAAAGGAAAATCGGCAGGAAGATCTGCAGTGCAGATCAAACTGCAATACCCTAGCACAAGTTCCAAGAAATGTATGCAAGTTCCAAGGTGGGGTAAAATGTTTTCAGATTGAAGGATACATTGAACCTGGTCAAGTTTGAAGATCTGATGGCTATGATTGATCATGGGAAATGTGATCAAGGAGATTAAGCAGTTGGCAAATTGTTTATAAATAAGGAACTGTTGATAAACAATGTATGTGGGCAAGTGTATGCACAGGGATGCTACATAGTGATTACCAAGCACAGAAGCTTGAAGACCTGTTAGAATAACAGAGTATAGAGCCCAACAGATGGACAAGATAAGTCCTATGACTAAATTGTATTGAGTAAATAAGAATCTGCTATAACATTTTAGATGTGAAGTTGCTGATAGATTTTTATTACTATTATTTTGTAAATTGATAGAAAATCTCTTAACTGAGTGGACTTAACAGTCTTATTTGTAAAACCCTCTAGCAAGGTGACATTCCGATTGAGTGTTTGAAATCCTTTAACAAGGTCACTTCTAACAAGGTGAAGATCCTAACAGATCTGAGGGAAATCCCTTAACCGGGTCACATCTAGCAATGTGTTTGTAATCTTTAACATGATTTGCTTTTAACCGAGCATGCTCTAGAAGAGTATATTTCTTAGTGGGTCCAAAATCCCATAGTGGTTTTTCCCTATTTGGGTTTCCACGTTAAATCTGGTGTTATAAGTGTTATGATGTTTATGTGCCTATGAGTTTGCATGTTTAGTAGTTTTGGTTATATTGCTGAAGTATATGTTACCGAGGTTGAATCTATTGTTTTTATGGAAGATTAAGTTTGTATGATTCACCCACCCCTCTCAGCTTATTAGCTTGGCATCTGTACTTAACATTAAGTATCAGAACTATCAGATTCATGATTTAGGAGCGGTCAGTTCTACCCTTCATGGTTCTATTAAGTTTGTTGCTACCAATCGGGTAGTTACAATCAAGGTTGATCCTGAAGCTATGTGCTTATGTCAAATCACAACAGTTGGTCATGCCTCAGCTACACCTACCTTTCAAAACTATATTACATCTTTAGCTTCTAATATGCCGACAACTATTCCCATGGACCCTCCTAAAGAGGAAACCCATGAGAAGGCTGCCCCTAAAGAAGATCCTCCTAAAGTAGAAAGTCCTAAGTCTGCTTCTACTTCATGTCCTTCTCAATAAAATAAATTTCTTGGTGATGATTGGGGCTACTTAGAATTTACAATCTCCTTCATTAGAGAATATAATGTCAACCCTATCCACCTTAATATTCCAAAAGTAGCATTCACACTCGCTACCAAAGATGATTATTCTTCTATAGCGTAAGATCATGTGAACACCATTGGCTATACCATTAAAGGTGACCCCCCCCTTTGGAGGAGTTGCAATCATGTTATGGTCTAGGATTCAATATTGCTTCCAAGTATGGATACAAAGGAAATGGTCTTGGGTGCATGGGTCAAGGAGTTAACGTCCCTTTGTCTTTAACCCCTTCATTCTATAATGTTCCTACGTATTCTTCTTCTTGTGAGTAGTCAAACTCTTCTTCCAAAGAGAAAGGGTTGCTTCCTGCTCCTCATCCTTTATCTGATCAAGAGCTTATTTTGTTGTGGCTTCTTAAAGCCCACTTGATTTCTCTTCCTCCTCCTACACAATAAGTTTCCTAAGAATGATTCATTTGGACACTATTGCATCGCACAAACATCCGTGCACCACACATTCATCTCGCAAAATCTCAACATTGGAATGTCGGTTCTAAGTGCGCCTTTCCACTTGTCACTTGTGCATGTTGGTGGAAATGACCCCCAATCTTTCAAATGGCTCGCCAACCCTCTTTTCCCTCCTCTTCTCTCTTTTAAATCTATCCCCTCTCTTCATTCAATCTCTCTAGTTCCTCCATACAATCTCTCTTATTCTTTGGGTTCTTATAACTTCCTTTGGCTTTCTCTCCCACTTGCTATAGCAGTCTCTAGTTTGCTACAACACTCTCAAGCTCTCTCAATATTCTTTTGCAACTCTCTTGGCTTTCTCAAACCTCTTTGGTAATATCTATCTTTTTATCCTGTCTTTGGGCATCTTAGGATCTATCACACCCCTCTTCCATCATTTATCGTTTATCGTTTATCTTATCTTTCATTTATCTTTTATTCTATCTGTAGACACCTAAAATTGTCATGTCTAATTAAATAAATATTTTTATTTATTTAATTATTTTATCCTAAGTCTTCTATTAATTAAATAAATCTTTATTTATTTTATTAATTCATTTATCCTCTTCTAAGCCTTTCCTCATTTAAATAAATAATTTTTATTTTATTTAAATTCTCCTTTTCATAAATTAAATAAATATTTTATTTATTTAATTGATCCCACTTCTTCTAATAATTAAATAAATCTTTATTTATTTAATTAATTCATTAACCTTTATACCCATGACACATGTCATTCATCTCTTAATTCTTCTCTTACCTACCCCCTTATTTCCTCTACCTACCCTTTAATCCCGGCCAATCATTTATCCTTACACCTCTTTATCTTATCCTTCCATTTCTTATAGTGTTCTCTATATAAGAGGATGCCCTCTTCCTTTTTAACCCTAATTAATCAATCATCGACATAATCGATCTTATGCAATCAAGCCTTCTTGTGATCAAGCTATCAACCACATTTTCGTTCTTTGTTGAGCTCTTGTGCACACATAAAATATGAGAGCAAATATATCAAACAAGATCAATGGAGATAGGAAAAAATGGAGATTGAAACCCTACTTGACATGTGAATGGTATAATTTTTTTTATTTTGTTGATTTGCATGATCTTAGGTATCTCCATTTGTGTATGGTGGATTCTTTTTATTGCTAGGCTAGGATTTTGTGGTTGGATCTTTTCTAGTCTTTCAATATTATTGTTTTCATCATCCATTTTCATTGTATACACTATGAATCTATCTAGTTGTCTGTGGAGGTGGAAACATCAAAATAGGGATTTGATTTAGGCAAGTTCCCAAGTAGCCCCAAATATTTTTCCTTTCTGGCTTATGTGCAGGTTGCATTAGAGAAGATTCATTTGACTGGAGGCTTCATATCATGGACTGGTTGTGAGATTATCTTCTTCCTTTCCTTTGTGGTTTTGATTTCATTTATATAATCATTCTACCTTCTTTTGTATACATTTATTACATTTAAATTAATCTTGAACACATATCTATTACATTATGCCCTTCTGTGTGAACTCTGCATTCTATTTGTACATGATGCTATCCCGTCACATTGTTGTCCATAATCCACATGTGTCCTTGTGCAGAGAGCTATTAGAGGATGTATGGAGATATACTACATCTTGAGTGGAGAGGTCAGTTAGTGAATCTTCGAGAGGTTGTTATCTGCCTATCGAAGAGGTTCATTTTTCCCCCTGTACAAGTGTATATGGTAAATGGAAAAGTAATCCTTTTGTGGAATGCTTATATAAAGGGGTATCATAGACCAAATTGGTGTCTCACTTGATGATGATGTAAAAATTAACTTCATCTTTTTCCTATTATAAGCCTTCTCAAAGCATCTCCTACCAATTGAAGAGACTTGAAAGTAATCCCTCAAAAACTTTGATCAATATATTAGTAGTGTTGAGCTACAATTCATTTGTACCAACTAGGATTCAATCCTAGGACCTTCCATTTTCTACTGGTGCACTCTACCAATTGAGATATTGGCCCCTTTTTTGCTAGCCCGTCATTGGTCAAAGTGTGACTTATTTTCAAAACCTTCCCTTAAGCTACAACGCAAGTGCTTGGGGCTCCTAGCTTGGATTTGATACCATTGTTGGGTTACAACTCATTTGGACCAACAAGGACTTGAACCTAGGAACTTGAATTGCCACTAGAGTGCTCAATCAATTGAGCTATTGGTCCCTCTTTGGCCAAGCCATTGTTGGTCTAGGTGTGGGTTATTTCCAACAAGTAGCAAGTATCAACCCACTTATACTCTTGTCTAGAAATCCCATAATAGTCTACTCTTGTACAATGAATTTTGGCAATCTTAACCACACTATATTTTCTTGCTTTACATATTTCTTATCTACCATCATCCTAATGTCTTATTAAATTATCAATTAGGATTACAAATTCAAAATTTGAGATTATGAGATATTCAAAAGAATTCATGTTCAAGTGTGTGAATCACTATGCATTATGAAATCTTATATATCAATATAATCAAGAAGAAATAACACATTAAAATGGGGAAACATAAAAATCCAAACTTCATTATTAACATGATAAGATGGTTTTTTTAGAGTAGGCCCTTTGACAACCATTATTTCCTAACTTTTAATTTTAATGTTGCAACACCAAAAGATACATTGGTGCATTGAGTTCACGATAAGAATATTACATAAAAACACTTCATTAAATAATTACACCAATTTTTTTATTTTAGTTATATAAACCTCCTTCAATAATTGATAATATTTTTGAAATGTTAGTCTAAGAAAAGAGGATACTTAAAAACCTCCTAAAAAAATTCTACAAGGCTATGTAAAATTAGTGAGTATTGACCCACTTATTACCCCATAGTGCAAAAACCATTTAAAAATTAATAAAAATTTACCTCTTAAGTGTATGTTTAAGTGTGAAATTAATCTCTAATGTGATTACAATATGTTGAGTGAAAATTACAAAATGAAAATTTCAGCCACAATTATAGTGAAATTGTATCTTTCGTCACAAAGGGGAGGATGCCTTCTTATTGCTACTTTAAACAACTAGTATCTAAACTATAACTAAATACCCTAGTTTACTCCATGGGTGTTACACTCATCATATTCTCTTCTTTAAGAACAAATGTTCTTTCTATTCTTTTCTTTCAGAATATAGATTCTTCTTTCCACAATACTTTTGAATCACAATTTCATGATAATTACAGAGTATATATTATCATGAGATACTAATCAAAGTAATAATAGTCGATATATAATCAAACTAAATAAAAGAATAACTAAAAATGTACTAGCAAATTGTAAACAACTAAGAAACCCACGCACGCCCAAAGTCTTTCATTGCTTCTCTAAACTGAGAAATGGAACAAGATTATGATATATGGGTAACTCAAAGTCTTTCACATACACCACAATTTAACTACTCTATGTAGATAATAGAAAATAGCACAAAGTCTTACAACTATTACTAGATTGCACATAACAAGAACTCCAAATATAACAATGTAGCACATAGTCTACAAAACTCAATTTGATCACCTCTTAAACAAATGATATCCCACACTACACTATTCAACCACTTCAAGATAATGTGATAAGAAGGACCTAAGAACAATCGCACCACATAGTGCACTAAAACCAAGACAAATTTTGGATTCTTATTTGCTTCTTTATTATTTGAGTCTTGATTTTCACTTTAAACACAAAGTCTTAAAATGCTTTTCAAACTAGTAGAGTTTCAATCCATAGGCTAAAAGATTGATATTTACAACAAGGCTTCATCCTTTATATAGAGGAAAGTCTTAAGCAAAAATAGGAAATCTACAACTACTTTGACTTATTCAACAATACAGTTTGATTTGAATTAGGACTTGTACTATGTCTACCTGTAAATTCATATATACAAAAAGACATGTGAAATGTCGATGACCAACTACAAATTACATAACTTAAAAACATAGAAAATGGCAATGTTTGAAGACACCTCTTCATCATCCCCATTCTTCTTCAAGAACTCAAAATTCTAAAGGGAAGCTTGCATCTCTGATTCATTAGATCTCGAGGTGTGACTTCAAATGGCTTGAACTCGTGTAATAGAATCCTCAACACTGTTATATCATTTCATATGCTTCTTCGAAATAGTTTCTAGGTTATCCAAGATTACCTAAAAAACCACTAATTTATCAATGGAAGACATTGTGAACACTTCTGGTTTAATCTCAACCCGAATTAGTGAACTAATTCTTAAATTACTGTGTCAACAGGAAGAGTCTTTTGATTGTCATCGAGCAACTTGTAAGGAATCTGAAAAGATTTGGTAGTGTTGTCAAGCATTTTATCTATACTTTCTTCATGCTCTTCCTGTTAATATTTTATTAACTTCTCAAGAGTAACGTTGGGATGTTTCATTATTTCTTGTTGTTGAACAAACATTTTTTATGGTGGGAATCACTCCATTTTCCACTAGCACTTCTAGTTTGAAATACTTGAGCTTTGACCAAGCATCAAGGTCCTTTCTTGTATCTATAGCTCTTGTGAGAAAAGATCAAGTGTTTGGTCTAACTCACACTTAACACTATTCAAATTATCTAGCAATTTAATAGAAGAACTCAACATTTGTGTGCCTTGTGAAAGCATCTTGTCCATCCACACATTCACTACCCTTACCTATGCTCTAATATGCTTGACCCTTTTGATAGCTTCTTCATCTACCAATGACCCTACTGGCTCGATTACCTTTGAAGAATAAGTTATCTTTATGTGTGAGGGAAAATGTGCGTGCGAATACAAAGAATAAAAGATAAGCTAATCAACTGAAACAAGCCATTAAACTCAACACTTCAAGATCAAAATGGTAAAACCAAAGCAAAAAATACAATGAAAAGCTATGCAAACCCCAAATCCTTTCTTCGATTCAATTATTACATGATTGGATGTGTGCTCATGATGTCAATTCAGATGCTCAATTGTGATACATGATTTGATGAAAAAGATAATGCAAATGAAAATGGATGTGTGAGTGTGAGTAGTGATTTCGGTAGAGTAACGATATGTTGAATGAATAGTGGATTCAAGAGGATTTGGTCTAAAAGTGGAGGGATTATATAGAAGATGAAGGGAATGAGAGAGGGTGTGAAGATGAGACACTTGTCCTCCAAAAAGGATAAGTGGCTCAACTAGAAAGAAAAGGAATGCCATCTATTTTGGGCAAAGCCACCCAAAAATAGGTAGAGTGACATTTTGGAAAAGGCCACCCAAAATAGGATTTTTTTCCCCAAAAAGGGGGAAAAGAGGTTAGGATGCGCACATATGGAGGTTAGGAGGAATAGGATAGGTTTGGTTGGGAGGTTTGGAGGGTTACTAGTGTTGGTAATTGACACTCAATTGGTTGGTTTCACTATGTTTTCATTGATGGCAACATGGTATTTTGTTCTGGCTTCATGTTTTGGTTTAGTTGTGTACCGACAGACACTTCACAGACACTATATCAGCACTGACACTGACATAACAGAAGGATTTATTTGGTTACAGACAATGCAAGCCGACATGGTTAAGAATATGGTTATCAGTATTGGACACCGACATCTCTTGGATCCAGCATTGAAAATTGTTTTTGATATTCATGCATATATGTTATCTAGCTGACATGTAATTTAATATTGTATTGTAAGATGACATAAGGCATGATAAGTTGTATATGATATATAGGTCAATTGGATTAGATCATTTTGATATCGACATGGTAATAGACATGGTGATGGATATGTGAATGTGATATAATGCAAAATATATCAGAGAGATTATGCATGTGAGGATATTTATGTAAGGGTTATTCCGGTAAAGGGTTTAGGTTTTCAGACCAGAACAGATAGAGCTTAAACCAGAACTGTATTCTAGCATAGAATATGATATCTTAGTAGTTCAACACTTCTCTGGATTGTAGTCTGGGTTGATATGTAGGTAGTGAGGCTCCAATTGTGATTGAGTAGTGTGCTCTAGGCTCTAAGCCTTCTTGCAAGTGTAGGCCCCTTATGTTTTGTAATATCTCTTCATATGGCCAGTGGATTGATATTGTGGGTCACAAATCTCACCGTGGTTTTTCCTTTTTGAGGTTTTCCACATATAATTCTATGTGTTATGATTCCCATTTATGTGATTGGCTTATTGGTTGCTTTACTTCTTTCAATTATGTACTTACCGGTATACCGGTTGGTGTATGCATGTTTTAACAAGGCTGAAATTAATACATCCGGTATAACATTGATTCACCCCCCCACCCCCCCTCTCAGTGTTATTGGATTCCAACAATTGGTATCAGAGCCTTGTGCCTCGAAGGAAGTTTAACAACTTGAGGAAGATCCTAAATCCGTAATCCATGGACATGGATTTGGAGAAGAAACTTGAGATGGCACTTGAAGATTATGATGCTAAAAGGTTGAAGAACTTAAAGCTACAAGATGATGAAAGGAACTTTTGCAAAGTTAGGATGATGAAGAGAGGCTAGCATCTATTCAGTCTAGGATAAAGGAACTTTTGCAAAGTCAGGATGATGAAGAGAAAGATGCACTTAAGGAACAATGTTAGAAATTGAGTCAGGAGAACATGGTTATGAGAAATGAAATGCAAGGTATAACTATTAGAATGTCTAAAGAGATTGAGGACCGAAAGAAAAAGGAAGAAAATCTTGTTGTATCCTTGAAGAACAAATTTGAAGAATGTGGTAGGTTGGCTCATGAGAATTATATGTTGAGAATTGATTTAGTACAATCCCAAAGTAATGAACAAGAGCTTGAGAGACAAATGATAATTCTGAGAGAAGATCTAACTACTACAATGAGTATAAAGAAAAATTCAAGATTAGATTAGCACAACTAGATGAGTTATTGAAGAGACAAAGGCATATTGGAGATTTCAGTGGACTTGGATTTGAGCAAGGACAAAGTTTCGGTACTGCTAATGAAGATAAAAAACATAAGGCACTAGGTAAGACAATTTAATGCTTGTAAATTTAATGGTAGATGTTTTGTCTACAATAGATTTGGTCACATGACTAGACAATGTAGAAACAGAGCAAATCAGAACCCTGATTCTGCTATCGATAAATGTTCTAAATTCAATAAGTATGGTCATAAGATAGAAGAATGCATAATGAATGTTAAATGCTATGCATGTGGAAATTTTGGACATATGGCTAACCAGTGCAGGTCAAGCAATTTCACCAGTTTTAGCAAAGCAATTCAAAAGAACAATGTTACATGTTATGCATGTAATGAGGTTGGACATATTGCTAAATTTTGTAGAAGCAGAAATCCACCGGTTGGTAATGGAGGATCAAATGAGAAAGGGAAAGAGAAGGTTAGTATAATCCGAAAAGATCATACTCATAGATGGGTTAGGAAGAATGAAGAACAATCATCAGATGGAAATGCACCAGTTACTTATCTGACAGAGGATGTTGCTCCTGCACGAGCAGGTAGCTCATCCAGTAACTGAGGCAGATGACTTAGGGGTAGGCAAAATTAATGAAGATGTTGCATATGCCCCGAGAAGAGGTTCTGAAGATGTTCTAGACATTGGAGATGTTTATCCGGCATGGATATGTTCTATTCAAGATCCGATATCTTTCACCGACAACCATTTATGTTAATGGAAGATTAGGGTTTTTCTTGGAGGATACAAGGTCAAATTCACTTCATTATTGATCACCTTGCATTCAGAGCGATTTTAGAGTGATTAAGAGTGACTAAGGGCGATTAAAGGCATTTCAGAGCAATCAGATTTCTTCTTGAGCGATTTCACCATCAACTAGAATAATTTGTTAAGGGTTTTTCACTGGAAGCAATCAACAGGTATTTATCTTTAAACATGGAAGAAAGATCATCATACATTCCTATCTTTGTTGCAAATCCGACTGTAGTAGAGTTCAAGGACTACCCCAGGCCAATTTTCAAGCGGTATCCGCATGTGGCTACCTTGGAAGATTTGGTTGGAGTATTTTCCCATGTTCCGGAGGGAGTTGTCTATGTTGAAGATGTTAGGGCATACATACATTGTCACATTGAGGACTTGGGAACATCTAGAATAAAGGGAATGTACATGAGCGAGCTGATGGGAGAATCGAGAAAGATCAAACCGGCATACAAGCACATTGAAGACTTAGGGTTTACCTGCATTTTGGACATCCCAAAATTCAATGATGAGATAATTAGGTATATTTTGAGCAGAGTATATGAGGAGTTTATTTGGTTGGATAGACCTTGCAAGATCACCAAGGAAGTTATCAAGGCAATCATTGGTTTACCATTGGCTAGGTAACATACATATAAGAAGGTTTCGAATGATTATGTCAACAAAATCACTGACTCAACATCTAACAAGAGATCTATGAGAATAAGCACTATTACCGACACAGACATTAGATTCATTAGCATGATCATCGGGTATAAGGTAACTCAATCAAACTGACTGAATTCTATTTCCAGTTCCTGCATTTTTGCTGCATACAAAATGATGAGAGAGAATGTGAAATTGGATCTATGTGGTTGGATGCTAGATGAACCGTTAATAAACCTAGGAAATATTAAGGGAGAAAAGAAAGGAATGTTCTGGTATGGCAACTTAATTGTCTGTTTAATGCTATTTTTCATGAATGACACACCCAATTTTGGGAAGAGGCAATGGGCATTTGATATCTCGATAGGAGACACTTGAACAATCAATTTCTACCTTAGGTAGTCAGAGAGATGATAAAGTATGAGGATATTTAAAGGGGTTCAAGAAATCTATGAAGTCTAGGGAAAGGATTCCTAAGCATATTATAGAAAAATATTCAACTGACATATGCTTCATGGTGAAGAAGGATGAAACACTTACGGAAGAGGTTAAGCCCCAGAAGATTTGGATTGAGGAAATGGGCTATGAAGTGGATGCATAGATCCTTGAGGCTTATACAAAAATGTTTATTGATGCGTCTATTGATGAGGCAGAGAAGCCCTATGGTACTGCAAAACAAAAATCACAAGAGGTTGAAACAGATTTCAACCGGAAGAAGAGAGAGAAACATGAAGGAAAGGCTAGAAAATTTGTTGAGAAGGTCTCATAGGACATTAAAGCATTAATTGATGTTGTCTTGGAGAAAGGCAAGAAGAGGAAGAATCCAAAAGTACACATTGAGCCTGTTACAACAAAGTCTAAATCTGAGGATGACACACCCCTGGATTTCAAGAGGGTTGTAAGGAAGAAAACAGAGGAAAAAAAGGTAGAGGCTAAAAAGAAACCGGTTAGGAAGGTTACATTCAAAATATCGACACAAAAGCAAGCACCAAAGACAACACCTTCAGCTGCATCTGGTACTATAAAGAAGAAGAAAAAGAATGCCACTAATACAACTATTCAATCTGGTAATGTTCCACCTAAAACTTGTGCAGAATTAGTAGATGAAATAACTAAGGATGACATGTTAAAGAATGTACAACTTTACTATGATTGTTTAGAGGATGATGAACAAAGAGAGATAGAGGAAGCAATATTATTATATTTGGATATTTATAAGAAAGACTTAATAGAAATTGAAAACCAAATACCGGCTAAACTATATAATATGTTAGATGATAGAATACTGTCAACAATTGAAGAAGACAAGCATATTAAAATTTAAGAGTTGTTATTTGTTTGTGTTACTATTGCTCCAGAGGAAATGGAAAGGACACTTGAGGTAGCAGATAGAAAAGTCTTTAATAGAAAACATAGAATAACCAGTCTGATGCTAGGAAGGGTAAATTAGATAATAAAAGAGACTCAAAAGGCATGGGTTAAGTTCTTTGGAGAGAACATAGGTTTCTTTACTTTACCAGAATTAAAGACAGACACTACAGATACCCCGGTTGAAGGAAAAGGAAAAGGGATTATGGGTACTTCACCCTTAGTTTTGAAAAACATTAAGACAGTGGAAATCAAGCCCCCGATAGATACAAATGTACAGACAAATGTTGAGATACTGGCTAATACAGAGAGTATAAAGGTTGATATTGTACAGGATACTAATATTGAGGATAGCAGTCCTCCGGATACAAATGTACAGGTTAAGGTTATAGTTCCTATAGAGGAACTGATAGTTATAGAGGCTGCACCAAGTGGCGAAGCCATCAGTGCAAGTGAGGAAGCTATAAAGGATAGATCATCAGAGGAGAAGGAAGGTGAATCCGACAGGGAACCGATAGTAGGTCCATCATTATTGTCAATTGACACCTCACAGATTGTAAAGAAAAACATAACATAGATGATTCCTACTGAACTCATGACGATGGCAGTACAAAAATTAATGAAGGGGGGATGTACATATAAAGGGATTATTGATCAGTCAATCACTATTTTACATAGACTAGTCCTAGATTGCAAGATTGACAATGAAGCGAGCCCACCCGACAAGCTTAAGACAATTATTGAGAACATTTCAAAGGATTTTCAATCCTTACAATAGATTTCAAACCAGAAAGCACTGGAGAGGTTCACTCGGGCTAAAAGAGCCACATCTAACCAGTTAATTGAATCTGAGAAGAAGAAGATTGATGAAAAGTTGAAACTGATAGATAATTCTTTGAAGCAGTGTACAAATATTTATAAGGTATGTTGTAACACAGATATACTTACAGTTAATGTGGATAACAAGATAAAAGAATTTCAGGAGAAAATTGCAAATATAGCTAATTCTTTTGATGGATTGACTTCATTGAGTACATCCATTGATGGTCAAATTTTGATTTTGGAAGCCCAATTTTTTGTTCTTGAAAAGGAAAGAGACAAAATCATAAGAAGAGCCAAAAGTCTGAGAGGCTTGGTGAGTCCCCGATTGGATTCATTCAGTGTACATAAGAAAGAATGTATGGATATGGTTGGAAAGCCCACACTGACAGAGGTAAGTGAGAAAGAGTCATTTGCACATATATTAAATGGACTTGTATCTATATCCAGCACTTTCAAAACTGGTCAGGATACTTATCTTGAGCTATTGGAGAAGGCTTATCCATACATTTTGAAATTTGTTAAGCTCCGGTAAGATATTTTTGGGATATTCATTGTATAGTTTCTTTTGGATCTTTGACATTCTTTTTGGAATTTTTGATGGCATTGATGTCAAAGGGAGAGTGATATAGATGTGAAAAAGAATAAAAGGAGTTGTATACATTAGGGGGAGACATAGATATGTGGGATTATGGAGTATCTTGCATTAATGAATATTCAGCTCAGGGGGAGTAGGCAGGATGGAACCGACAGATGAAACCTTGACCATTTTTCACATGAGTGTTGCCATCAATGCCAATGGGGGAGATTATTGGAAATTGACACTCAATTGGTTGGTTTCACTATGTTGTCATTGATGGCAAAATGGTATTTTATTCTGGCTTCATGTTTTGGTTTAGTTGTGTACCAGCAGGCACTTCACAGACACTACATTGACACTGACACCAACAGGACATAAGGATTTCTTTGGTTACCAGTAATGTAGGCCGACATGGTTAAGAATATGGTTATTGGTATTGGAGGCTGACATCTCTTGGATTTGACATCGGCAATTGTTTTTGATATTCATGCATTTATGTTATCTAGTTGACATGTAATTTAATATTGTAATTATCTTTGTAAGATGACATAAGGCATGATAAGTTGTATACGATATATAGGTCAGTTGGATTAGATTATTTTGATATTGACATGGTAATAGACATGGCGATGGATATGTGAATGTGATATAATGCGAAATATATCAGAGAGATTATGTATGTGAGGATATTTATGTAAGGGTTATTTCGGTAAAGGGTTTAGGATTTCATACCAAAACAGATAGAGCTTAAACTGAAACTATATTCTAGCATAGAAGATGCTATCTTAGCAGTTCAACACTTCTCCAGATTGTAGTCTGGGTTTATATGTAGTTAGTGAGGCTTCATTTGTGATTGAGTAGTGTGCTCTAGGCTGTAAGCCTTCTTGCAAGTACAGGCCCCTTATATTTTGTAATATCTCTTCATATGGCCAGTGGATTGATAATGTGGGTCACAAATCCCACCGTGGTTTTTCCTCTTTGAGGTTTTCCATGTATACTTATGTATGTTATGATTCTCATTTATATTATTGGCTTATTGGTTGCTTTACTTCTTTCAATTCTGTATGTGTTGGTATACTGGTTGGTGTACGCATGTTTTAATAAGGCTAAAATTAATACATCTGGTATAACATTGATTCACCCCCCCTCTCAGTGTATTGGATTCCAACAACTACGTTGGGGGAGGTTAGGATAGACAGGGTTGGTTAGGACAGGGGTTAGGTTAGATGGGGGGTTAAGATTAGGAGCCATGTGCTCAAATGGGATAGAGAATTAATTAAATTAATTGATCTAATTAATTCATAGGACTGGGAAAGAAAGGGGCATTTAATTAATTAAAGCTAATTAATCAAATGGGATAGAAAAGGACATTAATAAAATAGAGGAATAGGATTGGGGGTTAATTAATTAGGAATTAATTAATTGGAAGAAAGGGGATTAATTAACTAGGTTAATTAATTAGAAGAAAAGGAATTGGGGATTAATTAATTGGAAGAATAGAATTGGGGGATTAATTAATTAAGAATTAATTAATTGGAAGAATAGGATTTAAATTTGATTAAATTAATTAACCAAATTTAGGTGTCTACATTTTCCCCTTCTTTGCGGTGGCGCTAAAATAGCATCGATGCAAAGAAAAATAAAACACTTGAGAGCGAGGAAGCGAAAAATGTCCCGGTCTTGACAAAGGAATGGGTAGGGATGCCCCCTCGAGAGAGTGCATGGGGAAAAAGGCACCAAGTGACGTTTTGAAAGAAACATTGTCTGAATGGAAAAGATAGAAGGAATGAAGCAAAACAGGAAGGGGAGAAAAAATGCAACTACAATGGATGATATGGATGAAATGATCATGAAGCTCGGGCACTCGCGATTTAGGATGCCATGTACAAAGCACTTATTTTGTTTTAGAAATTTGTATGAGTCACCAAGGTATGAAGAACCAAGGTGGAATTTCACAGCCAATGCATGGACTGACACATATAAATAGACACACAGGCTAATCTAGCACCACACAGTTACAGAGACCCTGCATGCAATAGTGCTAGAAGAACCCCAAGAAGAAGATGTGCCCCAATGTAACATGAGATGATAGAGACCTCATGAGGGTACAACAAGGGACACATCCAAAAGACATGCCAAGCAGAACCAAAAGCAACAAGATCACATCTTGAGCCTTGTTATTCCTGATGCACTATGATATAAAAGATTGTGGCGATCAAGAGGAAATAGAGCCCTCAGGAGCTTAAAAACATAGACAAAGATAAAAAAGAATCAAAGCCAACATGAGTGTCTCAGATATCTTTTGCCAAAAGGATAACTAATTGGATGAGGATTTGATGATGTCGGACTTGAGGAAGGATACATCCCGCACAGACAATTGATGGGTGTTGGTGAGAAGGATACATCTCGAAACAACACCAGGATAAAAGATTGATGATGGGATGACAAAAGGATCTGATAGGATCATGATGACAAAGATTCTCTAGGATGATTGTTGAAGAACCAACTAATAGGATATGATATCGAAGGACAGGACCGACGGACGCCTATGTACATTGACACCTATATAAAAGATACACAAGAGATATGGATGATGGAATAATACCCAAGGATAGGCATGATGTTGCCCCAGTAAAGATGAAAAGCCATGAGAGATTGATGATGAATGGTGTGTTGTTGACGTGGGAATGATATATCCTGAAACAACACAAGGATTGGGAAGGATGCATCCCAATGATGATGATTGGATTGCGATCAAGGCTTGAAGAAAGGCTGGGAACAAGACCATGGATGTGAATGGATGATTGGATTGGTGTCTAACCATGGATAGTAGATGGATATGGATAAGATTGGCACACGATGGTGGATTGCAAGAAGCAAATGGATTGATTGGATGTATGGCATTGGATTACATGGGGATAGCCTAGAGCTAGATGCCAATGACAAGGGATGAAAGAGTCGATGGAATGATACGATGGGAGGAATGAAAGGATGGAAGATAGGCAAAAAAGGATTTGGAGATGAAAGCATTAGGGATCTGGTTGGGAGATGCAAGGATGAGGGACAGAGGTAGATGAGGATTGGGAGAGGAACCAATTATGGATGAAGAGGTGGAGGAACTGGGAGATAAAGATTGATGGATGAATTAGGCTATGGATGAAGTGATAGAGAAACTGGGAGGTTAGGATAAGTGGATGGATCAAGTTAATGAAGAGATGGAGGAAATAAGGATGTAGGGATGGGTGGATATGATAAGATAACTGACTAAGGATAGGAATCTTGAGGGAAATGAATGGAAGATAGGGTGATGGGTAAATAAGGACTATGAAGGAAAGGTGTGATAAAGAAGTGGAAGCCAAGAGGTGTCCAAAGCATGTATACACAGTGGCCTTTTCTTTTATCAAGATCCAAGGGAGGATGGATGAAGTGAAATAGAATGGATATGATGGATATGGTAGGTAGATGGAATGGAGGAGGAAATGGCCAGATGTCATGTAGAACTTGCCCTCGAGTGCAAAGAGAAAAAGGATGAGGGGAATTATGCATGACACCTGTTTGCCCAGTTTTCATCATGGTACTTGTCCAAGGTGCCTGTTTACCAAGTTTTCATCAATGGGCGGATTTTTCTTTTTCTTCTTCTTTTTTAAAATTTTTTTCTGATTTTTTGATTTTTTTGGTATTTTTTTATTTTTGGGAGGAAATCCATGGATGGAGACGAATGAGGATAAATGGATTTGGAAGATAGTTGATAAAGGAGATGGATGGAGGACTCAATCATGAAGTTCTATATCAAGGTAATAGGATCCCATTTGGAGTAATCACTGAATATTGGTACAACTTTATTAGGAAGGAGGGAATTATGCAAAGGCTTGGATTGGATGGTTTTGATGGGGAATGCATGCAGCATAAGAGATATGGTATTGGAAAGTGTTTGGATGGAAAGGGAGAAAGTGAGTGTGATGGGGGATGTTGTTAGGACCAACATTAGCACATTTTGTGGAGGATATGAGATAAGTGGAGGAGAGATGGATGTATCATATAGATGTGATAGAGGAATTATGATAGGTAGCTTTGGGATATAGGGACCCAAAATAGAATTAGGAGATGGAAGGGAATAATTCTTAGTTGGTGAAATAGCAATTTTGGATACCATTGCAAGTTTTTATTTTGGATGCACTGCTTCTTTTTGCTTTGGAATCCACATTGTTTTTTCTTTTTCTTTAGTGGGCTTTTGCGGCCTTTGAGATTCATTAAATTTTGGTATTAGCTTTTTCACTATTGGAAAATGTCTTTTTGAGTGGATATGGTCATATTTATATTTTTGAGGATGTTTAGCTTTATGCATTTTTAATTTGGCATCCAAATTTTTGCTAGTAGCCTTGGAAGGAGTGTGCAAAGGTGTAGTAGATGGAGGAATTATGGATGAACTGATGGATGTAGGATGTTGGATGGAATGTGAGGACTTGTGCCTTGTTTGATATTGATTAAGAATGAAAGGAATAGGATGTTTATTATGGGTGATGGAGATAGTGGATTTGTGTATGGAGGGACGAGTAGGAAGAGATGGTGGATGGGATTTCGGGATACAAGGGCCCAAAATGGATTTAACATGTGGGGGATATATGAAGGTAGATTTTGGGATATAGGGACCCAAAATGGATTTAGAGGATTAAGGAGGAAGATGGATGGTTGTTTTGGCTTTATATGATGGAGGATGGGGAATGATGATAAATGATTTGGAGGAATGACGGGGCAATGCAATGGTGTGTTTGGAAGCATACTTGAATTTTGCATTAGTTGTACCAACATTTTTGGATGAAGTGCCTTGGGATATGTAATGAAGACCATGAGATCTTGGATGTGCTTTAACATGGATGGGATCCAAAGTACCTTGCTCATGTAGGCCTAAGTCTTTTCCTTGATAGTTCATCATTTTGAGCATTTTATCTAAAGTAGGGTACTTGTTCTCTGGGTAACAAGATGCGAGTCCTTTATCAGATGGAGGAGAATGGGTGGTGTATATGAGATGTTCTTCTGCCGTGATAGAACTTCCATGGATGAATGTAAGTGAACCAAGGGGCTAGAGTGATGGTGGTGGGATGGTTTGGCTAGGAGGAGATGGAGGATCAAGTGGTGGAGTATATGGGATGGGAGGATCTTGACTTGAAAGAGGGGATGGTAGGGTATTTGGAGATGAAGGAGAGGGAATGGTAGGATCTTGACTTGGAAGAGGGGATGATAAGGGATCTTGACTTGGAGTTGATGGAATGGTAGGATATTGATTTGGATCAATAATTTTTTCAACATGCTCTGGAATAAGATCAAGACATGAGGGATTGGTGTGGATGGTGTGATGAGAGGTGAGTGGGTAGACTCTTCAAGTGGAATGGATGGAATGATGGAAGGTTCAATGACTTGGGTAGATGGACTAGATGGAAGGATGGGAGGTTCTTGAAGTGAGATAGATGGAGTAGATGGAAGGATGGAGAGTTCCTCAACTGGGATAGATGGAGTGGATGGAAGGATGGAAGATTCTTCAATTGGGATAGATTGACTGGATGGAAGGATGGGGAGTTCCTTGACTAGGGTAGATGGAGTGGATGGAAGGATGGGAGATTCTTTAGCTGGGAGAGATGGAGTGGATAGAAGGATGGGAGATTATTTAGTTGGGGAAGATGGAGTGGATGGAAGGATGAGAAGTTCATCAACTGGGAGAGATGGAGTGGATGGAAGGATAGGAGATTCATCAACTAGAAGAGATGGAGTGTATGGAAGGATGTGAGATTTATCAACTGGGGGAGATGGAGTGGAAGGAAGGATGGGAGATTCATCAATTGGGAGAGATGGAATGGATGGAAGGGTGAGAGATTCATCAACTAGGAGAGATGGAATGGATGGAAGGATGGGAGATTCATCAATTGGGATAGATAGAGTAGATGAAAGGATGGGATGTTGATGCAGGAGCATTCCCGATTCACAACAAACTTGCATCAACCAAAAGCATTTTTCTTTATGTTTTGTTTTCTTTTTGCAGTTTCAGTTTTCCTTTTTGTGTGTCCCAGTTTTGGCTCACCGGATCTTGTGGAGTTGGATTCTACTTGAAGACTTGATCATATTTCTTTCTTTTAGACCACATCTCATTTTCATCACTTTCCAAAAATATATTGTTACCGGTTTCCATGACAATTTCTTGTTATCGGTTGTTCCTTTGTTACCGGTTGCCTAAGACCTATTCTAGTGATCTACCAAAATCCATTTCGAAGCTTGCGGATTCTTGAGCATTGATTTCGGTGTTCCTTGGTGTGTGGCCGACCTTTTCCCATGATCTACATTTTATCCTTTGGATTTTCTAGAGGAATCTCTTCGTGGAGGCTGACCTTGTTCATTTGCATGTTAGGTCTTGTTCTTTGGGTTGTGATCCCTTTTGGGCCGACTGGATCCTTTGGATTGATATATATATTTATAATCATGCTTTAGAATGTAATCAATTAGAATCAAGTAGAGTATCAGATAGATAAATTGTGCCTAGAAGATATATCTTTCGATTCAAGTTCCTGGTCATGACCTATTCTACCAGGCCTATGTGCTGGTATGTTGTAACCCGGTTGTAACCGGTTGGGTGTAATCAAATTTCATGCAATAAAACCATCTGTTATGCATTGTCTCCATCATATTTGTGTGTTTCCATTGTGTTTACTCTTGCTGAATAGTCCGGATTGATCTCTTTGAGGTCCCTCCTCACCGATGACTGCTTCAAGTGGTATCAGAGTGAAGTTTTGTTCTAGAGGTTTCGTGTCCTCAATTTTGTTGTAGGGAGGCGGATTGAGGATCCGATCTGCAATTGCAGAGGACTAGCATGAATTGATGGCACAAAGAGGAACTAGGAATGGTGGATCATGTGGGAATGCATACCATGCTATGATGGAGATGTTGTGAGGAATGGCAGCCTAGTTAGAAGCTGTGGAGATAGCCCAGGAAAGAGGCCAACATATTGAAGATGAAGGAGAAGAAGCCCCGACAAAACAAGTGAGCCTACCCGAAGTTGATCTAGATGAAGAAAGGTTTTTAAGGGTTTTGAGTAGGGAAAACACTAAACCTCATTTTACCCCACCAGAATATAATGGGAAGTTAGACTTGGACGAATTGATGTATTAGATCTCAGAGATGGAGAAGTATTTCAATTTTGAAAACATTGCAGAAGAGAGGAAGGTGAAATATGCCTGTACCCGGTTGAAAGGTCATGCATGTCTTTGGTGGGAGTATTTGCAAGTTGATAGAAAAAGAAGAGGTAAAGAAAAGATTAATACATTGGATCAGATGATTTCTAAGTTGAAATTAAATTTTGTGCCGATGAATTATCAAGTGGATTTGTTCCAAAAGTTGCAAAATTTGAGACAGAAGAAACATAGTGTGAAGGAGTACAAATAATTTTACAAGCTAAACATCAGATCTTGACATGTTGATGATGATGTTGAACAAATTGCAAGATATTTGAATGGATTGTGGATTTGTATACAAGATGAACTCAGTATGATCAAATTGGAGAGTGTTGAAGAGGCTTACCAGTATGCACTAAAGGCTGAAGAGAAATTGAACAAAATACATGAGAAAAGACAGAGAGGTAGAGGTGGAAGGTTTACAGAAGGAAGATTTCAAAGAGGAAGAGGATATACCAGAGGAAGAGGAACTAGTAAATATTAAAACAAGGACAAGGAAGTGAACAAAGAAGGTAATTCATACCAGAAGGATGATAGAAATTTCTACCAGAGGAGAGAACTGGATGGTTACAGGAATGAGAACTTTGGAAGACAAGACAAGAGGACATTTAGAGGAACTTTATTTAAGTGTGGAGGAGAAGGACACCATGCATTCGAATGTAACAAGATAGAGGCTACCAGAAGAGCAACACTGGTGGAAGAAAACCCCACCGGATCAGACAATAAACTGGTAGATGGAGAACTATTGATGTTGAGGAGAACTTTGTGTCATACCAGAGGAGATGAAGAACCCTTGTAGAGGAAGAATCTATTTAAAACAAGATGTAAGGTATCCGGTAAGTGTTGTAAAGTTGTTATTGATAGTGGTAGTTCAAATAATCTTGTTTAAGAAGAGATGGTGAATAAGTTGAAATTGGAAAGATTGAAACACCCTAAGCCTTATTAGATAGCATGGATTCAGGATGAACATAAGTTGTTAGTAAGTGAACAGTGTTCGGTGAAATTAAAAATTGGGAATTATCATGATGAAGTTTTGTGTGATATTATGCCTATGGATATTTGTCATCTTTTTTTGGGTAGACCTTGGTAGTTTGATAGACATGCAATACATGATGGGAGGAAGAATACATACACTATTGTGGCCAATGGGATGAAGCAAACCTTGTTACCTTTGGAGGAACCTTTGAAGAATGAAGTTTGCACGAATGCCAGAATCTATTTGGTAGATGGAAGGAAATTCATGGATGGACTGAGACATGAGAATGTGTGTTTTGCCTTAATTCCTAAAAAGACTGAGAGACCAGAATCAAAAATAGAGCACCCGAAAGAGATAAGAGGTTTGCTGACAAAATATGAGGACATCATTTCAGATAATGTACTTGATGGATTGCCACTTGTTAGAAGTATTAATAATTGCATGGACTTGGTTCCCGGAGCTAGTTTGCCTAACAAAGTTGCACACCAGTTGACACTGACAGAGAATGAAGAATTGAATAGACAAGTGTAGGAGTTGTTGAAGAAGTATTTGATTAGGGAGAGTCTGAGCCCTTGTGCAGTACCAACAAAATTAGCACCTAAGAAGAATGGAGAGTGGATAATGTGTACCAATTCAAGAGCAATAAACAAAATCATAGTGAAATACTAGTTTCCTTTGCCTAGGATGGATGACATAATAGACTATTTGAGTGGAGAAAAAGTACTTTACAAAGATAGATTTGAAGAGCGAATATCATTAGATCAGGATCAGAGAAGGTGATGAGTGGAAGACAACATTTAAGACAAACGACAAAATAAATGAATGGTTGGTGATGCCTTTTGGATTGACTAATGCACCGAGTACTTTCATGAGGCTGGTGAATGAGGTATTAAATAAATTCTTGAGTAATTTTGTTACTGTGTATTTCGATGGCATTCTGATTTTCAGTAAAACTAGAGATTAACATTTGTTGCAGTTAAGACAAGTTTTGTAGAGGTTGATAGAAGAAAAGTTGTTGATCAATATCAATAAGTGTACTTTCATGAAGAATGAGTTAGTCTATTAAGGATTTGTGATATCTAAGGATGGTTGGAAGATGGACCCTAAGAAAGTGAAAGCCATTGTTGAGTGGCCTACACCAGAAAGCATTGGAGAGGTAAGATCATTTCATGGATTGGCTAGTTTTTACTGGAAGTTTATCAGAAATTTCAGTTCACTTTGTAACTCTAAGAATGAGACCATGAGAGGAGATTAGAAGGAATTCAAGTGGACCACCAGAGAAAACAAAAGTGTTGAATTATTGAAGTAGACAATGACTGAGTAGCCTGTGTTAGCTTTATCATATTTCAATAAGTTATTTCAAGTGGATTGTGATGCAAGTGGAACAACAGTAGGAGTAGTCTTGAGTCAAGAAGGGAGAGTAGTAGCCTATTTCAGTGAGAAATTGAATGATGCTCAGAAGATATATTTGGTATATGATCAGGAATTTTATGCCATAGTTCAAGCCTTGAAGAAATGGAGACACTACTTGTTGCCTAAGGAGTTTGTGTTGTATACAAATCATCAAGATTTGCAATATTTGAATAGTCAGAGTAAGTTGAATCAGACACATATGAGGGGTAGAATTCTTGCAAGGTTACACCTTTGTGTTGAAGCATAGAAGTGGAAAATCTAACAAAGTTCTTGATACATTGAGTAGGAGAAGGAATTTGCTGATAGAGATGAGAGTGACAGTATTAGGTTTTGAAGATTTGAAGGCCTTATATGATGAAGATCCTGATTTTTGCAGAACCTTGGAAAGCATGTAGAGAACCGATTATGGTTGATAGGAGAAAATGGTTGGATTATTTCATTCAAGATGGGATGTTATTCAAGGGAGTTCAATTGTGCATACCTAAGAGTTCCATGAGAGAGAACTTGATAAAAGAGAAACATAGTGGAGGTTTAGCTGGACATTTTGGTATTGACAAAATAGTTGCATTGGTGAGTGAGCAGTACTTTTAGCCCCAGATTCATAAGGATGTTAAGAGATATGTGCAGAGTTGTAGAGTTTGTCAATTTGCAAAAGGTAGTAGTCAGAATGTAGGATTGTATAAACCTTTGACAGTACCGGTAAGACCTTGGGAGGATATAAAAATGGATTTTGTACTTGGATTGCCTAAGACACTGAGAGGGAATAATTCTATATTTATGGTAGTGGATAGATTTTTGAAGATGGCTCATTTCATACCTTGTAAGAATATATTAGATGTAACAGACCTATTTTTCAAGGAAGTGGCGAGATTGCATGTATTACTTAAGAGCATAGTTTTAGATAGAGACACTAAGTTTGTTGGCTATTTTTGGAGGACAGTTTGGAAGAAGATGGAGATAGATTTGAAGTTTAGTTCTACTTTTCATCTACAAACTAATGGATAGACATAAGTTGTTAACCGGAGTTTGGGAAACTTGCTGAGATGTTTAGTGGGAGATAAAACTGGAAGTTGGGATTTGATCCTTGCACAAGCAGAGTTTGCCTACAACAATTCAGTGAATACAAGTACTGAAAAAACACCTTTTGAGATTGTTATCAGAGTGCATCCTAGAGGAATATCAAAATTGAGACACATTAGTAGTGAAGACCGGAAGAGTTCAGAAGCAGAAGATTTTGCAGATCACATGGCAGCATTGCATATTCAGGTTAAACAACATTTGGAAGACATGAACAATGAATATAAGGAGAAGGAATATGAGAAGAGGATACATAAGGAATTTGATGTTGGCGATGAAGTGATGGTATATCTAAGAAAAGAGAAATTCCCAGTTGGAACTTATAATAAGTTGCAGATGAAGAAGTTTGGACCCTGTAAGATTTTGAGGAAGTTCAGTTCTGGAAATGCATATGAAGTGGAGCTACCAGATAGTCTAAGTATTTCACCTATATTCAACATTGCAGATCTTCATGAGTACCATGAACTAGAATTCAGTGAGGATAGTATTGCAAACCTCGACAAACAATTGCCTCGGAAGGAACCGGATCAGATTGAAGAGATTTTCGATAGTAGGATTGGGCATAGTACTAGGAATAGTCAGTACAAATAATATATTGTGAAGTGGAAGGGTAGACCAATTGAAGATTCATCTTGGATTTATTAGGCAGAGGTAGACCGCCTTGGTTTCCCTCTGATCCCAGAAAAGTGAGAGGCTCACTTTTTCATTAACCCTATATGTTTGATGCAGGAGCATCCCCGGTTCACATCAATCTTGCACCAACCAAATTTTTTTTTTTTTTTTTTGCAGTTTGCAGTTTCAGCTTTCCTTTCCACGTGTCCCATTTTTGGCTCACCGGATCCTATGGAATTGGATTCTACTTGAAGACTTGATCACCTTTCTTGCTTACAAACCGCATCTCATTTGGATCACTTTCCAGCAAGATATTGCTATCGGTTTCCATGACAATTTCTTGTTACTGGTTGTTCCTTTGTTACCGGTTTCCTGAGACCTATTCTAGTGATCTACCAGAACCCATTCCAAAGCTTGGAGAGCCTTGAGCATTGATTTTGATGTTTGTTGGAATGTGGCCAACCTTTTCCTACGATCTACATTTCATCCTTTGGATTTTTTGGAGGAATCTCTTGGCGGAGGCCGACCATGTTCATTTTGCACGTTAGGTCTTGTTCTTCAGGTTTTGATCCCTTTTGGGCCAAATGGATCATTTGGATCGATATATATATATATATATATATATATATATATATATATATATATATATATATATATTTGTAATAATTCTTTAGAATGTAATCAATTAGAATCAAGCAAAGTATTAGATAGATAAATTGTGCCTAGAAGATAGATCTTTCGATTCAAGGCCCCGATTGTGACCTATTCTACCAAGCCTGTGTGCTGGTATGTTGTAACCTAGTTGTTACTGGTTGGGTGTAATCAAATTTCATGCAATAAAAGTATCTATTTTGCATTACCTCCATCATATCTATGTGTTTTCATTGTGTTTACTCTTGCTGACCGGTCTAGATTGATCTCTTTGAGGTCCCTCCTCACCGGTGACTGCTTCAAAAGTTCCTCAACTGGGAGAGATGGAGTAGATGAAAGGATGGGCAGTTCCTAATCTAGGAGAGATGGAGTGAATGGAAGGAAAAGAGGTTCCTTAAATTAAGTGTGAATGATGGTAGAAGTAGGTGATGGGTATTGTGAGGGAGGAATCTCAATGGATAAAAGGTCTTCAACGATGATAGGAAGCAGGAGAGTAATGATAGATGTGGGAGTTGGAAGTGAAGTTGGTGGATTGAGATAAGATGGGGTGGATGATGGACTGAGATAGGAGGAAGTGGAAGACGGTGGGCTGAGATAGGAGGAAGTGGAAGACGGTGGGCTGAGATAGGAGGAAGTGGATGGTGGAGGATTGAGGTGAGATGAAGGATTGTGATTGGTGCCACATACTTGTTCATGAATGTTCATCACAACAATGGATGAAGGCGGTGCCTGTAGATAATTGAATTGTGGTTGCGAAATAGTAGGTTGTGATCTTACTTAAGATTGATATTGCGGGGCACTAACCACTTGTGGCATTGATTGGATGGGTGGGGGCACATATGATAATGGCATTGTGTAATTCATGCCCCCAATCATAGCTTGTGTGACAAATGATGGCATATTAGGATTAGATGAAGGACTGAGATAGGATGGAATATTAGAACTGGATGAAGAAGTGAGATAAGATGGGAGAATAGAACTAGATGGAGAAGTGAGATAGGATGGAAGATTAGAATTGGATGGAGAAGTGAGATAAGATGGAAGATTAGAACTAGATGGAGAAGTGAGATAAGATTGCGACATGACTTGGATATCTGTCTCATCGAGTTGATCAACCATACCCTCGTCATCATCGACATAGGGTGAAGTGGAAGAAAAGGAGGAATGACCATACTCATCATAGTAGGATTGAGACATGACTTGGATATATGTGTCATCGGGTTGATCAAACCATACCCTTGTCATCATCGACATAGGGTGAAATAAAAGGAAATGAAGGGCAACCAAACTCATCATAATAGAATTACAAAATGATGATTAGTTGATGAGTTGGAGAGATGAAGGATGAAAAAGGTTGATAAACCAAAGACCAAGATGAGATGGGGACTCACTTTGAAGAAGTTGGAAAGAGGATGAAATTTGATGTTCAACCTCTGACTTAAGAAGAAGCAAATAATGATGTGAATTGGGAGACAAGATATGATGATGGACGATAATCCTGATGCTGGGAGATATGAGAAAAAAGGTGATCTAACCCAAAAACTGATAGCATCTGGATGCAAATGGGACACAATGACTAAACACTACATGGAGTCAAGAACCAAAGGATAATAATTGAACAAGAATATAGAGACTCACAGACAACATAACACCCAGACCAAGGACATCTAGGACCAGAGAAATGCATAGATAAAGATATCAACAATTGATAATCTAAAAATTTCTACCACAATGCGGACAACATAATGGCAGCGTAAAAACATCAAAAGATCAAGATCATAAAAGATAGATCCTGAAAGCTCATATATCAAGCAGTTTCTAAGACAATGCAGATAGCATAACAACACCTCTATGACTTCTAAGGACAATACCATGAAAGATAAGCATAAACTTCCAGCAAACCTGCCAAAGTAAAGAGCGAACCCGCGAGTTTTCAAAGAAAACCCGCGAGATTTCAAATGACATTGACTAGATTAAGTATGTCAATCTCGCTCAAGATAGAGGCATTCTTGCTATACCAAGAAGAGAACCCGTTGCAGGACAGTAGCAACTAAGACTATGTGAAAATGTTATGTGTTTGATGACTAATACTAATTTTGGCAAAAGATCATTGTGACACAAACACACCAAGCACATACGAATTATAGAATGCAATAAAACAATCATGCACTTCCTAGGATAGTCAAATGATAGTACTTGTTGAATCCCCTAGCCTTGGATACCACATCCAATGTAATACCCCTTCCTTGATCAGACTCTATTTGACCTAGTTGACCATGGTTGACTTTTTCAATGGCTTACGTGGATGGTTGACACATTATGTTGTGACATTTTTATTCAGGTACTATGCTTTGGAGTACGATTTAGTGGATGTGATTATGCATTATTGCTTATTGAGGAGTAGATGTGGATTATGCACTATTTCTTTGAATGAGTAGATGATAATTCTTCTTATGCATTGTAATTTATAGATGATGAAATGGTAATTTTATTTATGTTTTATTGGCCATAGACTAGCACATTTACCTTATGTATGAGTTGCATTATATATCTGTCTTCATATTTGTGTGGAGTTTGTTTGGGGTGCAAGGAGATGATTTTCTATCACTCACTTCGGTGAGACACAAAAAGTCACGATTCTCCTTCACCGGTGTGTTTACCGTGTTTGTATATATATGTGTATGTGTGGTTTGATGATGTAGGAATTGTAGGTACAAGGTACTAACTCCACTTGGCTCCACAAGTATGAGCGTACCTAATTAACCCGATGGAAATGGAGGAGATAGTCTTAAGACCCTAAATATCATCCCTAGCCTTACTCGATTATGAGCATTTGTCAGTCATTTGTCAACCCCGTCGGATCGCCAATTAGGCCACATTTCTGACGTTGGTATGTGGATAATGTCTTTATTTTGTTTAGTTGAGTTTTGCGTGTTATGCGTTTTGTGACATTGTTTAATTCTCCTAAGTGTTTCTTTATGTGAGATTAATTATTTATACCTTAGTGTTATTAATAATTAATGGATATTGTTATGGATTAATTAAATAAGGGATAAATTATCATAGGACCCTTATATTATAAAAATAAATAAATCAATCTTAGCAAGGAATCTAATTAAATTATTTTTTAAAATATATCATATAGTGGGTTTTATATTCTGTCATGTGTTTTTTTTGGTAAAAAGTTATTTAAACTTTTAAAAAATTAAAATATCTTGTTGACTTTTTGTGTGAGGAAATTTAAATTTAAATGTATTAAATTTGGAGGAAAGTATTTCAATTTATATTTTAGGAAAAGTAATATTTTCCAAGGAAAATAATTTTGCCCTAAAAGATATTTTGGGTAAAATCCTTTATATTTGGGGGTTTTTCCAAAATAGGGAGTTTTTTTTTCATTCTGGGAAAAATTCCTCTATGTGGTTGAATGGGGGTTTTGCTAGAGGTTTTGGGTTTTTTGAAAATTTTCTCTCTGTTGTTCAAGAAGTTCTTACATTTGGAAGGATTGGGTGATCTCCTTCAATTTTCTTCCAAGAAAACTTATAAGGTTGGTTTTTGAATCTCCGTTTTTTGAATTTTAGTGTGTTTAAGAAATCTCTATGATTTTATTTTTTGTGTGCTTTGTTTGGTAGAGGAAATTTGTTGAATAATCTTGTAGGAAAGAAGTAAATGGTTGTAGTTTATTTTGGAAATACAAATTTTATGGTTAAAGTTTATTTTTATCTCTCCATGTGAGACTCAGATTTGTAGAGCAAAAGAAAATAATTTTTTGTTAAATCTGGGTTGGGGAATTTTAAAATTTTAAAATTTATGGTTTTGCTGTGAATGGGAAAAATGAGAAATTGGTATTTACTATGGTTGCAGAAGAAATTTATTTTATCGAAAGAAATTGTTTGTTGTTGTTTATATACATCTGTGTTTGTTGGAATTTATTTAATTTTTTTTTTGTTAAGCCTACTCAGAAAGAAAATGAATTTTTCCTTCATTGTTACCATATTGGGGGAAAGGTATTTTTATTTTATTTTATTGTGTTTTATTTAATTTTTTTTGGTTCTGGTTTTTTGAGGGCATTTGATTTGCCTTATAGGTGCCATGGACACTCCAGAGCATGGGCGCCCATATAGGAACCCACGACTGTGGGTGAGGTGGGCACTCCACAACATTAGGGCCCATATGGGTACCCACGATTGTGGGTGTTGTGGCACACCCACAACGTGGGCTCCATAATCGATGCCTTCCTTGCAATATGTGGGCCATCAAATAAAATAATAATTAATTTGTTTTTTATAATATTAATATATATGCTTGGAAATATGGAAATAGTTAATTTTGTTTTATGAATATCAGTTAGTTCTACTTTTGAAATTATCAGATTTAAAATATGTATGATATATATATGTGTGTGTGTGTGTGTGTGTGTGTGTGTGTGTGTGTGTGTGTGTGTGTGTAATTATATATATACATACATGTGACTAAATTTATCTATTGTTGTTTTAGAATTTTAAAATTGATATTAATGAATATGGATTGGAGGATTATATTGCATTTATAATTATTGAAGAAATTGATTTAAATCAAAATTTAGAAATTATAGTGAACTTGGTCAAATATGAACTTGATGGAAAAACAAATCTATATTCGAATGTAAATAATGGTTTGGGTTTCATATATGTTTTGGTTTCTTAATCAAGTCATTTTTCAAGTCAATTGGGTATATGTTGACTAAGACCTTTTCATGCATTTTCCTTGTTGTAAATTCTCTTATCTAGGAGGAATTAATTAATTGAAAGAGTTACAATGGGATAATAATAGTTTCTAATTATATTCTTGAGTTGTCCTTATTATTCCTTAAAATGGATATATGTTTAGTGTGCAGGTGAATCCTTTATGGATATTTACTCTGTTGGAGGATTTTGGGTGTTTAATTTGAAAAGAGTAATTCTCATGTTTATGTTGGTATGTTGTTGAATGCGAGATGATCATGCAAGTTAATTGGTTAAGTTTTGATTGTGGTTGTACTTGCTTTATCCCGATTGTGGTCTTGTCTTGTGAATAGATTGGAGTTTGTTCATTTCACACCTCCAGTTGGTTACACCTTGGTAGAGGGCTTGTATAACCGAGTATGTTTCTTGAGTTTTTCTTGAAATCCCTATGTTTGGTTGGCTTTTGTGTTTTGCCTTAGAGTTCTTTGGTGGTTGTGTAGTGTCATAAGGAAGAATGGCTTTTGAGTGGGGGCTAGGGCCTAAAGTGGGTGCCAGGATAACTTGTTGGAAGTTGGATAATTAAGTGATAACCTAATAACGATTGTTAAAACATTAATGAAGATTAATTGTGCCCCACTCATGGTTGAGTTCTCATATAGACTCAAGCTATAGTGGGAAGGCATGGAATGGAAAAACCAACTACCTTACTCTCATGAAACGTTTGTTGGGTCTGCATGAGTCATGGCTGGGGGTTGAGGGTTCGGGAGAGGTTGCCAGGATAACCTAGGATGGGGGTCGGGGCCTATGGAGGCCTGTCAAGATAACCCATACCAACTATGCGATGACACTCTTCCCTTATGTTCACTAGTGTGTAGTCTTGTGTTGGTTTTACTTGGAGCATTCTTGTGGGAGTCATATCTGTATGTTTATGCCTTATGTGAGTACCCGGTGTACATGATTGACCATGTGATTCTTTATTATGGTTTGCTTGAGGGCCTTATTACTATCTCCTAGCACAGAGAGGTGGTCCCATTTTGAGCCACATGATCGGGTGGTAGTGCCACTTTCCATCAGGTGTTTTGTTCATTCCTTCTTGCAAGGGATTAGCTTCGTAGGTGCTCAATTTCTCTCTTTGATTTACTATGTTCTATGTACTAGTTGGATCCTCTTTGATTCTTCTTGGATCATTTTTGTATCTCTTGGACCTTATGTGGTCGGATGTATCATTTGTTTATGTATGCCTTCATGGAAAGTTGTAATTTGTCGTAATCATTATGTATTTCTATGAGACTTTGTGAACTAAATGCAATGCTATTACGATGTGACTTAGATGGTAGATCTTGTATTTTTATGAATAGAATTATTGATTAAATGTAATGATATGGAATATGAGGTTTATAACTTTAGAAATGTAATGCAATCGAACTCAGTTGTATGAATTCAATCATGCTTATAGTAATCGCTTAATGAAACTTATTGCTATGTTCATGTTGTAATCATTCTATCATGATTTGGTTTAATCAACCTTATTGTTAATTAGTTTAATTGAGTAATCTTCATTGGGAACCCTTTAGGAGTTTAAGGTTAAGTCTTCTGCTTGTGCAATTTCTAATACAATTTTTATCTTATACGTTTATGCGTTTGGTATTGTTTTAAAAAAATAAAAATATTTTACACTCTTTTCAAATGTTTGTAGTTGAATCCTTTAAGGCTTCTTGGCGAGGCATTACACTTGGTATCAGAGCCAAGGTTTCTAAACAATGGATCTCTGGTCTAACTTGTGCCTTAGTTTGGTGTGTAATATGTAGTCTTTTTGTCATATGCTTGTCTTTCTGATGTATGCTTGTGATGAATGCATGGGATCT
Organism: Cryptomeria japonica; assembly: GCF_030272615.1. NCBI lineage: Eukaryota > Viridiplantae > Streptophyta > Pinopsida > Cupressales > Cupressaceae > Cryptomeria > Cryptomeria japonica. The sequence continues at coordinate 304,662,658 of NC_081408.1, forward strand.
TGAAGATATTAGATGTCTCATGCCCTGTTCTTTTTTCTTATACTTACTGAAAACCCTAAACGAGTGTAACATGTGTATTCAATTCTTTCTCTTCCTTATTGATGTTAGTGCTTGTTATTTGATTTTATGTGCGTTGTTTTCTTTTAAGATGTTTAGGTCTACGATTACTCTTATTTTTAGAGATAATTATATGTACCTCCCTAGCTGATATTGTACTCTCGAGACTAGCTTATTAGGTTGGATAATGCATTGTCTTAAGTCTAAAAGTATGATATTGTGCTTGTGTTATATTTGTAATTGGACTTAGTGTCGTAATTATGAGAACTTGTATAGAAAATGTTGAGTGCATATTCATAGTGAATTGAATGTGTTTCTTCCTTCTCCTTCTCTCTAGAAATTAAAATATTTGTATCTTGTGTACTTATGGCTGGGTATGCCTTCTTATTGCAAGCAAATGTTGTGATTTCCTGAAACCCTTATGTGAGCCTTGGAGAGGTTAGTGTGTACTTGAATCTTGGAAGAGATCTTGGATGTGTAAGAAGATCATGTTATAGTGGTATAGGAGGGAATTGGATGTGTTTTAATTGAAGATTCCATTAGGTGTTTCATATGACTGACTCAATTAATTAGCTATATGAACAGTACAATAATGTACTTGCATTTGACATATCTAATTGACTTTGTATTAATAGGATGTGTCAATGAAGAACGTGTTTGATGTGCATACATAACCATATATTAGTTGATTGATAGTTTCATTTTCCTTCTCCTCATATTTTGACATTCAATGAATGGTCATAGTTAATGATGTATTTTTATAAATTAGGAGTAGTGAGTATTTTTCTAGAGGGTTAGTATGTAAGGAAAGATTATTTTTATAGATCTCATCTAGAAATTAGGACATTAGTGGCATCTTTAATATAAAGAAATGTCATGATAAGCTAATTTGCATTCTTCTATATCGGTAGTGAAATGAAAAATAGTACAACAAAGATGATAGGCATATAGGGAGAAATTTAAACATACTTGTGTGATCTTGTTGGTTTATGTGCATATATATGAATTGTCTGACTATAGAAAATTCTCTCCCTCTTCTCTCTATCTAGTTATGAAGATTCATAGAAATGCTATTAAATGATGTATTTGAAATTAACTAGAAATATTTAATTGTTTGTTAACAAATATTATGAGGCATACATTAAAGAATGTTTGTTTCATTTTGCATTGAAGACTAAAGTATTTTGTTTTGCCTATTTGGATATCATCTCAAGTAAATAAGTAAATGGAATACTTTTTCCATATACTCTATAGGTAGTCCATATGGTTTAGGTGTTTAATAGATCATGATGGGAAAAAAAAGTATTGATTAAGATAATCTTATCGTTGCATGTAGAATGTGTATGGAGAATAGAAAATTATTCTTTTGTAGTTTCATTTTATTTTGAAAAATAGAATTCTTAGCTTCACAAAACGTTTGCGTAAGTATTAAAATCTATAAGAATGTTGTGTTTGGTCAGTGAAAATATAGAAACGATGCTACTTCCTTATCTTATTCGAATTGGGAATTCTAGTAAAATGGATAAATGATAATGTTGGGAAGGTGATACTTGTAATAGAGACATCGTGTAGAATGAGAGTTATGCTTTGAGTGTATATCCTTTATGTGTGAAATGTCGTATCTTTACCCTATCCGCACATGACCCTTACGTAAGGATACTTATATGAACATTCATGTATATAAGAGATTGCATGGTATTAAAGAAATGTAGTTAGTCTAATAGCCTTAAGTGTCTAATATTTAGTCTCTAATGCACTTAGGGCATGTGATATTGGGTGTTGTGTGGCGGTTACTCCCTATGGTGTGGCTGAAAATGGTCACTTTTTTTCAAGTTTTGATTGCGACAGTGTTCTGTCTTTTGACTAGTGTTTTGTGACTATGGGGCTAATTTTTTTTTTTGAAATTTCTTATGACGAAATGACCACTAAATTCTCATTTCTTTTCATTTAAATTCGACACTTGTCATGTTTTAGATTTTGTTGATTTTTGAAGTTGTAGACATCTTTCTTTATTTATTGTTGTACTTGGCGATTTTTATTTTGGATAACTTTCTTTTGAGGTTTCTGGTGATCATTTTGAATGCTTGAATTATCTGGCCCTAGCTATGTGTTAAGTGTTATATCTATCATATTCACTTGAACCTCTAATAGTGTGTTAAGGGAGAACACCACAAAGAGTGGTTCTAGGCATAATGGGGTAACCAAATAGTATTAATTTTTTTATATATATAATGTCTGGTAAAGTTTTTAACATGATTGGCGACGCTGGCATGACACGCCCTCCAGCTCCACGTGAAATGATTTTGACCCAAAGCTATGAACCGGTGAGGCCACAACTAAGGGACCTCATCCCCACACTTCACTTGTTCAAACCTGCGAGCACAATGACCTAACGAAGACACAAGGGCTGTGAGCACAATGGCCCAGCAGGGGTTTGAACCTTGGTGGCCGCTTCATCAATGAAGTGTTTTAATCGCAACACTACATGTTCGAAGACACCAAATAGTATTGATACAGTTAGGAAATAAGTGTATTTTCTTTGGTGAAAATTGGTTTGTAATCATCCGAATCATAAGATGTAGTAGGAAGAAGTGTGAACTGGATCTAGTGAATTGTGTGATAAAATTTTAGATAAATATTAATGATCTGCAAACTTATTATTTTGTTGAGTGTTTGAAAAGCCTACATGGGTTATAATTGAATTTAGTAGACATTAGATGGTTGGATGTAGGTAATTATAACCATTTCCTCTTTTGAATGAGGTTGTATCGTGCTTTAGGATTGATGTTTTGGTGTTGTTGTTGATGTGATTTTTATACCATGAACCTTTATTCATTCAATGTGTATGCATTATGTACCTTAGAGGTAGTACGATATATTAGTTACGACTAAATTTTAGAGTTTAATCTGAGAGTATGTTGTGGTTACCCTGGTAATGCAGGAAAGTGTGTATATGTAGGATGTTGTAGTAGACATGTAAATATCATTTTTATGATGTATATTGAAGTAAAATAAGTGTTTTCATGTTTGGATAGAGTAATTTATGATGTTTTGTACACTATATTATGTATACTTCTGGATAAGGATTTCAATCAAAAGATTTTGTCTTGTATGAATGCATGCTGGAATAATGGTTCCTAGAAGTTGAATAAGGGTGTTAGTATGTTTAACCTAGGTAGTGAAAGATGATGCATCTTGTTGTAACTCTTTTAACACATTGATTTCCAGTAATTGAGGAACTTAAAAGGAAGATTTTTTCAATATTAATTTACTTGATTTAGAAAAGGAAGGAAATAATTATGTTAAGATAGTTGATTTGGGTGTTGATTTTTGTACTTTAGTAGATTAATTTTGTGGATTGTATTCTCCCTAAGATAAGTCAAGAATTTGGGTTATGTAATGTGAGTACTATGACTTATGGGTCCTTGTTGTGCCATCCTAGCCTTATGACTTCTAGGAGTAAGTCGAACCCTAGGGGGGAGGATGTAATACACCTTCCCTAATAAGACTCTATTTGACCTAGTTGACCATGGTTGACTTTTTCAATGGCTTACATGGATGGTTGACACATTATGTTGTGATATTTTTATTCAAGTACTATGCTTTGGAGTGCGACTTAGTGGATATAATTATGCATTATTTCTTATTGAGGAGTAGATGTGGATTATGCACTATTTCTTTGAATGAGTAGATGTTAATTTTGCTTATGCATTGTAATTTATAGATGATGAAATGGTAATTTTATTTATGTGTTACTGACCATGGACTAACACATTTACCTTATGTATGAGTTTCATTATGTATCCATCTTCATGTTTGTATGGAGTTTGTTTGGGGTGTGAGGAGATGATTTTCCGTCACTCACTTCAGTTAGACACGAAAAGTCACAATTCTCCTTCACCAATGTGTTTACCGTGTTTGTATATATATGTGAATGTGTGGTTCGGTGATGCAAGAATTGCAGGTACAAGGTACCGACTCTACCTAGCTCCACAGGTTTGAGCGCACTTAACTAACCTGATGAAAGTGGAGGAGATAGTCTTAAGGTCCTAAATATCATTCCTAGCCTTGCTCGATTGTGAGTGTTATCAGACATTTGTCAACCCTATCAGATCGCCAATTAGGGCACCTTTCCAACATTGGTATGAGGGTCATGTCTTTATTTTGTTTAGTTGAGTTTTGTGTGTTATGCATTGTGTGACATTGTTTAATTCTCCTAAGTGTTGATTTATGTGAGATTAATTATTAATACCTTAGTGTTATTACTAATTAATAGACATCGTTATGCATTAATTAAAAAATGGATAAATTATAATAGGACCCTTATATTATAAAAATAAATAAATCAATCTTAGCAAGGAATCCAATTAAACTATTTATTTAAATATATCATATAGTGGGTTTTATATCGTGTTATGTGTTTTTTTGGTCAAAAGTTATTTAAACTTTTAAAATAATAAAATATCTTGTTGACTTTTTGTGTGTGAGGATATTTAAATTTAAATGTATTAAATTTGGAGGAAAGTATTTCAATTTATATTTTAGGAAAAGTAATATTTTCCAAGGAAAATAATTTTGCCCTAAAAGATATTTTGGGTAAAATCCTTTATATTTGGGGATTTTTCCAAAAAAGGGAGTTCTTTTTTCATTCTAAGAAAATTTCCTCTCTATGGTTGAATGGGGGTTTTGCTGGAGGTTTTGGGTTTTTTGAAAATTTTCTCTATGCTGTTGAAGAGGTTCTTACATTTGGAAGGATTGGGTGATCTCCTTCAATTTTGTTCTAGGAAAGCTTATAAGGTTGGTTTTTGAATCTCTATTTTTTGAATTTTAGTGTGTTTAAGAAATCTCTGTGATTTTATTTTTGTGTGGTTTGTTTGGTAGAGGAAATTTGTCGAAGAATCTTGTAGGAAAGAAGTAAATGGTTATAGTTTATTTTGGAAATGCAAATTTTATGTTTAAAGTTTATTTTTATCTCTCCATGTGAGACTCAGATTTGTAGAGAAAAAGAAAATAACTTTTTGTTAAATCTGGGTTGAGGAATTTTAAATTTTAAAAATTTATGGTTTTGTCGTGAATGGGAAAACTGGGAAACTAGTATCTGCTATAGTTGCAGATAAAATAGATTTTATTTGAAGAAATTGCTTGTTGTTGTTTATATACAATTGTGCTTGTTGGAATTTCTTTTAATTTTTTTTTGTTAAGCCTACTCAGAAAGAAAATGAATTTTTCCTTAATTGTTACCATATTGGCGGAAAGGTATTTTTAAAATTTTATTGCGTTTTATATAATTTTTTTTGGTTTTATTTTTTTAAGGGCATTTGATTTTCCCTATGGGTGCCATGGGGACTCCACAACATGGGCGCCCATATGGGAACCCATGGCTATGGGTGTTGTGGGCACTCCACAATGTGGGGCCCCATATGGGTACCCACGATCGTGGGTGCCATGGCACACCCACAACGTGGGCCCCATGACCCACGCCTTCCTTGCAACATGTGGGCCAACAAATAAAATTATATATATATATATATATATGTTTGGAAATATGGAAATAGTTAATTTTGTTTTATGAATATCAGTTAATTCCACTTTTTAAATTATCATATTTAAAATATATATGTGTGTGTGTGTGTGTGTGTGTGTGTGTGTGTGTGTGTGTGTGTGTGTGTGTGTGTGTGTACATACACATATACATGTGTGCAAACACACACACACACACACACACACACACACACACACACACACACACATGTATAATTATATATATACATATATGTGACTAAATTTATCTATTGTTCTTTTAGAATTTTTAAATTGATGTTAGTGAATATGGATTGGAAGATTACATTGCTTTTAGAATTATTGAAGAAATTCATTTAAATCAAAATTTAGAAAATATAGTGAACTTGGTCAAATATGAACTTGATGGAAAAACAAATCTATATTCGAATGTAAATAATGGTTTGGGTTTCATATATGTTTTGATTTCTTAATCAAGTCATTGTTCAAGTCAACTGGGTATATGTTGACTTAGACCTTTTCATGTGTTTTCCCTGTTGTAAACTCCCTTATGTAGGAGGAATTAATTAATTGAAAGAGTTACAATGGGATAATAATAGCTTTTAATTATATTTTTGAACTGTCCTTATTATTCCTTAAAATGGATATATGTTTAGTGTGCAAGTGAATCCTTTTTGGATATTTATTTTGTTGGAGTAGTTCAGGTGTTTAATTTCAAAAGAGTAAATCTCATGTTTATGTTGGTATGTTCTTGAATGCGAGATGATCATGTAAGTTAACTGGTTAAGTTTTGATTGTGGATGTACTTGCTTTATCCCAGTTGTGGTCTTGTCTTGTGAATAGACCAATTTGTCTGTTTCACTCCTCCAGTTGCTTACACCTTGGTAGAGGGCTTGTATAACCGAGTATGTTTCTTCAGTTTTTCTTGAACTCCTAGTGTCTGGTTGGCTTTTGTGTTTTTCCTTAGAGTTCTTTAGAGGTTGTGTAGTGTCATAAGGAAGAGTGGCTGCCACAATAACCTGTTGGACGTTGGATAATTAAGTGATAACCTTATAATCTATTAGAGGTTTGGATAGTTAAAACATTAATCGAGATTAATTTTTCCCTGCTCATGGTTGAGTGCTCGTACAAACTTAGGATGTAGTGGGAAGGCTTGGAATGGCAAAAACAACCACCTTGTCCTCACGAAAGGTTTGTTGGGTCTGCATGAGTCATGGATGGGGGCCGGGGGTTCGGGAGAGGCTGCCAGGATAACCCAGGATGAAGGCCAGGGCCTATGGAGGCCTGCCACGATAATCCATACTAGCTATAGGATGACACTCTTCCCTTATGTTCACTAATGTGTAGTCTTGTGTTGGTTTTACTTGGAGCATTCTTGTATGAGTCATATCTATATGTTTATGCCTAATGTGAGTACTCGATGTACATGATAGACCATGTGATTCTTTATTGTGGTTTGCTTGAGGGACTCATTACTATCTCCTAGCACAGAGGAGTGGTCCCTTTTTATGCCACATGGTCAGGTGGTAGTGCCACTTTCCATCGGGTTTTTTATTCATTTCTTCTTCTGAGGGATTCGCTTCGCAGGTGCTCCAATTGCTCTCTTGGATTCACTCTTTTCTATGTACTAGTTGGATCCTCTTTGATTCTTCTTGGATCATATTTGTATCTCTTGGACCTTATGAGGTCAGATGTATCATTTGTTTATGTATGCCTTCATGGAAAGTTGTAATTTGATGTAATCATTATGTATTTCTATGAGACTTTGTGAACTAAATGCAATGTTATTACAATGTGACTTAGATGGTAGATCTTGTATTTATATGAATGGAATTATTGATTAAATGCAATGATATGGACTATGAGGTTTATAGCTTTAGAAATGTAATGTAACTGAACTCAGCTGTATGGATTCAATCATGCTTGTAGTAATCTCTTAATGAAACTTATTGCTATGTTCATGTCGTAATCATTCTATCATGATTTGGTTTAATCAACCTTATTGTTAATTAGTTTAATTGAGAAATCTTCATTGGGAACCCTTTAGGAGTTTAAGGTCAAGTCTTCTGCTTGTACAATTTCTAATGCAATGTTTATCTTATACGTTTATGTGTTTGGTATTGTTTAAAAAAAAAATATGTTACACTAATTTCGAGTATTTGTAGTTGAATCCTTTAGGGTTTCTTGGCAGGCATTACATCCAACCAGATAGATCGAAGCTTGGCAGCATGGGCTCCACCCTTGCCACACACTTCTCAGGCATGCCAAGCTTTGAATTTCTAAAGACTCGAAGATCTTGAGAAATTTTCTCTCAAATTGGGGGGTACATGAGGGGTGTCTTCGGTATGCATGTATCACAATGCCCGAGTCAACAAGTAGAAGGATTGGGGCCACAATAACATTGGTTCATAGTAATTTTCTGACAAGTCCAGTCCAACAACGAATACTCAAAGAAAGCCACTTAAGACTTTAATTGAGCTTATCGATGCAGAGAAGGTGTCCACACATGATGAATTCACTCAACACTTCAGTCATTTGACCGGGGTTTTTATATAGCGGCTCAAAAAACACCACTCGAGGTCACACTAAGAGAGATGCTATCCCCAACGCGCCCCTGGTTTGAAACACCCCCTTGAGGTGATGAGGCCCCCAAGATGTGATTCAGTACTAAAAAGAAAAATGAGTGTCTCTAACACTTTTCTCTTGCACCTACGACCATGAGAGCCAGAGGGAGAGGATAGTGTGTGTTAGCAGTAGGACCATTCTACATGCGCACAAGTGTGCCAATCATGAAAGACATGGGGTTTATTTCCTTTAATCAAATTGAAGTGTGACTAATTACTCAAAAGACATGACATATCCATTTCCTTAGTTGAATTGAAGTGTTCCTAATTACCCATAAGACACAAGATGCGAAGATTGAAATGTAATAAAGGATAAATGTTTTCGCAAAACCCCTCTTTAGCGGTCCTGCACCCAATTATTAATGTTTTAAAAGCATGGGGTCTTCTTATCGCTCGATTTTCTGCACAAACATTACCAAAATATAATCCAAAAACACACAAGTTAACAAATTAGTCCGATAATAACATTTTAAAAAATCATGTAAATGATAATGAGTGAACTTGCTACAACATAGTGCAAACCCATTGTTTTAGGTTGCGTTTCTGCTATTTCAAGGTGTGTTCCCACTGTTTCGTATTCTCGTTGTTTCAGGGTGCATTCTCGTTGTTTCAAGGCGCGTTCCCACTTTTTCAGGGTGAAACAAAAAATTTAAATCATCTGACAACATACAAGTTAGTTGATTAGTAGAAAAATAACATTCGGGAAAATCATGTAAATGATAATTAATGATCCTGCTACTGTGTGATGCAAACTCATTGTTTTAAGGCATAAACCCATTGTTTCAAGGCACAAACCCACTAGAACAAGGCACAAACCCGCTAGTTTAAGAGAACCTGGTGGTGGTCTAAAACGTGTTCTTGCTGTTTGTCTAAAATGCTAACACACAAGTTAGCTGATTAGTACCAAAATAACATTCGTGAAAATCATGAAAATGATAATTAGCGATCCCTCTATTGTGTGGTGCAAACCCATTGTTTCAAGTTGCAAACTCATTATTTCAAGGCACAAACCCACTAGAACAAGGCACAAACCCGTTGTTCTTCCTTGCAAAAATGATAATAGTGAACTTGATGCTTTAGGTTGTGAACCCGCTGGCTATCTACAATGTGGCCTTGCTGCTTCTAAATAGAAGTCTTGCTACTTTAAGAAAACCCGCTAGTTGTCTAAAACGCAGCCTTGCTACTTTTAAATAGTGACCTTGTTGATTTAAGTGAACCCGCTAGCTATCTAAAACGCGGTCTTGCTGCTTCTAAATAGTGACCTTGCTACTTTAATTGAACTCGCTGGCTATCTAAAATGCGGCCTTGCTTCTTCTAAATAGCAAACCCGTTGTTTCATAGACAAAAGCCCATTATCATTTATAAAAACTCAAAACATAATGAAAATTTTACCTTCCGTACAAAACGGATGATGGTGATCTTGTTGTTGTATAAAAATGATATTAGCAAACCCGCGATTTCAGGGCGCAAACTTGTTGTTTCAAGGCACAAATCCACTGGTTTAAGCGAACTTTTTGTTTCAGGGTGCAAACTCGTTGTTCGGCAAAAAAATGTCAATTATCATTTAAAAAAACCCCAAAATTAAAATGGATATTTTACCTTCGCTTTAGGTAGCGAACCCGCTGTTTTAGGGTGCAAACTCGTGGTTTTAGGGCGCAAACCCACTGTTTCATGAAATCAGGAGATTGATAAAATAGAATTTTGCCTAGGCATAAATCAGCTTGCAGATCCTCTTTTTTGCCTACAAGTGCTCAAAATCTGCAATAAAACACACTAAAACAACAAAAACCATTAAAATAACCCGTGAAGTGGGTCCCACTGGGCATGCCAGAAAATGTGTGAGGAAAAATGTGCATGCAAATACAAAGGATAAAAGATAAGCTAATTAACTAAAACAAGCCATTAAACTCAACACTTCAAGATCAAAATGGTAAAACCAAAGAAAAAAACACAAAGAAAAGCTATGCAAAACCCCAAGTCCTTTTTTCGATTTGATGATTTCGCGTTTGGATGTGTGTTCATGACGTCGATTCGGATGCTTGATTGTGCTACATAATTTGATGAAGATGATAATGTAAATGAAAATAGATGTGTGAGTGTGAGTAGTGATTTCGATAGAATAACGATGGGTTGAATGAATAGTGGATTCAAGAGGATTTGGTCTAAAAATGGAGGGATTATATAGAAGATGAAGGGAAGGAGAGGGGGTGTGAAGAGGAGACACTTGTAGTCCAAGAATGACAAGTGGCTCAACTAAAAAAGAAAAGGAATGATGTCTATTTTGGGCAAAGCCATCCAAAAATAGGAAGAGGGACACATGTCCATTTTCGAAAAAGGCCACCCAAAATAAGAAATTTTCCCCAAAAGGGGGAAAAGAGGTTAGGATGCGCACATATGGAGGTTAGGAGGAATAGGATAGGGTTGGTTGGGAGGTTTGGAGGGTGACTACATTGGGGGAGGTTAGGATAGATAGGGTTGGTTAGGACAAGGGTTAGGTTAGATGGGGGGTTAAGGTTAGGAGCCATGTGCTCAAATGGGATAGATAATTAATTAAATTAATTGATTTAATTAATTCACGGGATTGGGAAAGAAAGGGGCATTTAATTAATTAAAGGTAATTAATCAAATGGGATGAGAAAGGACATTAATTAATTAGGGTTTAATTAATTAAGAATTAATTAACTGGAAGAAAGGGGATTAATTAACTAGGTTAATTAATTAAAAGAAAAGGAATTGGGGATTAATTAATTAGGAATTAATTAATTGGAAGAATAGGATTGGAGGATTAATTAATTAAGAATCAATCAATTGGAAGAATAGGATTTAAATTTGATTAAATTAATTAACCAAATTTAGGTGTCTACACTTTATAAGCACAATAGTAAGTTGCTCTACTTGAAGCTTGAGCTTGTCCTTTATTTCCTTGTCTCTATCATACCTGTCAATAAGAGCATCTGTTGTTGGATGCAGGGATAACTTTAAGAAACCCCCCCTAGGTAAAGGTGTAAAATCCCAGTGAATCTTTCAATAATTTGGGGGAAAATATTAATTTTTTTGATGATTTTTTTTTAATAGGGGAAAATATTAAATTCCATTGGCGAATTTTTCTCAATTGCGTATGAATTGTACAAAAATTAAGGTAAATTTTTCATTCTTTTTGGGAAAAATATTAATTTTATTGGTGAATCTTTTTCTTTTGTGTGAATTGTTTTGAAAAATTAAGGTGAATGTTTCATTATTTTTGGGGAAAAATAATAATTACATTGGTGATTTTGTTCATATTGCATGAAAAATGTAGAAAAATTAAGACGAATCATTCATTATTTTTGGGGGAAAATAATAATTACATTGGCGAATGTTTTTCAATCACATAAAAATTGTAAAATAATTAAGGCTAATCTTCTATTACTAATTGGAGAAAAAAATTATATAGAAAACACATCACATCTTAGCTTTAAGTGTCCTACATATCCATATGAAATCTTTTAGAAAGCCACTTTTTGGCACGTATGAAATTTTGATCGAGGATTCTCTTCTATCCTTTTGCATAGAAAACTCAAAACACTGCATGTGTCAGAGGAAGAAAAATATGGAGGATAGCACATATTTAATATTCAATGAGAAGCTACCAATATTAATCTATGTTGAGGTTTGTGAGACATGTACAAGTGTCAGGACTATTAAAATGAAAGATTTCTTGTGGAATGAGAGAAAAGTACATATCACACAGATTAATACAATATGTGGAATAATTGAAAGTATAGACCTGATAGTCAATTGACGCCACTTCGCAAATCGAGAAATAGGGTCATTATTTGCATTTTGTATTTCAAAATGTAGAAAATAGAAGTTATATCATTTGCATGCTACATTTCAGAATGTAGAAGATAGACATTTTCTAGAGATAAGTTTATAAGAAGTGTTGTTGTCTTGCTTGTAGAGGTTTTAAAATTAAGTGCATAGAAGATGCAGTTGAATTCTAGCATAACAAGATATGGCTAAAGGTTTGCAGATGCCATGAAGTAAAGCAAATTGATGACTTAGCCAAAGGGTTATTAAAATAGCCAAAGATAACCATAGGGTCATTAAAAGGCTCGAGTGCAACTACAGGCATCGGCTGTAGTTGCAAATAATTATGATCTCTTTGGCAACTACTATGTCCCCCTTATAATGGGTAGAATGCAGAGAGAAAGTTGGGTGAAGACATAGGAGATGCGGTTTTGGAGTCAAGAATCCATGCTTGATCAAAACTCTCAAAGTTCTCCCCTACCTGGAAATGCAATGATAATCTTGTATCATGGTATTCTCTGTATCAATAACCACAAATGTACGATAGTGGCATGGCTCATAAGGTAGTTCACATTCATGGAAGCTTTTTGTGTCTCTAAACCAAAGCTTTCGTGAATACTGGCCTGGAGGTTTTATGACATTGCAATACATGTTACACCTTCTTGTAAAAGGTTGATAGCTTGTTGCATTCCTTATGATTATAAAAGAATATCAAGGCCATAAAGAAGGATTCTGTAATTTTCTCATCTTCGGGGAGAGCAGAACTAGAAATGGAGTTTTGTCTTGTCTAGTGTGTAGGATGGATTCATGGTGAAAGAATGTACACTTTATTTTAGTAGTTTTTCAATTAGTTCATGAATAGACTACTATATTTATTATTGTAGCTAACATTGTCTTCATTTGTACTTTCAAATATTACATGAGTGGTGAATCATAATATTAAGGATATTTTGATTTGTCTTGGAAATTTCATTGTCAATGTTTGACTGTGTAGTGTGAATGTGGATTTCCTTCAAGGAAGGAATTGCATTCTATTTGAAAGTTACTGTAAGTTTGGAGCAATGTAATGGATCTATAAGAATAATTTGTGCAACTACACATGACATTGTGTTAACACTAGGCATTAATGCTCAAGTGACTCACTATTATGAAATTATCTACTGCTTGGGCTTGTATTCTTGATCTCATATTTGACTCTGAGATCTGTTTTAGAAATACATCAAAATCAAAGTGCAATTTCCTTTTTTTCAGAAATACATCAAAATCAATGTCCAATTAAATGTAGAATAATTAAGGTGCATCTTTCACAGTTTTCTTGGAAAATAACCCATATAGAAAGTGTACTGCATATCCATTGGAATTAGAAACATACTTTTTAGCATGTATGAAATCTTCATCTCAGATTCTAAGCAATCTTTTCAAGTAGAAAACACTCCTCCTATTAGAGGACTTTATACTTGTCATTTTGATGAAGAGTTGTATGGGTATGGATGTTAGCTTGTTCTTGAAGAAAATATTGAATTGGCGGTTAAATGATTATAGCAGACTGATGAGTTTTGATCCTTTCATTAGGTGGCATGAAGATATGCATGCCAACATGAAGAGTTCTAATTCTTTGGAAAGGAAAAAAGGTGAAAATGAATATTTAAAACTTTTAAATTTAGAGCTTCAAGGTTTTTCATAAATCGATAGTAGTTGAATTGATCAAGGAGCCTTATAAATATTTCCCTCTACACTTGTTCAAGAATAGTATTAGAAATGGAATGCCCATATGTAGATGTTTCCCGTGTGTTCATAAGATATAGGTTTAATGACACTGGGTGGAGAATATTTCAAGAAGGCCATGTTTATAGCAGCATAACAAATTGCTTTGTAGCTAAAGAGATTTTCAAATTAGAGGACGTAGCTAAAGGGATTTTCAAAGGCCATCTGTAGCTATAGATGGCCTTTCCCTAGCTGCCTACATTCGGCCCCTCATCTCCTAAAGCCTAAGAGCGAGAGGGAGTGGGGAGGAGAATAATGAGGATAGGGAAGAGTCAACTCTATCAAAGAGCCTGTTTAGTTAAATTGATAACTAAAATCAGACCCCTGTTCTGATTACACTACCCATCTCTAGAGCTCATCCACTAGTTTTTATAGCTAGAATCTTGCATCTGTAAAACTCCTCCTCTAGTTTTTATAGTTAGAATCTCACATCCATAAAGTTATTAGTAATGTGATGGTGGCCTGGCTCAAGTAGTTGAATTTCAATAGTATTTTATTCTTCACCATGGTCCATGATAGTTTCATGATAGTTTTAGACATATGGTTTGATAAGTTATCGTGTTCTATTTTAGGTTTCATATTGGAAATATATCATTTCCATGCGTATAAAACAAACATATGTCAAATGAGAATAGTTGTATACAACCTAAAGTTTGTTGCATCCCTTACTATAAAAAAATTCCAAGGTTGTAATTAAGAGAGTTTTTTGGAGGGAACCTGGGTCTCTTTGGAAAAAGGGTATAGTAGTAGTATCTAAGTTAGAATGTGGAGTCTTCCACAGTGAAGAATGTATATACTCCTTCAACAATATTAATTAGTTTATGATCTTTCATGATAATTACTATAGATATAGTCTCTAGAATGTACTTCTTGATCTCACATGAATAATAATATCAATGGTTTTGTTATTTTTCTTTTCAAATCTCTTATGAAAGTGAAATTTTGTTTGTGGGTTTATGTACTTGTATAAAAAATTAGAAAAATAAAAAAAGAAGATATATATACTATTAATATATATCTCATAAGGCAACTTATGGTAAGTGTGCATTTAATGAGATATTTCTGCTGTAGCTGATCAAATGCCTTTAAATTGGGCATTGGGGTATTACCGTATTTTCACATTACATGTTCAAGTTGGAAAAGATGAGGTGGGAGTGATGGACATGCCAATTATGCTCTAGGTAATGAAACCACATGCAGCGTTTGTAGGTGAAGTCAAGGATAAATGGGCATAATGCATGTGGTCAAGATAGTGCTAGGGTTGGAGTTTTTGATGTATGTCAGGGTTTCCAAGGAGTGGGCGAAAAAAATCACCCAGATGGTGTTCGAGCATGCATATTTGCACGACATTGATGTGGTCATTGACAATGTGGATGAGAACCTTCTCATTCCCCTCCCACAAAAGTATTACATTGGAAGGGTTTTTAAATTTACGATTGTGCAAACACAAGATGTGCAGTTGTTGTAGGCATGAAGGAGTGATATACTATGCAATATCAATTTCCTCATGTATATAGCCAAAATCAAGGAACCTGAGGAGGACGATTGGTATTGGGACTACTTGACCATTGACGGGTTGGTAGATGAAGATGAAATTGATGAGGAGGATGTGGTTGAGATTGTAGGGGCACTGGAGCTAGGGAGTGGAGAGGAATGGATCAAGGATGAAAGACATGGTGTGGAGTAAATTGCAGTAGGTGAAGCTCATGCTAACTACGGACAAGATTTCTCGCCCATCTTACAAGCCAAGAAAGTTAGGGAGGAACGTGAAGCTGCGGAGGCGGCAAGGTAGACTAGGAATGTCTCCTAGCCCTAAAGTATGGTGCAGATGCTTCATTCTATTTTGATGCTTGAATTTTGTATTATGCGTTATGGGTTGTTATGGGTGATCATTGGAAATGCTACCGAGAATGTATTTTCGGCTACAAGACAAATACTGTTGTATCTTTTTTTTTAATCTTAATATATTGGGTGCTAGACCTACCTAGCTATTCAATTATCAAAAAAAATATTCAAATGATTTATTTTGGTGAATCTTTCATTATTTTGGGGGAATATATTATAATGGGTACTGGCCTTACAAAACTATTTACTGTTAGGGTTTATTAGATTGTCACTTTTTGGACCTACCAGTAGGCAATATGATATTTTATTGATTTAAAGCTTCAGAAAAGATTACAAAATGATTGGAGTCATCAAATAACCTCCATCCAATCCATCTATCTATACTTGCCACCACTGAAGCCAACTTTGAAACAAACCCTAACACCCCCCGACTACATCACTTCCAAAATATAATTATGAAAGAGCAGTATTAAAACATATTATAGTTTTAAAGTTTAACAAAATGCAATCTATCAAAATATGCATTCGCTTTCCACAACCTATTAAAAGAACATACTAAGAAAAAAGAATGAACATTTAGCTGTTGTATTCTAGATCATCCTTGAACTCTGCCAGCTTTCTCATCACCTCCTCTGTGCACACCCTTGGCCTTAGGTCTCGACCAACCTCCACCCTTGCCACTTCGTATGCTGCTTGGAGGACATCATCTATCCGCATTAATTATGCAAAACAATTGAACCCCTCCCATCCTCTTCTTGCGAGCTCTCTGCATCTCACCTTCAGCTCATCCTCTTGCCAATGAACAAAGAGTAGTGGGTCTGCAGGCTCCACCGACCCTTCGGAAATGATGAAACCCACTCCCGAAACAACCCACTCCCAAATTGAATCCATCCCTCCTAGGTATTCTACCACAATTAAAGTTTGCAAGGCCCTCTTCACCTTGTCTGCATCCTCTTCAAATTCTAATCCCCATGCAACAATAAGGGAATAGATTTCCATATTAGTACTATATCTGTGACTAATATAGACAATCTCCTCTCCCAACAAGAGCTTCAATGCATCCACAAGTCTTTCATCCTTGAACATGAATAGGCCCTTCAATCTCTTGTCTGACACTTTTCCCATGAAGGGCACCAATTTCTCCTCTATTTTGAATGTGAAAATGGCTTCCATGGTCCCTCTACAATAGTTTTGACACCCCTTCAATTCAATATTAGCCCCTACTCTCTGTAACACACTCTCTCAAAGAAATCTTACACATGTTTAATAGAAATGGACACTAGAAATGAATAAATAATCAATACTCCTCACGTCCTACTCTGCTGTCGAGATCCAAGCTCATCAATGCTCTCCCATCAATGTGTTGTCCGAGCTTTGTTCTACAATCAATCTACACGATTCAACATTAATTCCACCTCCATAAGTGCAATGAGGCACTTTTTGATTTTAAATTTATTCATTACTTAGATTTAAATACTAGATTAATTTATTCACTTGTAATATTAAACTACATTAAAATTTATCTTTAATTTTCTCTCGGCTATCCATATAATGAGCTCAAGTTCTAGTTAACTATAAGTCTATAATTAATTAACCAATCAACTTAATGACCGTTGGATGATCACAGATCAATGACATAAGCTCTATTGCCTAAAATACTGAAGGACAAAGGTGTTGGTTCCCAAACGGGTTTACACTGTGAGAGGCAGAAACCAAGTTGATTCTTCAAATAATCATGGAGAGGCCAACTACAACTATCAATATCCTTCAGACTTAGATTAACTGTGACAAGGATCTGCAAATCCTTCTGCACTTTGGGCTTTGCAAGACCCATGAGGGTGATCCCTCAGCAAATTTGTGATCTTTGTGCCACACTCATGAATTTTGCTAAAACAAAGTGGATAATCTCATATACAGGTTGAACAGAAAGGAGAATGCTCAAGAATGGAAAATTCTTCAGTGATCCTCAACCTTATCTAGAGCATGAGATAGTAGGACACCTGAAACATACATAAAAACTTGGAAATATGTCTTGATTTTAATGATTTATGACAAACCATAAGTGAAACAGACAATAAATTGATTTTAATGATTTATGACAAACCATAAGTGAAATAGACAATAAATTGATTATGTTACAAAAATATTCCTTATAACTTCCTAAAACTATCCATGCACTGACACCCGTGATAAAATAGAATCACAATTTGTAATTGAACATTGGTAAAAACAAAAGTGCTTGAGCCTTGCCATTATCACCCTGATGCCTTTAGATGGAGTGTGAGATGCATCATTCTGCCCCATAGAGCATTTCCCTTCCCCAAAGGGAAACTGGATCTTGGCAAGAAGTAAAATCACCCCCAAACTAGAGGAAGACCTCTAACCTTTTTGCCCATGATCAGAGAAAGTGGAAGGAGGAGCTTATAGGGAAACATAATATGTTGGGAAGGGGTCGCAGCTTCGATGCCATCGCAAAGATGACTGGCTGCCGCTCCCCACTCAAACAAATCCTTCTTTCATTTCCCTGTGGGCCCCTTCCTCAAACGCCCTACTAGCTAGTGGTAGAGTAGAAGTAGAGGTTGTATCATGAGTGGCTTTTTCTAATAAGAAATGTCTTTCATGTCCCCTCTGACAATCCTTCAAACTTTCACAACCCCTTTGACAATAAGCAAACTCATACAAGAGAAAGAACATCCATCTGGTATCACAAAACACACAACTCCATGCAAGATATTGCTCAAACACCATCTTCTTCACTAATGAAAAACTACTCTTAGAAAAAGAAGAGGTTTGTGTTCTTTTCTACCCACTGATTTACCACCCCACTATATTTATAATCAATTCAAATGGCGATGCTTATTCATGTGAAAAAATATAATTCTGATGCTTTCTACCCATCCTGCTAACTATGGACTCAGGAAGTCATGTCTATCAAATCTAGGATACCGTCAGATTTAAGCTATCAATGCACTACCTTTTGGCAAGGCTCATCTTACATGAACAATTTTGTCCAAATCTTATTGTTCCTTGATTGTATGATTTATGCTTCAGAATCCCTGACAACAAGCAACCTTATGATTTTACCGAGAAGTTCGTGATCTTTCATGTCCAACTCAAAGGTTATCCTTGCTTGTTGAATCAACCTCGACTCAATATAAACCTTCAAACTAGTCCCTCAGGAATGAGTCGACATCCAAGTGTCCCGACTTGTTACTATTTATTCCATGTCGACAAGCCTGCATTCTATCTATTCTAACTTTTCCGTGCGAGTGACAAAGAATGCCTTTAATTACCTTTTTAAATCCAGTTTGAAACTCCATCATAGATCTTGCCCAACCTGGTGAATTATACGATCACCAATGGTCAATCTGACATTGACCTTCCATCATGGCATGTGGATCCATCAAATCATGTGACATAGAGACGTCAGCTCACCTTCACCTCAACTCAGTCAGCGACCCCACAATCGGCTTTTCGTGGCCTACCTAGGACACATGAAATCATCTCACGATGTCACAGTCCATAATCTCCTTGCATCTCTTGATCGCGGGGTTATGAGGGTTGTTGGATCAGTTGATTGTTTACTTGCCAGCCATGGAAATGACTTAACAATGGCCCCTAACTCTCAAGCACTTCTTGGATCAAGATTAAAACATTATCGTTCAATTTTACCACATGCAGAAACATGCACCTTTAGTAACTCGACTGCTACCACAAAGTCATTTGCCAAAAATATAAAGGCCAGACTTAGGAAAAATATAAAGGATCGATAGAAATATTAATGCTAGGAAATAAAAGGCCTTGCCAATGGTATAAGACCCTCAGACTTAAGTGGCGAAAAAGGTAATGATGAAATAGAACAAGCTCAAGGGTTTTAGCAAGACTCAGTAAAATAAGCAAAACCCTAAACCCTAAGCTTGAAGATAACAACATAAAGCAAAATTAACTCAAAATGACCAATAATTTGCCTGAGGCATGAAATTTGTTTGCATAGTCATTTTTTAGGACTATCAATGTCTCTGGTTGGGGACGCTCATTACTCGGGAATGATACGAGAATCCAGAATCTTTGGTGGAGCAGACCACTTGCATAGCAGGCCAAAAAAGGAAACTACTCGGATAGGGCAACACAAACAGAAATGAAAACAACACAACTTATATACAAAAACCACTCCAATGTTCATGGAAAAGAGATACTTTTAGAAAAGTAGAGCTTCAAGAATTATCCATGAACAAGCAATTCAAGAAGAAAATGATAACTACTCCATTGGGCATAGAGTCAAAAAGGCTTACTCTACCCCAAGCTGCTTGTGGCTTGAAGGTCAAACCACATGTGATGGCCCAAATCCATCTAACAACATCAACCAATGCTT
This sequence comes from Cryptomeria japonica, assembly GCF_030272615.1. Classification (NCBI taxonomy): domain Eukaryota; kingdom Viridiplantae; phylum Streptophyta; class Pinopsida; order Cupressales; family Cupressaceae; genus Cryptomeria; species Cryptomeria japonica. The sequence continues at coordinate 304,682,629 of NC_081408.1, forward strand.
TCCTCTATCATAAACATAGTTTTCCTTTGACTGCACTGAAAACAATCTAATAGCATAGCTAGAATGCCATTGATCAAACCTGCTAGTATTTTTTTATCCAACTACAATGCTTAAAATTATCATTGCACTCACTGTTGAACCTCTGAAAATTATGCACTGATTGAAAATATTGGTCACTGTGTGACATATATGTGTTGTACTGAACACAACATATATCATGATTGAAACAAATATCACATTCTGTAAAAAAATCATTCAGCTAAGAGAAGAAAGACTCATATTCTAATACATAGATGAGAAAATAGGTTTGATTCAAAACATTAGTTTGCTCACTAAAATATGAATTCTCAAAATAATCCACTCTCCCACTATACACAATAAGCAAACTGTTATCAAGAGGAGGAAAAGGATCACAATTGATCCTTCCATGCAACTAAAAATTGTCAAATTGAAGAAAAACTTAAGCCTCTATCTCTGAGTCCCATTTGATGTTATTGATATCAGCAATAGAAGAAAACTCATCCTCATCAATCAACGTCAACTTGGGTATCACATCCTGGTCATCATAATTATTTATTTCACAAATTGATGCAACACCTAAGGTGTCCAAACCCTCAAATGTCTCTACATACAAAGGATTAGAAACCATATGAAAGCCCTTCTCAAAAAAATTATGGCAAAGCACTAGCTGATCCATATTTGCATCCTCATTATACAGTACATTAAAAGTTTCATTGAAACCACTTCCAATCTCAATACAAAATTCATTTTTATTAGGATCAAGAGAATATGAATCTGAACTAGAACAAAATTTAGCATTATAGTTCTCATAATATAGATACTCAATGTCATGATCCTCATAAACTTTAGAAAAATTATCATGACTATTCTATCCCCTTTGAACTCCATCTTTCCCAACCACACTAGCTGGTTCAAGGACAAAGAAACAATATGACCCATTGCATGAGAAGTTGTTTGTAATGGGACAACTGGTGCACCACTAGCTGCTACATCATTTTTTAGGCATACACGCCTTAACCAATTCTTCATACACATTATTATGGATAAGTTCATGTGGCATAAGGTCAAGCCGAAACACACTTTCTGCATTATAAAACACCATCCAACTTTCTAGCTCAATAGCATCATCAACTAAAAATGGTGGCACCTCATCATCCAAGTTCTCAACATTACATATAACTAATTCAAGTGAGAATGAATCAATGTTATCAAAATCTTGCACAATAGCATTGTCTTCATCAGGTGTATAACTTTCCAATTCTTCTTCACACAAGCTATTAGATTCATTTGAACCATAAAACTGTGGATGGACCTTTTAAATGCTCTCCTTGCTGAAAAAAAACTAATGTTGTCATCACATGGTGTGGTAACTAAAATTATTTCCATTTCTATATCAGTTGTGTCACATAATTTCTCACTAACCCTTTCTTCATTAACATGAGGAATAACCACTGTCTGGGACAAGTTCTCTTCACTCACATTTTTGTTTAAATCATAGGTCATAACATGGTTAGTGTGATCAGCAGGGACGTAAATTATTTGACATTGGTCTTCTCTTCTTGACTCACACCTTTCTAGTACCTCTAATGTCTTAGAATAGAAAACTTTTGTAGATAGATAACCCCTAGGGATTCCATACTTCAAATTATTATCAATGCCCATTACTATCCTAAAAGCCTGATGCAAAGTTTTAGGATCTTTGTCTCTCAACAAATAGCTCATTTCTTCATCAAATGCAGCTAAGTAAACAACTAGGCACACTGCATCATTTGGCCTATAACTACCAGGAATGTCATCCAATGTTCTTGTGAATCTGAGATTGAAAGAAGGAACCAACACATCCTCTTCCTTTTGAACATCCATGAATCTTTTTATAATTGAACTTGGATCAAGTCTTTCACCAAATTGTTCTATGAAAGCTGCACTAAGTTCATCCCATGAAGAGATAGAACTTGCTGATAAATAAGACAACCAATCTTTGGCATCTTGTTTCAAAGATTGAATAAAAAGCTTCATGAAAACATCTTCCTGACCTATCTCAAAATCTCCCATCAAATCAGAAAACTCTTGCAGATGTTGACATGTTGATTCTGAGTTCTTTCCACTGAACTTTGGTAAATGTTCCCTAACCTTAGCAAGAACAAGGTTTGGTAAACCTTGAATACCATTAAAACTTAATGACTTATATCTTTCCATAGAGAACTTTCTACTATGACTTGACAAGGGTTGCATATTTTGCAAATTTACATTTGATATTTTATAGGGATGTATAGGCAAACAATACATCTTCTCACTCATTTCCCTACCTCTTTCCATTATCACAATCTTAAAATATTACAATGCATAGCTCAAACATACTTCATTCAACTTAATACAAAATCTGAAAATTATATCTTAGAAGTATGTGGATTAATTACTACCATTCCGTTCCTTAGTGCTTAACTCAATAGGGAAATAGTTTCTGCAATTGATTTTCATGGAAATGCATTTGACTCATGAAAATCAAAATACTTAGAAATGTTGTGGTGGCTGGAAATCAGCTTTCTAGTTTGCAACAGTGATAGATATGAAGCTATCTTCACCTCTTCATCAGGTTCTTTGAAGAGCGCTACCTCTTTGTAGAGGACAAAAAATTGAACAGTTGGAATTTCTTCACAAATCAAATTTGTTCAAAAACTAGCACTACAACACCTCCTTATCATCATATGGCATCATATGGATTCCTTCCTTACTTGTCAGGGTACTTCATCATAAGAGCTCAAATATACTTCATCTCTACTGCAAATTCTTTGGTTCTTCTTAGTTCTTCTTCAAATAATGCACACTCATACTGAGATCTCAAAGTCGCCACTCACAACTTGTGAGGTATTATGAAATAATCATGAAATATGGACAAATACAGACAAAAGTTACATTGAAAGATGAATTGCAACAAATTTTCAAAGAACATTCATCAACTTTGCCATATCTATATGTCCATTGTCCAATATTTGTATCCTTGATGTCAGTGACATTGGATGACACTGAGTTCTCTGGGAACTCATTTTGATATTTGTACTTCATTTTGTTGCTTGGAGAGGGCTCTAACATTTATGAAGAAACTACAATTTTGTTTTGACAAATTCCTCTAGAGTTAGAAAAATCACATATCTTGATAAAAGTTACAAATTAGGTTTTAAAACCCAATTTGTACAAAGGGGTAAGTCATAACATGCAAATCAAGTTTAAAAACTTGATTTGTACTTAAGATTAGCTTAAATGTGCATGTCAGGTCTTGAAACCCAATTTACACATAAGGAAGGGCTTACGATGCAAAACACGTTCATCAGGTTTCAAAACCTAATGAACAATTTGGAAAACCTTTGGCATGTTCATCGGGTTTTGAAACTCGATGAACAAGTGTTATAGCGCAAGTAAATCAAAAAATGATATTAAGAGTGTTGGTTGGGGCTTGAAACCCAATTGGTTAGGTTTCAAACCCCAACCAACACATAAGATCGTGTTTGGTCGTAATTTTTGATGGGTATTGGCCAAGATTTAGAACCTGACCTTGACATGTATCTTGTGTTGGTTGGGTTCTAAATCTCGACCAACACCCATGGTAGTATTTGGTTTAATGGTATAGCAGAGTGTTGGCCGAAATTTGCAGCCCAACCAACATGAAGTATCATGTGTTGAGTTGTAATCATTGTTCAATGTGGTGCGGTTTGAGTGTTAAGAACCCAACCCACCATAGGATATGGGGGTGGTTCGAGTTCTTAACATCTGAACCACATAAGACATTTGAAAAACATGGATGTGAAATGTTAAAATGGAAGATGAACCCACCACGAAAAGGGTAGGGGAAGGGAAAACATACAACCCTAATATATAAAGAAAACACAAAGAAACAAAAGGAGAAAATACCTGCAAAAATGATGAAAATGTATTAGGAAATCCTTCCCAAATTTGAACACATGAAGAGCAAATGCAGGTGCAGGGGTAGAGAGGCATGAAAATGTGTTCAAATGGCTTAGAATGGTTGCAAATGGCAAATAAAAAGGCTTAAAAACCTAATAAAAAGTTGCATTTATCATAATACATGAGGCATTAGAAGTGCATTTTGAGTTTTGTAACTTGAAATGCATCATGTGCATTTTGGGTTTCAAAACTCAAAATGCAATTATGGGCCAAAGCACTTCAAACCTATATTTTGGGGTTTGAAACTCAGAATACATGTGTATTTCAGGTCTCAAAACTTGAAATACATATGATTGCCTTAAAAGGTGCAATTTTGGGTTTTAACCCCCAAATTACACAAAAACAGAAAAGAGACACTCTCAAAACTTGAATTCGACAAAAACAAAAAGACTAAAATCTAGCTCGATCGAAGTGAATTTCAAGGGGTTTGAATCACGCACAAGGGAGACTAAAAACCACCTCATAGTGCATGCTTACAGGTCATGGGCTACAAAATGGACAAGTTTTGCAAGGATTATCCCACGATTTGAGTCAACTAAAAATCGAAGATAACACTATATTAATAAATTAAATGTCTAATGACATTAAAAAAACATAATTTTTTTGATATGAACTATATACAATAAATTATTAAGAATGAGAATGTAAATTTAAATAAACTAGGCTATGGGAAGAAACTGCAAAAAAGGCATAAAAATATTTTTGGACAAAAAATTAGTTCTAAAAATGTACTTGGGGAGGTCGCAAGATCATTTTTTTTATTGATTTTTTGGACGACTAGGTCTAAGGGTTTGACACTTGAATGTCTAGATGTTGATTCTTTTGTTCAAGTGTTTGGCACTTTTATGTCTTCAACTCAAAGTACTACTCACCTATATTTCCAAATCTTTCTATCAATGATATTCATGAGGTTGGTCTTCTATGTTGATAAATTGATGGTAAAATTTGAGGGGAAGTAAAGATTGATTTGTGTTAAAGAGAAATCTAAGCCACTCCCCTTATATAACATGTTTTAGCATCCATTATAACACTAGAAATATCAAGTGTCCTTGTATCCATAAATGTATTGCTTATAGTGGTGCACGTAGAAATTGGAGCTATGAACATAAAACCCTATAGAGGGGTCTAATTATGGTCCAGTGTGTCCAAGTAATATGGAGGAGAAATTGGGAGATGTATATGCCACTTAGATATGCAACGAGGAGCCTAAGGGTGAGAGTGTAGATTCATATCTAATGTAGGGAAGATATAGGGAAATAATTAATAAGATAAGGCATAAATGGAAGATCAATCTAGATAAATAAATGGGAAGGAGAGAGTAAGTGGAGTGATGGAGGATAAAGATGAAGAGAATAGAGAAAGGTTTCAACTAGATAATGTTAGAGGGGAATTCTAAAATGCATTTCTTTTGAAAGTATGTCATAGTGCTAATTTTGTAAAGAAATCTTGAACAAAGATTATTTAGAACAACATAGTAAAAATTAGATTTCATCAATGCATTGCATAGCCTGATGGGTTTTTTGGCTAGGAAATGGATGTAATACTATCTAAACATCAACACAAGAATATACACTAAAATGTGTGCAAAAACATAAGATGAAGTCAAGTGAACAAATAGTAAATGGGTGCAGAGAATACATTCTAGAAACAACATAGAAGAAAATGGAGGTTTTAACTCAGAACATTTATATTTACTTACAAACATAGTTCCACTAAGTTTCCTAGCAGGGGGATATGAGGATGTGGGGACAAGGGGATCAAGGGCTTAACATTGGGGACGATGAGGAGACATCGAGGGGATAGCAGGGAAGCGACTGTGAGGGTGGGGAGGGGGGGTAACACTGATATACAAATTGAGGTAAATTGAAATCCTCAGGCAAAATCTGCAATATAACATCTCTATGAGTGCCTCATGAAAGGAAAACTAGTTTTCATGAAGTTAAAGGTTGCAATCAATATATAATGACATGTGCCATATAAAAAAGGTGGTATCTCTAAATCTCAAAAACGTCTCCATATAAAAAGCACGGTTTTTTTTTGAGTGGGACGTGTTCCCATAGAACACTACTTACAAAAGAAAAATAAATTCAAACATAAATCACTACAAATAGTGAAATTCGAATATCCCAGACTCAATTAAAAGCTTTACTCAATCTCTCTTTTGGTTTTTTCTCTTTTATGATTTTGGGTCATTGAAGATCGATTCCTTTTGCATGGCATCCCTTTCCATGCCCATCGAAACTATTCTAAATAATGCCCAAGCAAGAAGAAATCAGACCCTGCAAGGCTCCCAAGACTAACATGCTCCGTGTCCCTCAGACTACTACTATTCTTTTCTCTTGGAAGGTAAATCTGATTTATACAGAAGAATATGTCCTAAATTTATATTTTGACAAGCAAAACTAATTGAAATTTTCCATCGTCAGATGATATACCCTTGCAGTCAGTTATCAGTTTGACCACCTGATTTTTCAGAAGTTGCAGACGTCTTTATTACTGATTACCCTCACTCACGCTTTGTCTGGATAAAACCCTGACAGATGATTTGACTACATATTCTCCAAAAAGCATTGACACTTTTTGACCTTCATATCCCAACAATATCCGTGACACCAAGAAATTTCATATATGTTGTGCAATAGTACAAGGATGTGCAAAAGTTTGCAGCAAGGAATTTGCAGACTTGCTTAACAAACATGAGAATGAGTAGATGAATAAGTTTTAGTGTTTTATTTTTTTCAAAGGCTTATGGGATGATTGGTATTGTTTTTTTTTTTTTTTTAATATTTTAATCTTTTTCCTATTCAAGGTGGTGATGAGTTTTTTCAATTTTTCATCTGTTTCTTCATTGAATAAATTATACTAAGAATCTTTCTTAAGATATTTGTATGTTTGTTCGTGATATCCTTGAAGGCATCACACTCCATAATAAAATATTTTTCTGATTCTATTGTTCTGGTAGTGGAAAAAATGCACTCTTTTTTCTTATGTTTCTTAAGATCTTTTCCATTGCCTCGTTTCACAACGGAATTGATGAGAGATGGTTCTTAATTGAGCAATAAGAGTCTAAGATGTTGCTAACCCACAATTCATATCCATAGAGAATAATCAGAAGCACTAAAAGTCCAAGAATAATCTGAGTAGTTTTTCAATTTCATAACTCTACCTCTCTATATCTGTTTTGAATATAATACTTTCTATCTTCCCAAAGTTCTCGTCTTTCTACAATCCCCTCAACTAATCTTGTTGTTGAAGTCAATCTGAAAGTATTTGTACTCAATTACTTCTTCAAAGTATTGCCTTCAAAGGAGCATTTATGCTAGTATTGCTTTCTTCTATTGAAGAAAATCATGATTTAGGTCTTGTTGGTATTGAATTGCATCCTCACTGAGCTCTACAATTTTTTTGAAGTATAAGTGCTCTTGCAATCTATGAGCCAATTTAGCAATCAAAATAAAGTTATTTGCATATAAAAGAAGCCTTATTACAAACTCTTCCAAATAGACTTTATTTGTTCTATCAACATGTGATGATTTTTTTATTGAATGTATACATGATGTATTCCTTATGTTTATACATTCACATGAATGACATGAATTAGATGAATATGTTAGTTAAATGATGATATTTTAAAATAATAATTTACAATTATTTTTGGGTATTTTTGGTAAATTTAATAGCCAAGTTAAAGAGTCATTATAACATCTTTCATGCCTGACACACATTTATCACAAAAAGTAAGTATTTTAGTATACACTTCTATTTTCATAAATTTTTCATACTTATGCTTCATATTATATTCTCTTTCTATACAACCATTGCCATATAATCATGCTTGGTTTTATCCAATTTTTATCCTTTTATTAAACACGTGAATCCCTTCACTAAACACATTAAATGAAATGACACAAGTTATTCCTAGTTACTTTCAAGTTTATGTACATTTCATAGGTTAACTTTAGATCATGACTCCACTTACTACGGTCCAATTTATATATTTTTTTAACTTAATATGCTTGCTTATTTAGAATCACAATCACAACACTGTGGATGCAAATTTTTTTAGAGATCTAAAACAAATAAATAACCAATATTTTCTATAAGAGAAATAGGTTATAAAATTATAAAATAAAATAGCACAATTACAAACCAGTGATTCCAAGAGATGTGCAAATGTCAAGATGGCAATATTGCATTTGGATTTCAAAGAGATTTAAAAAAAATGATTGTACGCATCAATATGCATGCATGCCAAAATATGCAAAGGAACTTCAATGTGTGAAACTACAAGCTACATAATGGGTTTATATAGAAGTAGGGAAAATAGGGAAAACAGGAAGGTGGCAAATCCAACCAATAGGGAGAGACCACCAAGTTGTTTAAAAATAGTAAACACCTCAACACCTTATTTCCTCTTTATTATTTTAATTAAACTCACTTTATAATTAATAAAGTAAACTTAATAAAGTGTAAGAAAACTAAAGAACTTCAATAAACCTCATTGAAAAAAAAATTAAATCTTGATGAATCTTTCATTATTTTGAGAAAAAATATTGTATATTGACAATTTTTTTTTAAAGTAAAAATATTAACTCCTGCAAAATAATTTAAGTCACTATAATATTTTAGAAAATCTTGGTGATTATACTTCTATTCAAACAAATAAAATAATGTTCTTGGCAAATTATGCTTGTATTAAAAAACAATGTCATTGAAAAATTATTCTCAAGTATTAAAAAAAATTGTTGGCAAATTAAACTAGTATTCAAACAAATAGAAAATTTTTAGTGATGAATTATATAAATATTCATAACTATAAAATTAATTATCCGGTGAATGTGTTGGTAAGTTTTTGAAAAATCATAATGTGAGTGGCTAAAATATCAAATGCTAAATGGTAATAATTAAGTTATTTGACAAATTTATAACATTAAATAGATTTACATATACCTCATTAGATGATCACAAATTAATGACACAAATTCTATTCCAAGCCAAATTTATAGATAAAGTCTTTGGAATAGACACAAGTATCAACAACTATCTAAGTGTTCAATGTATCGACAAGTTGAACTTTTTGAATTAGAAAATAAATAATATTCATTTATTGACATTTGGTTGCAGCTTAGATGAATTTTTTGAGTTAAAAAATAAATAGTATCTAATATTGATGTACATATGCATCGTTGCATGATCAAAGACCAACAATATTAGATCTATTTTGGGCTAAAGTTCTGACACAACCAAGTTACAACTTAATCCCAATAAACATTTATTTTGTGTTACATTAGGAAAGTTGGACTTAAGTTCATTGTATCTAGGAGAGGCATTGAGGTTGATCCTAAAAAGGTTAAGACCATTATGAAAATGCTTCCTCCTAAGACCCTTAAATAGTTGCAAAGTCTACAAGGTAAGCTCCAATTCATTAGGTGGTTCATCACATAACTTGTCAAAAAGTGTCATCTATTGACCCGTTTACTTCCCAAGGACACATCCTTCAAATAGGTTTCTTCATGCCAATTGGGCTTTGACAAAAAAAGGGATATTTGATCTACCCACCCATTCTTATGCCTCCCATTCTTGGGAAGCCATTGATTCTTTATCTCTTCCGTGACATCAATTGCATTTGGGTTACTTCTTGCCCAACATGATGATAAAGGTAAAGAACAATCCATATATTACATCAGTTGCACTCTAGTAGGCTATGAGCTCAACTACACACCTTTGGAAAAAAAAAACTTATTTGGAAGTTGTCTTTAGCTCTCAAAAGCCGAGGAACTATATGCTCAGTCATACTATCAAACTCATCTCCAAAGTGGATCCACTCAAGTACTAATATTTTTAAGAACAACTCTCACAATCCATATGGCTAAATGGATTATGCTATTAAGTGACTTTGGCATAGATTATGTAAATAAAAAAGTATTCAAATGCCAAATTATGCAGATTAGTTGGAAAATGCTCCTTTATTTGATGCATATCCTTTGGTCACTGACTTCCCTGATGGGAAAATATTCACCATCAATGAACAATCATCACGGAAATTATACTTTAATGGTTCTTTCACATCACATGGTTCAGGAGCTAGAATCCTCTTTGTCACTACCCAAGGGTATTTTATTCCCAAAGCATTTAGATTGGTATTCCCATGCACCAATTGAGAATTGTGATTCAATGGAATATCACCCAACTGCAAATCTATGGTGATTGTCAACTTATCATCAAACAGGTCAACAAGCAGTTTCAAACTAAATATGATAAGCTACTCCCCTACAAATGTATGGTGTATGAAATTTCAATTAATATTTCTAGTCCATCTAATTCGATCAAGTCCCACAACTTCAAATCAAAGAAGTAGATGCAATGGCCACAATTGGGTCTCTTCTAGACATGCCAAGATAGCCATAAATGTAAATTTTTGGTTGAACAACTTCTAATTCTTGATTATGAGGTTGCAAATACTTAGATTGTGTGAGATAATTGGTCACAAATCCCCATGGTATCATGACATTTATGTCTATCTTTGTGATGACACCCTCTCACCTGATTTATCACAAACACAACACAAAATCTTTATCCTTTTCTTATCTTGCAACCTTACCCTAGGATATACCCTATATTGTCACAGCTATAATGACACTCTACTAAGATGTCTCAACTCAACAAAAGTTAATATCATGTTACAAGAAGTACGCACTGGTATTTTTGGTGCTCATATAAGTGGTATAGTCCTTGGTAAAAAGCTTCTTAGAGAAGGATACTATTAGCCTACACTAGAGTATGATGCTTGCAAGTATGTCAAGAAATGTCTCCCTTATCAGTAACATGGAGACTTGATGCATGCACCATCACAAGGTTTGCATCCCATTACCACATCATGGTCATTCTCACAGTGGGGCCTCAACTTCATTGGCAACATATTTGCATCCTCCTCCAGTGGACACAAAGTCATTATCACCATAACTAAATACTTCATCAAGTGGGTAGAAGCCATTCTTCTCACCCTTGTCATTAGAGTCCGAAAGTCCAAATTCATCCTCTATCACATCTTTTTCCATTACAACTTTCTATCCACCATCATTATTGATAATGGTAACCCCTTTAAAAACCAACATTTTTCAGACCTATGTGAAACATTCCACATCCAACATTATTGGTCCAATCCATATTACCCCCAAGGTAATGGCCAAGTTGGGGCAACCAATCAAACCCTACTAATAATATTGAAAAAGGTTATCAATAAAACCGGTTGTGATTGGTACCTCCATCTCAATCCCACCCTTTGGTAATACCATGCAAGCATTTGTAAATTCACTGACACAACCCCATATTCTATTGTGTATAATATTCAAGTCATCTTATTGATAGAGGTCAAACTCCCATCACTACACATATCATCAAAGGATCTTATCACTGATGAGAAGTGTCGTGTAGAATGTCTAAATTAGTTAGATCTCCTTGGCAAGAAGAATTAAAAGGCTAATGATCATATCCAAGTGTATTAGAAAATTCTCAAAATAAAGTACAACAAGAAGATCAGGCCACATCAATTGCAAGTTGGCGATCTAGGCCTTAAAGAAAATTGAAGGAATTTGTAGGATTGTGAAAAGAATGGTAAATTTGAGCCCAGCTAGATTGGTCCCTATGTTGTCATGGCTAAATATGGTTCGATAGCATATTAGTTGTGTACTCTAGGAGGATAACCTCATAATGATCCTCTCAATATCATTCTCCTCAAAATTTTCTATGCCCAAATCACCTAAGTATATCCCAACATTTCAAAAAATTGAAAATATTAAAAAATATGAACATCCAAAAAAATAATAAGGAAAAATCAATCATCCTATGGTGAAAACCACCCTCAATTCTGTCTTTCATTAGTATATGTGGTGAAAAATTGGAAACAAGCACCATGTGTAGGGATAGTTCCACTATCTTACTCATCTTCACCTACCTCGTGTTACATCCACCTATAATCTACTACCCCATCTTATTGCCATCCTATTCACTCTTCCTAATATATTTATATTTTTTCATTAGATGAGTTGGTTAACTATCCCAATTCCCGAGCTTCATTCACTTATTTTGGATATGGCCTAAACATCATGTAGTAGAATCATAATCAAATATCTTGTAAACTTGAGCTTCCATGCGAGTGTATCCTTGTAAATATTGTATATCTTGTAGATTGGGTCTTATAAATAAAGGCAATTGTGTGTCTCCACATAGGGTCATTTATGTATTTATATAGGTCCTCATTTATTGTCTTTGGTGCCAATTGTCATCTACCTTCAAGACTTTGTCCCTATCTAACTGGTGCATCAACCATCATCTTTTGGTCCCATTGAGGATTTAGTTATCTTGCTTACCCTTTGTCAGAGGAGACTTATTTTAGCACCCATCATTAGTCTTCACAAGATGTATCCTTCCTCACATAAGACCACATCAACCCATCCATCATTATCCCTATGACAATGGTACTTGAGATGCTTGTTATTTCTTTCACGTATTTTTTTGTTAATCTTTATCTTAAGCTTCCTATTTGCACCTCATTACGATCCCCACGATCCTTTATGTTATGGTGTGTTGTGAATGGTGAAACTAGGGGCAAAGTCTTTAATTTTTGTGTTTTTTAATATTTCTAATGTGTCTTGTGTTGTTCCCACATAGATCCTTGCGGTCTTAATGCTATGTTGGGGCTTATGTTTTGCTTATAGTTATCCAACATCATGCCCACCAAAATTCCATACAACTTTGTGAGATGTTGGACTAACCTTTTTATATATGTGTCAGTCCTATGCATATGATATGACATCAACCTGGTTCCTCATAGTCTAGTGCATAATAAGTGCTCACTAAATGGTAGTAATCGTACAACACTCAATCTTCCCCTATCCATTTATCCTACATGTTTGTAATCCATTCATTCGATATTTCCACCTCAAATCTAATTTCTTCATTTCCACCTTAATCATGGATCCCTCATCCATCTTTTGCATGATATCGCAATCCACTTTTCTTTCATTCATCTTCCCTTGTGTTCATCTTTACCACTATATTTTTATCTAGTTTCATCTTGCATTATATAAGCTTGTTAGTCTATTCGTTATCATTTTCATCCATTTCATTATCATCTCATTTCATCTGACATAATGTATGCTTGTTAGTCTATCCATGATCATGTTTCTCTATTTCATTACCACCTAGTATCATCTTCCATAATGTAGACTTCTTAGTCCATCTATTATCATTTGCATCCATTGCATTATCTTCTAGTTTCATCTTGCATAATATAGACTTATTAGTCTATCCTTTATTATTTTCATCCATCGCCATCGACATCATCATCCTAGGCTACATCTATAATACATTTTCCATACTCATTCATACATCATGCCTACATCATCTCATCCATTTTGAGAGCACACTCGTATTCTATTGAACCCGCAAGTACTCTCTATTGGAATCAAGGAACACTAAGAGGGGGGATGAATCAGTGTTATGCAAACTTTAATTTTGTTAATTTGTTCCTTCAACCACTTAATACGTTGAACTAAAAGAAAGATGCAAGAACAAAAAGCAATCAACCACAACACCATAACAAAAATATTGTATACGTGGAAAACCTGGTCAAGGGAAAAACCATGGTGGGAGTGGGACCCACAAATGAGTATACTCAAATATAAATTTTTATAATGAGAATGCACATGCATTTAGGCACACTGTCTAGAGCTCACTGTTCAAGAAAGAGAGGCTCATTGCCTAAAAATGAATTGCAATAGATCATTGAAGTACATGAGCTAAATAATAGTATCTACAAATGCCTTATTATACTTTCGGTTAAGCACATTTTACAAACATTTCATATTCTGCCTTATACTACTCTGATCCACTATTTGGCAATAATTTGGAGCACAAATCTCTAACTTGTGCACGTGAAACTACACACAATCGATTACCAACACCTTTCACATACCCACCACTATCCAAAATGATCATAACAATCGATCTTATATATCCGCAATAAAAAATCACATCCAACGCTAGTCAACTCAAGAACACTTAGAACACTTTTGAAATGTGTTCACATAGTCGACTCAATCCAAATTCAAATACCAATGCATACCAAAATAATTGTCCACACGCTACCACAACCCTCAGACAAAATACCTAGATCACAAAAACCATTAACAAAATCGATCCACATAATCCACATCAACACAAGACTGCCAATTTGCACTACCAGACTAAAAATTGATACACAGAGACTTCTAAATCACGAACCAATCAACACCGGAGGCTGATTCTAGAATAGGGCAATCCACACATCCATCTACCTTCCCTAAAATATGCAATTCAAAATGAATCCAAAAAGATGTACCAATCAAAATACTAAGCTTTGTTAGGTACTCTATTCAAGCTTGCTAAACTTGAACCAATCTCCAATCTGACTTCCAGTAGGATCAAATCACATAGTGCGGATAGGATAACTAACTTGGGTTGCCATCAATGACAACACCAAATGACCTTTGCAATGTCTCTTGCCAAAACTCTCGAGGTGGCATCCTCATCCTCATTTATCACAATCTTTCCCCCAAGTCACTCTTTTGAATACTCGGGCATCTTCTCTAATCTAACCATTTTATTCCAAGCTTTTATGTCCTAGTCTTCTTTGAAATGATGCTACTTTGTAACACCATCTCAAAGAGGGACAAAATGTAGACACCTCAAATTGACCACATTTGGTCAACTTACCCCTATTTCATAAAATTTCCCATCATTTATATGAATTGAATAATATCATATTATTGATTAATATTATCTAATTTATTCTATTTTCCATAAGTCCTAACCCAAGGTAAATAATCACCTTTAATTATTTACCTTCATCCTTATTCCCTTTCCTCCAAAAATTAAATAAATAATTTTATATATTTAATTTATCCCCTCACATGTCACATCCTCTATCAGTTTTCAATACCTCTTAATCTCCACCTAATCCTCCCCTTAATCATTTGCACATTTCCTAATCCTAATTAGGTGAGGTTGACCCACTTTAATTCCCCATGCAATCTCCTCTCATCACATCAAGCACATAGGTCCTGTCCCATCAAGTACCCAAAAGGAAATTTTAAATCCTTTATTTGCATCTAATCCTCCATCTCCCTCTCAACTCACCTCATGATGCCACTTGGAACCATCCCGCGAGGTGAGAGGACCAATCCATTCTCCACCCTCGATCTTCATCAAGCAATCTTGACCCTTCATTCATTTCATCTCCCAATCTATATATCCAACATGTAGCCACTTTTCATCAATCTTGCATCCAAAATCTTAAGAGCACTCTTAAGTTGCCAAAATTTTGTGAGAACTCATTAAAATTGCATCCTAGGAAATTCTACACAATAGGGAGCACACCATAGTTTATTTCAATAGATTTCACTATGGTTTGAGCCTCTTTTTAGCCTAATATAAATTGTTTCTTTGATTTGTGTTTTTGAGTTGTTTTATGCTAAATAGTTTCATTTGAAAACACATTTCTTTGAACACAAATTGTATGAAAGGCAAGATGTATAAAGGAATGATAAAAATGTAATAAGTGATACCAATGTATGGAATTTTACATGAATTTTATTTAATTTATGTTGATGAGTTATTTGGTCACATTGTCTGATTTTGTATTATACATTAACCTCCAATCCCTCTTTTATTACTGAGTGTGGGGTATAAATACAAGTTATAGTGAATATTTGGGGCACGAATCTCTAGTCTGTGATCCCCCACTTTTCTTTCTAACAACAAGTTTCATAACCTCAATATTTGGTCTCAACAAAAGATAGACTAAGAGCATACTTCTTCTTGCTAAACCAATAAAATTCACTTTTGTTTGATGCTACCTTGTATTAATAGCTTATTATATAAACCTCATGTACTTTATTTACACATGTTCTATTTTTTTATACTTCATTGGTACAGTATCACTTTATGCAAGATCCAAAAGATATACATTAGAAGCAAAGGCAATGTAAATGCATGGGTGTCTCTAAAACTATGGTCCAATTTTATGAGTGTTTGTAGACTTCCAACAAACTCATCAAATACCTAAAGAGTCTACTTGATCCACTTAAGTAGAAGTAAAAGGAGATTACTAAACCTCATAAAAGTGACTCGATGATGATGTGAAACCCGTTAATCACTCTCGTGAGCCAAATGAGAAGGAGGGTCCTCATCATCAAGATTGTGTGTCAAAGAGAATCAAAATACTTAACAATATTGTCACTAATACCATGGGAAGCCAATATGAAGAAAGAAGGTGGATGGAGTTCCCAGTTAGGGATTGGGGGAACATTCGTGTAGTACCCCTCCTTGTTTGAACTCATTAGACTCATATTTTACTAGTGCTTACTTTCAGTGGATACATTACTATGATGTGTTATTCAGACTTATATGATATTATTTCATGCTTTATCTAGATATGAGATCCATAATTTATTTGTAGTATTTCAGTACTTGTGATTTATGGTATTTTATGGATTATTGCTATGTACTGACACTTTACTTTATC
Source organism: Cryptomeria japonica (assembly GCF_030272615.1). Classification (NCBI taxonomy): domain Eukaryota; kingdom Viridiplantae; phylum Streptophyta; class Pinopsida; order Cupressales; family Cupressaceae; genus Cryptomeria; species Cryptomeria japonica. Next base: position 304,699,175 of record NC_081408.1, read on the forward strand.
CATGCAACGTGTAATTATATGTTGCGTGTCTATGAGTGTATTGGATGCAAGGGGATGACTTTCCTTCACTCACTCCAGTGAGACAAGGAATGTTGTGATTCTCCTTCATCAGTGTGCATGTTGTGTTTTCTATATTGTATATATGCATGTGTGGTTCGGTGATGCAGGATATTGCAGGTACAAGTACCGGGTAGGTGCGGGATATCATCTCCACCTAGCTTCACAAGTCTGAGCGTGCCTTATATTTGTCTGATGGAAGTGGAGGGGGTAGTAGTTGACCCTATTTTACCCTATTACACTCTTGTGAGTGTCGTCAGTTGGTCGTCCTGACAGTTTCTTTGGCCTTCGTATTTTGTTGTTTGACCTTTTTTGAGTCTTTGCTTGGGGTTTGTTCAGTTTGTGTGTTTAGTGGATTTAATTAATTAATTAAATTTATGGAGCTATCTCATAGTTGGTATTTTTGGAATTATGTATTTTATGCATTGAGATTTTAAATTTAATTAATTAAAAGAAGTTATTAAATTAAGTTGCAAGTTGCATTATATTAGAAATATATCTTATTTAAATTTTGGTTTAATTTCATTTATTGTTCCTAGAATAATAAAAATAAAAAATAAAAATAAATAAATGAATAAATAAATGGATAAATAAATGAATAAAAGAATAGATTAGAATTAAAGTAATACTTTATTTTATTTTTTTAGAAAATTAATTAATTTGCATGAGAAAAGAAAAGGTTATGATATTTACTTATTGCATGTTAATTTATTCCTTTGGTGGGAATTAGAAAAGAAAATAACATTGCTTTCATTACTAAAATTAAAATATTAGGTTTTTGGGGAAAAATATGTGCAACCTAAAATTTTAGGTTAAAAGGGAATATATCTTTTTCTTTTGAGAGTTTACGGGAAGGAGGCAGAGATTTTGGGAAGAAAAATTATTTTGGAAGCAATATTTTGTTGAAGAAGAAATTATTAGAGGATTGCTAGAAGAGGGATTGGCTTGGAAAACCGATTGCAGGACTGAGCTCTTCCATGTGAATCTTCCAGGAAAGTCATACAGGTTGGGTGGCCTCTTTTGGTTGTTTTTAAAGAAAATATTTTATTTCTTCCCTCATTCTAAATGATGTGTGTTTTAAAAAATATAGATGTTTAGCATGCGTGCAGTAGTTTTGGAATGAATATTATGAATTTATTGAAAAATTTCAGTCTCTATGTGTTAAAAATTGTGAGGGATTTGGGAAAGTTATTCAGGCAAAATTTTGCGAAGAAATTTTACTATGCATAAAAAGTTGCAAGTTTTGGGAGAAAATATTTCCTCTTGTTTTGGTATTAATTTCGATAATTTTGGATTGTGATTGAGTTTTTTTTTTTTGCTCTTCCTTGTACTGTTTCAGAGATTTAGCCAGAGATTTAATTATCTGTGTTATTTATTCTAGATGTTAGTTAAGTTTTATGTGTCTCTGTATTTAGCTATTAATTTATGCAAATTACTATGGTAATAAATTTAATTATAAATTAAATTTCTTGGGTTATTAAAGGTTAGGGGAAATTTGTTTTTAATTAATTATCTATTTTGGGGGAATCCGTTATATTAAATTTTTTTGGAAATGAAATTTATTGTTTTATGTTATTGAAATTTAAAAAAAAAGATTATAGTGGGGAGGTGGAGCCTGCTACCCATGGTAGCCGAGGCTACCCATGGTAGCAGAGGCTACCCAAAGGTAGTGACTGCTACCATAAGGTAGCAGAGGCTACCCAAAGGTAGTGACTGCTACCATAAGGTAGCAGCGCTACCCATGGTAGCAGAGGCTACCCATGGTAGCAGAGGCTACCCAAAGGTAGTGACTGCTACCATAAGGTAGCAGCGCTACCCAAGGGTAGCGCCTCCTACCATATGGTAGCAGTGCTACCACAGGTAGCATATGCTACCATATGGTAGTAGCTACCTTGCGGTAGCCTGTAGCTACCTATTGTTTTTAAAAATTATATTTTTTTAATTTTTATTTTATTTTTTTTTAATTTTTTAATTTTTTAATTTTTTTTATAATATATATATATATATATATATATATATATATATATATATATATATATATATATATATGCATGCATTGATAAACATAGAGTTATTAAAAACATTTTGTTTAATATGTTTTGGGTTAAAATATGAAATCTTTGTAAATTTTAAATATTGGAAATTGAAAGTTAAAGTTTCTTTTAATATGTAGATCTTATTTTTGGAAAGTAAATTTTCAATTTAGTATGCAAATTTTATTATTGGAAATTAAATATTTTTTTAGTATATATATTTTAAATATGATTTAATTACATGGTTTATATTCGAAGAATATATACTCATGTAATTATATTATATTATTATATATATTCTAATTTGGAATAAAATCTAGGATATGGAAACCTATTTAATTGGAATATTCAGATATTGTTCTCAAACATATGACTAGGGGAAAATTAATTCAGTGTGATAAATTTAGCTTTTATGCAATGGCAACTTGGAATTTCCTTTATGATGGAGTGTATTATCTTATTTTTCGAAATAACTTTAATTACAAGCATTTAATGCTTATTACTATTTTAAAAAGATTGCCTGTTATAGGGTCTTTAGAATAAAGGGTATTCTCTAGTAAAAGCATATTTCGTTGTAAATCTGATTTGAGTTATTGTCTTGTTACTAAGGTTATTTTTACCCCTTAGTCAGGTGTCACTGTATAACCCTGTGATGTGAGCCATTGTGTGTTATGTTTCCAAATGGTCAATCCTGGGTTAGTGATTGTGTATCCTTCACCTGTGATTTGTCAGGATTAGATATGGCTATCAGTTTTGCCATAGAGTTTGTTTGCCCTCTCGGGTGAATAACTTAAAGCACACAGATAAAACATGTAATGCAGAATCATAATACCATAGATATCAGATGCAATATATCATATGTTATTCCATTCATCATTATTGTTCTCCACAAGTTACATTTGGAAGTATATAAAGATGCCGAGGGGGTACGAGCGCCAACTGTCGCACTACAACTGCCACCCCTCGGTTGCCAACTAACCAACACAATTACAACTTAATTAACTAGTTTTATTTTCGTGTACAATATTGCCGCCAACATCATCCCCTCCAAAAGAAAAGAAGTCATCTCCGGATGACTTAACACAAAATAGAGATGACATTAAACAGAACTGCTGACGCTAGTCGAGCCTGGAACTTATACACCTACTGCGTCCTCGCTTGAAAACCCTTGGTTGTTACCATCTAATGCTCAAGTGCGGATTTCACCATTATTGCTTCCTTCGACATCACCATCCTCCTATGCCTAAACCAAACTTGTCTGCAAAACACGCTTTTCAGTCTCAACCTCCACCAACTGCTACTCAAATGATATTGTCTCCCTAGCCAATTTGTCCTCGATAGCCATCGGCGTTGCCCTCTCGGCATCCAACTCCTGGGTACGCTAAGCTACGTCTCACGCTAGTACTGCCTCCAACCTGGTGGTTAGCTCCTCCCGAGCCCTCTCTGCATCCGCCAAGGCAACCTCACGTCCAGCCGAGACCTACTCCAAGTTCCTCAAAGCATACCATTCTTGCCTGGAGGTGGCCACAACCCGCTGGCACAAAGGCTAGGAGACACCTCAAATCCTCCATCACACTCCCCAAAGGCTAAAAACTAAACTGAATAACTCCCTGGTGTCATACAACTGCGTGGACCTGCAATTCCTTCCCTCAAATTCTATTTGTTCCCAACCTCCATTTCCATCTCCCTCTATAGCTTATGGCTTCCTCGCCAATGCTTAGCTGCATGCTTCTTTATCACAGTACGGACAACCTCAACACTTCTTGTGGTATTTTGTAGCTCAAAAAATAAACTGGGGGTCTAGGGGCAATGCCCCCAGCGAGGTCGAGGGGCAGCGCCCCCGCGAGGTTTGGGACAGCGCCCCTCACGGGGTCTAGGGCAGGGCCCCAGCGGGGTCGAGGGGCAGCGCCTCTCGCGGGGTCCGGGGGCAGCGCCACATGAAAGTCCATGGCATGCATCATTTCTGTGATGTTTTATGATGTCAAAACCTTTCTTCTACACTCCAATGTTTCAATATTTTCAGTGTCCAGGCTCCAGATGTCATCGAATAAATTTTCAATCTGGTCGTCATCATTTTTTTTTTCCCTCTGTAATGTCACCCCGACCATGCAACCTCCCTGTACAGTCAACAACAACACTGACACCTTTGCGGGGTTTCCTTCTCCTTCTTTTTCCTTGCGTGGGCTGCATGGTGTGGGGGTTTGTTTTAAGTGCAGCATGCGGGTGTCCACCGCACAGTGGTAACCACCGTCGATGTGACCATCGCACGGTGGTTCCACCACCGGTGGCCCCACCATCGGTGTGACCACCGCACGGTGGTTCCACCTTCGGTGGCCCCACCATTGGTGTGACCACCGCATAGTGGTTCCACCGTCGGTGGTCCCACCGCACAATGGTTCCACTGCCGGTGTGGTCACCGTACGGTGGCCCCACGACTTTTTTTTTCTTTTTTTTTTTGCAGTCGTATAGTCAACTGCTGTATGGACCTGTATGGTCATACGGTGGTTTTTTTTTTTTATAATCTAATTGTCAAGAGTCTTTGGCTTGGGTCCCATGCCACTGGGATTGCCCTTCATCCTTCTCGGTTTTCCTTGCCCAAGAGTCTCCCGCATTGGTCCTGTGCCTCTCAAGTCGCTTTCCCAGCCTCTCGAGTCCTCCTCCATCCTCTCGGGTCCCCCTTCGGGCTCTCGGGTGTCCATCCGGCCCCTCGGGTCCCCTGCGCGCTTCGCGTGGTAGGGTTTCAATTTGGGCCCATTGGTGGCCAATCTATTTTCAATGGCCATCCGAAGACCTGGAACCACAAATTCTATAGGGACCACGGTCTCCTTCCCATACATAAGAAGAAGAAGAATTATAAAGATTTTGAAAGCTGCAGCCTTCCACACAAGGTTCCAATCGTTGCCGACATAATTGATCTTTGGATTATCTACGTCACCAAGGTTTGGGGCATCTCCCTTCCAATATTATATGTATTCTGGTAGGTACACCTCTTCTGTTACTTTCTTTGGTTCCTCTACTTCGAGCCTATAGCTCTGGAACATTTCATAATCCTCCATCTACTAGTGGAAGAGCCCGTTCAATGACCCTGTCTCATCCTCGAAGCATTCTCCTAGTTTGAGAATCCCTTCATTGTTGGGCTCCCTGTAGCCTCGTCCTTCATCCGTCGAGTAGCCTTTTCCTTCACCCTCTAATTTTGAAGATGATGCCAGTTCCTCGTTAACAACCTGGGTCCTCAGATCAATGGTGTACTTCCGCCCCCCTTTCTCCATAGAAAGGGTGTTCTTTTTCCAATCGTGGTTCACCTTTGCTGTAGCCAGCCACCCTCTGCCTAAGATGGCATCGTACCCCTTCTTCTTGAGTGGGATTACCATAAAATCTAGTATGAAAGGTTGCGTACCGATGGTGACCGGCTGGGCCATCAGGGTGCCGAATGGCTTGATGCCGTGTTGGTCTGCACCTACCAAGTTGAACATGGGGGGCCATAGTTTTGGCTTCCCTAGCTTCTTCCACGTATCCTCTGGTAGTACATTCACCCCTGAACCTCCATCCACAATGGTGTCTTTGAGGATAGCCCTGAGAATTCCCATCTCTACTACAACAGGATGCCGACCACTATTCAAGGCCAACAACATTGGGTTAGTCGAGGGGCTGACCAGAACTTCTGCTCGTGTGGCATGCAAAGGTGCCTGCGCAGTGGTTTGTATGGAATTAAAAATGGTGGTTCTTAACTGTGGCATTGCTTCTAGAAGGTCCTTTACCCTTATAGGTACTTCCATCTGCAGTACTTTTCCAATGATGTTATTTTTCACTTCTGTACAGGATGATGTACTCGCCACCTCATTGTCCTGTTGTTCGGCTGTCATCTCACGTTCAATATTGGCCTTTGCCTCCCATAATCTCTCCTTCTCCATACGGGGGTCAGAATAAGTGGCCTTTTTCGTTTGGGTGTAGGTGATTGCCAGTATTTCTTTCTCACCAGTCTTCTCAATGTTGAGGAGATTAACCCCTGCTTGTGGGCAATTTGCGTCCTCATGGTCACTTGGCCCACACCATTGGCAGAGGTGCTGAGGGGTGGCTTCCTTCATGCAATCATGGGCGAAGTGCCCCCACTGATTACAGGCCCTACATTGGATAATTGGTCGGCCCTTGGCGTCATACTGGATATGGCTTCTATTATTGTTATTGTTGCTATTCCTTCTACCACTGCGTCTGTTGTCCCGGTAACCTCCAGATGATGTCGTTGTGTTGGTTTGCAAAGTTCCAATGGCTGGCTGCTCTTGTGTGAAGAGAACTTGTTGGCTCTTGGTTTTCATATTGTAGGGACATTCCTTTGTCAAATGTCCCGCAATCTGACAAATGTCGCAGAAAGCCTTCTTGGGGCAGGACCCCTTGGTGTGTCTGTCACTCCTACAGTCGGTACACCACACATCATTTTCTTCAGTCTTACTTGTACTCCCCTTCATGGCTTTGAATTCTTTCGGCATTCGTTCCATGTCCTTTTGGAGAGCGTGCACATTTTTACTCGATTCGCCACTGCTGCTGCTTTCCCCATCAGAGTCTTCATCATCGTCAGATGAATATTTATTACTTTTCTTCTTCTTTGATGTTTTGTATTCTCTCTCTAGGGCCATTGCCCTATTATAGGTGTCGTCATATGACGTCGGGGGTACAATTTTCATCTTTTTTCATAGGGAGGATTTCAATCCTTCAATGAACCATCATTTCTTCAATCCCTCTGCTAGTTGGCTTTCCATTTTACCCAGCAATTCCTTCAACCTCCTGCTGTATGCCCATACTGTCTCCTTGGTACCTTGTTTGGTACTATATATCTCCGTTACAATTTCATTGTCATCACGGAGCAACCGAAACTCCTCCATGAATTCCTTCTGTAGGTTGGCCCACGTGGCCACTTTTTGCTTGTCCACATCGGAGTACCAATCTATGGCAACTCCACGTAACGTGGCTGGGAACTGCATTACCCATTCATTTTGGTCAGTAACACCATTCACTGATCATATGGTTTTGCACATTCGACAATGGTGGATGGGATCTTCCTTCCCCTTGCCGTTGAACTTTGACAACTTCTGTTTATTAGCCATCCCACCACTTGGTCTCGCTCCTCTGGTGCCTTGTGTGCTTGTACCTAGTGATCCTCCACCTCCGCCTCCTGCACCTGACCCTCCACTCGTGGGTCCTCCGGAGAAGGTTGTTGACCCTGAATTGAACAAATTGCGTCTCATACGGTACCCTTGTGCTCCCTCGGCACCGTCGGCTGTACCGTCACCTTCGGTCATCTCCCTCTAGTTGTCCTCTGAAATGGACAAATTCTTTAGTAGGTCTTTGGTAGCATCGATCAAGTTTAGATTTTGCCTTGTTTGTTCCACCAACTCTTTGTGACTTCTTACCCTATGGTGGTGGTATTCAGGCGAACTGTAGAGGTCGCCTTCGACACCCTCCATGACTCCTAGGTTCCCTTTGGGCAACCCTACGACAGTGTAGAGAGTGTACTTCTCTCCGTCTATCTCTGCCTTCACAACCTCCGTGACACCTCCTGGGTTCCCTTTGAGCAACCCCTCGGCTGGTCGTCCCTCGGCAAGCTTCCTTAGCCTATGCCTTCGTTCTACTTGCTGCTCCAGAATCAAGGCCCTCTACATGAGCTCCCACTCGTCCATTTCTATTTTTTTTTCTATCTTTATTCAATAGATGGGCATTAATTGCCATACATTTCCATAATTCGCAATACATTTCCTCAGATACAACTCATCTCAATGACACTTTTATTTGAATATAGAAGATTCAAGGTTCAATTCCTTCTTGGTCTGGCACCATTCCGCACCTCCAACGCTGTCCACACGACACTTGGTGGGATTTCTGCCTCCGTCGCCTCTCATCGGACGTAGGTCTGGATGGCTACCGGAGCAGAATTGAGAATTCTCTCGTTGTAATGTCTTCTCCTGTGTAAAGTTCTGTTTGGGCATCGTCGGCCTCTGGGTTTACCTCACCAATGGGTAGGCCCATCATGTCCGTGCGCCATCCACGTCTTCCATTCCCGAGTATGTCTAGGCAACATCGCCAAATGTTTGCCCTCTCGGGTGAATAACTTAAAGCACATAGATAAAACACGTAATGCAGAATCATAATGCCATAGATATTAGATGCAATATATGAGATGTTATTCCATTCATCATTGTTGTTCTCCACAAGTTACATTCAAAAGTATATAAAGATTTCGAAGGGGTGCGAGCGCCAACCGTCACACCACAACTGCCAACCCTCGGCTGCCAACTAACCAACACAATTACAACTTAATTAACTAGTTTTATTTCCGTGTACAATATTGCTGCCAACAGAGTTCTCGTAGAGAGACCTTTCCTATTAGTGTCCTATGAGAGAGAGTGGCTTTCGAGTGGGGGCCGATAACCCCTCGAAAGTTAGTTAAGAAGTGATAACCTAATAATTGATTAGGGGGTGGGTAGCTAAAATATTAACTAAGATAATGTGCCTCGCACATGGTTGAGTGCTTGTATAGGCTCAGGATGTGGTGAGAAGGCCTGGAATAGCAAACCTACCACCTTGTCTTCGTGAAAGGATTGGTAGGGTCCGCATGATGCTTAGATGGAGCAAGGGGTTCGGGAGAGGTTACTAGGATAACCCAGGATGGGGGTCGGGACCTATGGAGGCCTACCTAGGGTAACCACCTTAAGCCATGCAATGACACTCTCTCCTTAGAGTCACTAGTGTTTGTGAGTTGAGTCACATGGATGTTTGTGAAGTCATGTAGTTCTATCGTACTTGTCTTATTTTTCTTTCTTGAGGGTCTTCTACTATCTCCTAGCACAGTGGGGTGGTTCCACTTTGGGATCACATGGTCAGGTGGTAGTGCCATTTCCCATCGGATATCCTTAATTGTATCTTCAGGCGAGGAAAGGCTTCACTGGTGTTTCTTGGTTCGTGGTTCATGTACTAGCTCTTGTTCATGATCATTGTTCAGTTGAGACCATGTGGTCATTGTATCAAACAATTATGTAACCTTGACATTGTAACTTTGTAATCCATGGTATTATTGGAAACCATGTATTTATGGATATTGTAATAGCTGATAATTGGAATGTATGTTAATTCAATTGGTTTAAATCTTATGTATAAATGAATTATGGATAAATAAATGCATTTGATTACTTTAATTCTTTCATTATGGAAATTAGATGTATGAGTATGTTTTAAAAATAAGCATTTAATTTTCCTAATTAATTAAACAATTGGATTAACCATGGTGTTAATATAATCTACGAATTAATCTTCATTGGTAACCCTTAGGAAATCATGTGTTAGACTTACGCTGTGTTATTAAACGTGAAATTGTTATAATTAATGCACTTAATCTTTTAAAAAAATATATATTTCACCCTTTAGTTGCCTAGTTGTGTTGTTTTCCTTTAGGGTTTCTGGCAGGGCATTACATTTGGTATCAGATCCCAAGTTTTGGGTATCAGAGCCCAAGTTTCAACATTGGGTACTCTGGGTTTGTAGTGAGCCTTTCAGTTTGACCTTTTTGCTTAGGTCTTAATGTTGTGTTTCCCTTGTTTTATCCTTACTGTAGATCTGAACCGTTTTCTCTTTTGTAGTGCTAGGTCATGGCTAGGAAAGCTAGGGGAGGTGGCCGTACGGGTGGTCGCAATAGAGGCAAAGGTGGAGGACGGGGCCATGGTTCTGACCATCACACCACCACCCACTCATGTGAGTGTTGAGCCGGAATAGTCTGTTCATTAGGATTCACAACATGCAAGAGAGTAGGTTCCTGAAAGGGAAGAGCTGAGACAAATGTTTCAAGAGGTACTGGCTAGGTTAGGCCCTAGGATTGAGGTTGATCAACCTATTCATGCTCAAGTTGAGGAGTCACATTAGTAGGTTCTAGAGGAAAAAGAGAGACAAGAAATCACTCTTGATGGTCACCCTATTCTTCGAGAGTATGCTGATGTGTTTCCGTTGGATATTCCTGGTATGCCTTCGAAGTGAGACATAGACTTTCACATTGATTTGGTTCTTGGTGCAAAACCTATTTCGAGAGCTCCATATCGGATGGCTACTCAGAAGTTGAGTGAGTTGAAGTTACAGATAGAGGAATTGTTGGCCAAGGGATTCATTCGTCCTAGTGTTTCCCCTTGGGGTGCGCTTGTTATCTTCGTTAAGAAGAAGGATGGTTCTCTTCGGTTATGCATTGATTATCGATAGTTGAATAAGGTAACCATTCAGAATCGATATCCATTGTCTCGTATGGATGATCTTTTCGATCAGGTAAAGGGAGCCAAGGTGCTCTCTAAGATTGATATGAAATCTGGATACCATCAGTTGCGCATTCAGGATGCAGATATTCATAAGACAATGTTTCGTACTTGTTATGGACACTATGAGTTCACAGTGGTGCCATTTGGTTTGACGAATGCGCCTTCAATTTTCATGAGCCTCATGAATGGGGTTTTTCGCACCTACCTTGATCATTTTGTCCTTGTGTTCTTGGATGACATATTGATTTATTCTAGAACTATGGAAGAGCATGAGGGTCACTTACGTCAGGTATTGCAGTGCTTGAGGGAGAATCAGCTTTATGCCAATTTGGCAAAGTGTGAGTTCTTCCAGTTTGAGGTGAACTATCTTGGTCATGTAGTTTCGGGAGAAGGTGTATCCGTGGATCCTTCAAAGATCCAAGCCATTGTTGACTGGCTAGCACCGACCAACATTTCAGAAGTTCAGAGCTTTATGGGTTTGGTCGGATATTACCGTCTCTTTGTTCAGGGCTTTTCCCGAATAGGACACCCAATTACTTCTCTTCAGAGGAAAGGGAAGAAGTTTGTTTGGTCAGAGTAGTGTGAGTCAACTTTTTGTACCTTGAAGGAACTCCTTGTCAGTGCTTTGATTTTGGTAGTTCCTGATCCATCTAGAGATTTTATGGTATGCACAGATGCCTCTTTGGAAGGTATAGGTGCAGTGGTTATGCAGGATGGACGTGTGGTTGCTTATGAGTCTCGCAAACTCAAGAACCACGAGTTGAACTATCTAGTTCATGATTTAGGATTTTTGGTGGGGCATTACAATTCCTCAAACCAAACACTCCTCTCGATTTATAAAATCTAATGAGTTACAAGATATAGAAGTGAAAAAACATTATCAGTGGCTCATCCAAAAATATTCAAGGTCTACTATATTGTTTCATGGTTGTACATCTTCTAAAATAATATGAGTCCAAGTAGTTAGCCAAAAAATCTAAAATGTTTCACCATGGGTTTCAAATTACACCAAGATTCAAAAAGAGTGACTCCTTCCAAGGCTTTATGGTGTACACAAGTTTGGATATAGTTCTTGTAGTTTATGGTTTCTACCCAATACTATGGTTCTATAGATCTACACTAGATTATTTAATTGGCCATGTTAAATTGTGTGTTCATCCACTTAGAACTATACAATGCAAGTCAATACCCTCTTTAGTGCAAAACTTCTAAAACCAATGGTTCCCATAATCAGTATAATTATTTGGGCAAAGAACTTCGATGACCTTTCTCACTTTTTTATTAGCAACTGATTTGGATTCCGACCCAAAACTATTCAAACACTTCTCACATGTCAAAGGAACTAGACACAAGTGTGTGTCAATAGAAATAATCAATGAAGGTTAGGGCATGTTGGGTCTTATGAAAGGAAACATATAAGAAAGGCCTTGATAAATCATTATGAACCAACTTGAGAATCTATATTGCCCACAATGTTTTTCCTTTGTCAAACTTATCCTTAGAATATTTTCCCAACACAACCTTGGAAAATGCCATAAAAAAGTGGCCTTTTAGGAAACCCTCTAACCGTGGGCTACTAGCTTAGTTGTTTTAAGTAGCAATTATTTAAGTGATGAAATAGTCCTTGTCATAATCTACTAATATCTTCTTTTTAAAGAAGAAGTGTTATAGATGGGCTATCAGATTCAAAGTTGAGAGGGCATAAATTTGAGATTGATTGTCACCTTTCAAATTTGACCATGGGATCACTCTACAACTACCGTATGGCCAATGAATCTAGAGGGACCTCAATCTATCTACTCACTAAAAGTGGTCTTTGTGAATAATACTAAATGATACAAGTTTTCACAATTCATAATGAAGTCATTTTTTCCTCCTCTAAATCATGAAACGTGATCCAAAACATTTGATCGTAAACCCCCCATTCTTCCTTCACAACGATCTTGATGTTGAAAAGATATTATGAACATGATGTTTCATTCTTCTCTTAACTCAACCTAATTTCTTGAAACCTTCCCATATAAAATGTGTCTACAAACTACTTATCTTAAGAAACAGCCCACCTGCACAATTCAACTCGTCTTCACTCTCTTCTCCACGTGTTTTCCTCTTCTCATTACTAAATATTCCCAATTGAAAGGTCAGGAAATGTGGATTGGCATTTTCCTCAGATCCAGTGAAATAAATATTATCATTTCAATTATAATATTTGAAAGCCGGCTTTGACCCCACAATGAAAAAGCTGATAAAATGAATGGAGTGACAAGACTGCTCGACTTGTAGTGAGCAAGATGGTACTACAGACACAGACAGTATACACACATAAATTCTTAATTATATAGCTAATCATAGATTGTACAGATCATAAGTTATTCAAATTATGCACACCCAGTTCTATGGATGCACTCCAAGCTCTCTGGATTGAATCTGCACCTTGTTTAGGATTGGAAATTTGCAGAACTTTAGTGAGTAATCCGGTACAACTCATGAATGTATATTGTTAATCTATGGACACTGTCTGTATATGTCAATCTAAAGTTTTATCGTCTTTTCAAAGTTATTAAATTTAAAGTAGTCAAATCTAAAAGTATTATTGGCTTTAAAGCTTTAAAGAACAAGTTGACAATCTTCCCCTCTGTACAAGACAAAAGTTGCCTGGTCATGAGATATTCATGAGAATAGAAAGTCAGTCCAGCATGAGCAAAAAAAAAAAAGGAGGAATTGTGATGTCCATTGAAGACATGACAAGCTTTTGACAAGAAACAAATAAGAATTGTATTCCAATAGCTTGTTGCGATTTCATGTGGAACTTTGAATTGTATTTGACTCTTTAATATATTCCTCTCACCCAATTTCAGCTTAGGGAAGAAACGAGCTTTTAAGTAGTTTTTAAAGATTAACATCACTCTTTTTTAAAATTCAGAAGAATTTTCATGTCATTTAGTTGACACCTCTTCAATTAAAAGCTATTTGATTCTGTTAATATAACAAAAGTTAGCTAGATAAATCATCACATGTAGTATAAAAGAGTATAATTGAATGATTTTATGGAAATCTTATTGAGAAAAAAGAAAACAAAAAAAGATTCTTTTATAGATATAGATGGCTTATTGTAATATGAGACTATCCCGTATTTCTTGTGAGAAGCGTGCATACTTTACTCTGAATGAGATTTGAATGTGTGACCTCTCTTTCAAGCACACAAATTCTCCACCACTAGGCCAACTCTAGCTGCAATAGGCGTATAGACAATCAAAATTTTCATATCTTGAATTGATATCATAGTGAGAGAGATCAATTTTATTTATGTTTAAAGTAGTTTTCAAAGATACAAATAAAATTCAAGTGAATAAGGAAAAGTATTAAAAAATCTATTTTACATGAAAAAAAATGAGAGCATTAGAAGCAGTCCTCATATAAAAATCTTAATTTTTTTTAGAGATGTGATATATTTTTTAATCTATTCATAGATTTTGGTTTATTGTTGAATTTTTTTTATAGATCATTGTTGGAGTGAATAGGTATAATATCTATTTGGTTCGCCTCTTGGATCTTATTCGCATTTGTTAATTAAATTTACTCAAGATACATACAAGATACTTATCACTTTACATGTCTTGTATCATAAGGTTAAGATATTTGTCATAATCAAGCATAATCTTATGTTACATTCTACATCTCGCATTGGCCTATATAACCAAGGGGTTCTCATTGTAATCAATTCATATTATTAGAATTTGAATATTTTGAAAGGATTTAGTTTATTCTTATTATTTTGGTCGTCTAAGTACATTGTGTTTTCATTGGGCCTATAGATCTTGGGCGGCTATCTCCATATCCAAATCTTACAGCCACTTTTTTTATTTATAATTTTGGGTTGGTATCCCGTATATATGACTTTGGTGTATAATTCAATTCTTTTGACATGTATGATTTTAACCTTAATTTGAACCTTGCACTTTCATGTGCAACATTCATAATTCAAACCTTCATGGCCTAAGTTCTATTAGTTTTCTCACCTTGAACAAATCCTCAACTACAATTTTATCCCCTAGATTAGATCATAGACACAAGTGAATCCTCCTTTTATAAAATTTGAATGGTCACTTTCTAAGGTTGACAATCCTGATCATTATTCATTAGCATAGATGCCAAAAAGAATCAAATTTAGGTACCTAGGATTGTGTATCTAAAGGCATCATCCTAAGAAAGTTGCACATAAACAAATTATATATAGAAAGTGTTTATAATAGGTGTGTTATACACCTCACAAATCCTTACAAAATATTTGGATATTATTATAATATTGAGATGCTACCTAGGTGTAATCATTTTTCATGTTCTTGTAAATATTGGATCCTTTTGGAATATGACACCACTCTTAAGAATAACACAGATTCACATATGCCACTTATTTGTATGTGATGTGTAAAAAGCATATGACATTATATATGACATAGATGAGATAGCTTATGACATATGTAAGAGGTGTGTAATGGCACACACACACACACACACACACACACACACACACACACACACACACACACACACACACACACATGTATATGTCTCTCTGTGTGTGGAGGTGAAATAGGGATCCACAAAATTGGATATGAATCTACTTACTTTCAAAATGACCACCAAACATAAAAGAGGGAGAAAAATCAATGTATACACATAAAAATGGCTATGAGCAACTAAATAAATATTTTATATTTATTTAATGTTTATTCTTCTATTAAATAGTTAATTTAAAAAGATTAATTTATTTAATTCATTTTGTGTCTTTCTATTACTTAATTTAATTGAAATATTTTATTAATTAATTCATCTATCCTATTCCTCTAATTAATTAAATATCTAATATTTAATTATCTCCTTCAAACAATTAAATATCTAATATTTAATGGTTATTCTCCTATCCTATAGTCTCAAATATTAAATAATTTCTTAAATTATTTAATCCCCCTTTTCCAACTCACCTTCCATCTCCACTTCATCTTCCCTTTGCCAACTCATCAAACATGTGGCTAAGGAAATTAATATTTCTTAAATATTAATTCATCATCTATCTTCAACCTCCAAACTTAATGAAATATTGTGTACGTACACATATTTCATAACCTCCTTCTATATTCTCTCCAACATCCCTACATCTTAGGAAGGACTTGAATCCACTTGTCCTCTCATGCCTAAGTTTTCTCCAACTATCCCTAGATTCTCTCAGTCAGCAACCC
The DNA here is from genome assembly GCF_030272615.1 of Cryptomeria japonica. Lineage (NCBI taxonomy): Eukaryota > Viridiplantae > Streptophyta > Pinopsida > Cupressales > Cupressaceae > Cryptomeria > Cryptomeria japonica. The sequence continues at coordinate 304,714,790 of NC_081408.1, forward strand.
AGTCAAGGTGAGATGAGTGACACTTGTCTTCTCCTTCCCCCTTTCTCTCAACTTTCACCTTTACTCATAGCCATCTAAATCTGTATATCTGATCATGACTATTGATCTAGGCCACATCATCTTGTCCTTTCAAGGTCTATAAAATCAAGACTTTTAGTTGAGAGAAAGTTAGACTTCAAGTGAATTTGCAAGCTAATCATTTATAAAACTTATGCATCCGTGAGTTTTAATCTTGAAGCAATTAGTAATTAACATTTTAGCATAATCATGTAGTATTGCATATCATAACATTTGTGAACTATCAGTTATCAGTCCATTCTTCATATGTCATCTTGGAAGTTATTAGTGCTTGTTTGAGAGCTGTGCACCATCAGCAACCAAGATTAGTGGAGTTAGGACACAATGAGACATAAACCGTGAATGTAATATTAGTATTTTTATTTCATATGTATTTCATGTAGTTTCATTGGTTGAGTTTGGATTTCCTGTAGCATTTCCATTGGTATTTTGTGAAACTAACTTGTTACTATTAGGATTAATGACAATCCCAGAGATACTGAGAGGAGGGGGGCTGGATCAATATCTAACTAGTTTGTAGAATATTTAAACTTATTAAGAACTTTGCATCCCAAAATAGTGTACCGGTAAATAAGAATTAATGTAGCAAATAAGAACAACAGAGACAACATAGAGAACACACCATAACACAAGATATAAACGAGGAAACCTGGTGTGGGAAAAACCTTGGTGGGATTTGTGACCCACAATATTCACTCGCTGGCCAATGAATAAATATTACTTACAATGAGGGGCTACACATGCAGGGAGGCCAACTGCCTAGAGCTCACTGCTCAATAAGAATCACACTGACTACAAAAGTGGATTATGAAATCCAATACAATGTACTACTTCAAATCAACATCAACTATACCAGGTTCAGTACCGGTTTAAGCTCATTCTATAGCCAAAACCTTATAAAAAATTTGCCTCATGCATTCGCATATAACATCCTCTCATTCTCTCATTATTCTCTCATTATCCTCCTATTACATAATGACTTACAAGATCTCATACATATATGAGTCTATTTCAATGTTCCATGTCGGCTTTGCAAAAGATAATTACGTTAAAATACAAAAGTTTATTCCCTATCGGCTGGAGTGCTGATATGTATTGTTGTTGCTATCGGTGAAGTGCCTGCAAGTGTATGTAGATGTTTATTGTCGGTGCTAGTAATTGCTAGTGGCTTACTAGATGAATGTCAAAAGGTTGTCAGATGGTTGCCATAAATGACAACATCAACTATTCTCATAAGAGTGTAGAATGCCAACAATCTCCCCCTTTGCCATTGATGACAACACTCATGAAAAAAATACAGAAACTATTCCAAAAACTGAAGTCCAAAAAGATGTACTCCCCCTGAGCAAATGATCTCCTCTAAATAAGTATTTTTCTCTCTCCACTACTCCCCCTTTGACATCAATGACAAAGGTTGTCAAAAATAGTCAAATGAGTGCAAAAATTTCACCTCAAGGTTTGTAACCAGTTGGTTACAATCTGAAAGATATCTACTAAAACCGAATTAAGACTCTGCATAAACCTTTTGTTGTCTTTCAAGGTTGCCCCAGTCTGTTGGATCGTGTCGATGAGATGATGCATGTGCTCTTCTAGTGATCGTTCTCCTTGAAGTAATTCCTTAGAGATTTCATTTCTCAGAGAGATAAGATTGTCCAATTTAGGACCAAGTTTATATTTAGTTCTCTGGTATTAGACTTAATCCTTGCCTTCTCTTTCTCAAATTTCTCCAATTTCTCCTCAAAACCTGCTATTTCCTACTCAATAACTGATATAGGTTCGGATGAACCAATTATGTTATCAGTTATGCCATCTATTTCTTTTTGTAATCTGTCTCCTTTTCTATGTCCTTAATCAAAAGATGGGGTTTGCATGTTTCCTTGTAAAGCTCCTTATATTCCAAAATCATAGTGTTCAGTGTCGGTAATAGTGTATCCAGATGTTTTGTGCACTTCTTTATTGTATCTTCAAAGAATTTATCCTTCTCCTTTTCAACTTTCTCTTTGAAGGTGTCCTCATTCACCTTGTCAATGGTTATTACATTATCAGTGATAAATTTTGATAGTGTGTCCAATTTTCCTATAGAATCCTTGATGTGATCAGTGTTACAATTTGGTGCAATCAACTTTAGAACTGGTAAAGTGTAATCAATTACCTTGCAGGCCAATGCATTGCACTCTGTTATCTTCTTGATTGAGTCCAAAAGTACTTCAGTAACATTTGTAGTTCTGAATTCACTTGATGAAGTGTCAGATCTTTGACCGATTACCTTTATTACCTTTGTGCTTCCAACATTTGTAACCATTTTTCTTGTGTTTACCTCCAGTGGATCAGTCCGAGTTTGCATTTCAACCTGTAAAGGTTTGTTTGATGGTTTGGGTGTCTCGGTGATTACCAATTTCTCTACCTCAATATGTACCTCTGCCTCTGTAGGTTTCTCAGCTGTCGGTATCTCTGTCTCAGGTGGCCTTTTGTCAATGTCTTTTCCTTAAGTAGTTTTTCCAGTATCCAATGGTTGCTCTATTGGTAATGATTGCTCTGTTTGGGTTGGGATTTCAACCTCAATAGTTTTTACTGGTTTCTCAGCAATGTTGCCACTGTCAACATTATCATTCTTAACCTCTGCGGTATCCTTATCCACAACAATATTCACTTCTTGAGTATCCACATTCATGGTAAAAAGTATTTCAGATTCAGGATTAGTGTCATCATGTGTAACACCTTCAATAACTGGTGGATCATCAGTATGTACTGGTGCAATATCCAAAGGTGGTGGTGGTATATTATTAGTAATCTTCATATTTTGAATTCCACCAATCTTTCCTTTGCCCTTATCCTTATCCTTTTGATACACTTTGAATGTTTTCTTTGGTTGGTTCAATTCCTCTTGTTTTTCTTTTTCCACAAAAAATATATCCCATTTATCTCTAGTCTCCTCTGCAATCTCATTTACTCTACCTGCCATCAAACTTACTTATTGGTGACCATTGGCAAAAATGGATCTGTTAGCCTCACAAATCAATTCATCAATTTCCTCTTTTGAATTCACAGGATGAACAACTAGAAGTTTTTCAACTTTTAGTTTCTTATCCGATTCCAACACTGCTATCCTTTTTGCATCTAATCTTCTATAAAGTTCATTTGGTAAATCATCCACAACTTCAATTAAGACTTTCTTATATATGTCCAAGTGTAAGATAATACCGCTCTCAATTATTTCCTTGTCAGAATCATTAAATGAATTGTACAATTTACTCACACTAGCCATATTTCCATCATCAGTTATTTCATTTAACAAATCCTCTAATGAAGGTGTGATTGGTTTCTATTTCTTTTTGGGAGTTAGTTTCTTGGCTAGTTCCCTTACACTTTGTGGTAGTCTTTCTCTGGTTTTTATTTTTGTTTGAAAAGCTTTAAAATATTCAGTTATGTTGTTGTCTTTTGCAGTTCCCATGTCGGTGAAAGCTTCTTGTAATTGTTTTCCTACTGGTATGTCATAACCAAAGTCTATCGGTCCTGTACCGGGGATTTCCTTAGTGAAATACAACATTGAGCATACTAAGAGATTACCAAAGAGAAATGTCCCTTTCTTATCTCCTTTAATCTTTTTCAAATTATCAATGAGTTCATCTTTCAGCCATTCACACACATCTATCATTGCAGTGTTGTTAACCATTTTATAAGCGTTGTTAATGCAAAGACTAGAAATTGAATTAAGCCTGTTTGCTTGTGTAGTTTTGTAACCTAACACCATACTTATGAATCTCACATTGATGTCTTTGATATCATTCACTCTTAGTGATCTATTGTCTGATGTTGCTCCAGTTAAGGTCATTACTTTTTTGTTAGGAACTTTCTTGGTTTTGTCAGGTCTGTTGCCAGTTGAGAGTAAACCAGTTACTGCCCTAATTGCTTGCCAGGTTATTTTGTAGATAGAATCCAACCATAGAAATTCTCCATGTGCTCTGTTTAGGACAATTCTCACTACTTCTTCCAAAAATTTAGGGATATTCAATATCTCAACAAAACCTAAAGTCTCCACAATCTCGTGTTCAGGTTTAACAGTGCCATTTTCATCACAAATTATGATTCTAAACATTTTCATCAAATCTTCAGAACCTAATTCTTCAATGTTGCAATGTATATATATCCTAGGGTCTTCAGCATAAGCTACACCTTTAGGAATTTTTGAAAATGCTCCTATGGAATCATCTTGCTTAGCTACTTCAGGAATTATTTTAAACACAAGCCTAGGGCATTTTACATTTTCCACAATAGTAGGGTTCGCAATAAACTTGGGAGAAGAAGAAGAATCCATTGAAAAATACCTTTAGCTGCCTTAAAATATTCTGAATGCTTGAAAGAAATCGCTTCGCACCTTTTCTTGAATGCCTTCGCTCAGTTTTTGCGCTCTCTGCTGATTTGAATGCTCGGTGAATCAAAAATGAGGGAAATCCGATGATTTATAATGACTTTTCTCTTACCAACTGCATTAAATGCTTGTTGATGTAGTGAAAACTTAACACATTTGCCCGTAAATAAGAAATCTATCTTCTCACCATTGACCACAGGTAATCTGCATGATATTCAATTTGCTGCAATACCCCCAAAGGGTTACTTCTCAGTTGGATGAAGATTCTCTTGTGGGCGGAGGGTTACTCTATTCTACCGGTGTAGAGATAGTCTCTTCAACATTCTAGTCTCTCTTCCTAATCCATTGTTTTGAAAAATCTTGCTTTACCTCATCTACCTTTTCTTTGCCTTTCAAACTGGATCCTTTATTATTTGCTGGTGAAGTCTTGCTTCTACAGAATTTTGCAATATGTCCAATCTTGTTACAAGCATAACAAGTTACATTATTCTTCTGAATAACCTTTCCATATCCTATGCCGGTTTGTGTTATGCATTGGTTAGATAAGTGCCCAAATCTTCCACAAACATAGCATCTCACATTCATTCTATAGTTTTCTGAATTATAACCATCTTTGTTGCATTTGAAACATTGACCGGTCACTAGTATATTTAGGCCTAATTTCTGACAGACAATTGTCGGTAGTCCAACGACACCATGTCAAACTTTCAACCAATTTAACCATCGAAAACTCCTCGTCGATCTTCCCGACGATGCCATTTGTGTCAGAATTACGACAACGTTATGAACTCTTACGACGGCGGCTATATTTGCTCTCTCGACCAAACATTTTGACGAATTACGATCAAAATTTTGACGGATGCTATGTTTCCTTCTCCACGATTGTCTGACAAGGAAGTGACGTCGGATATACAACATCCTTGTCGGATGTTTCTTTAGTTGTCATCGAAATTCCAACAGTATCAGATGTTGTGGGTTAGACGGATTTGCCGTCGGTGCATGAAAGCATTGACTGAGTTCTACTTTTAAAAATTGCATAAATTTTTATTTATTTATTTGATTCAGTGTTATTTGCAAAAAAAGGTTATCAGTGATGTTTCCTTTCTCCAAGAATTGTCTAGGATCTTTCCTTCAGATAATATGTAACATCCAATGACTAAATATTTTCTTTACAAATGCTTATTTTATTTAATTATCATCTAAGCGTGAATTATAATTTATACCTGTGCGGAAGAAGAAGATACAAGCTGAAGACTCGTGTGCAAGTAAATTTTGTAAAAGAAAGCAAGCAAACATTATCTTGAATGACATGGAAACAAGCTCATCGACTGCCTAAAAGAGAGCAATTGGAGAAAAGAAGAGGAAAGTGTTAAAGGGTGATAAATAAATAGAGAGTATGAAATACAAAAAAACAATGTCTGGAGTGTGTGATGTGACGTCTCTAATTTATGTCCGAAGGGACTAACTAGTTTTGGAGTTCTTGGGAAACCTATTGCGCCAGGCTTGGAGGAAATAAATGTGTTCATGCAAGGACCACCTTTTTTCTATCATGAGAATGATTCTTTTGCATCGAAGGATATTTGGAAGGAAATATCAAAAAAATTCTATAGTGTGGAACCAAAGTTGGTGGACTTGAATTACTTTTCAGCTTCCAGAAGACCAAGAGGTTATGTACACAATCTCCCAATAGAAGGGCAATTTCAAGCATTACCTCTCCCCTCCATGACTATTCAGGAAGCACTTCCTCAAACAAATGACTATTGGCCTCCATGGGATCAAAGAAAAAAATTGAAGCAAGACTCTAGATGATGTGGTGGTGTCCTTCGTGAAGAACTCTGCACTATAATTGAAAATTTATGAGGGAAACTACAAGATAGTGAGCATAAATACATTCTTGAAAAGTGGGAAGAATGGATCTTGGTTTGGGTGGGGCCAAGTCAGGTGGCTCCTCTAGAGGTTGACGAGATAGAAATAATATTAAGATTTGAAAAATATCACACTTGTGGAGCTTCATCTGCAACTGATCGATTACATTGTTTGGGTAATATTGCATTCCAAATAGATACAATTGCATACCATTTATCTATCTTGATTAAAGCCTTTTATCCTGATGGCATTAAATTAAAATTCTTTCTCTATTTTCTAGTGATCTCTGGAGCAGAGGTTTCTTTGCATCAACCTGGGATACATTTAACTTGTGTTGTATTTGGGGAAATATGTATCCTAGGTTGATGCAATGCAACCTCTACTCCACCAATACCAGATAGAAGAGAAAGTACTTTAATTTAATGCCATTGGGATAAAATGCTTTCAAGACATATAAATGGTATACAACTGTATCTATTTGGAATGCAATATTACCCAAACAACGCAATCGATCAGTCACACACAAAGTTCCACGAGTGTGATCTTTTTCAAATCCTAATATTATTTCTATCTCGTCAACCTCTAGAGGAGCCACCTGACCTAGCCCCACCCAAACCAAGTTCCATTCTTCCCACTTTTTAAGAATGTATTTTTGTTCACTATCTTGCAGTTTCCCTTGTGAATTTTCAATTATAGTGCAGAGTTCTTCACGAAGGACACCACCACATCATCTAGAGTCTATGCTTCAATTTTTTTCTTTGATCCCATGGAGGCCAATAGTCATTTGTCTAAGGAAGTGCTTTCTGAATAGTCATGGGGGGGAGAGGTAATGCTTGAAATCGCCCTTCTATTGGGAGATTGTGTACATAACCTCTTGGTCTTCTGGAAGCTGAAAAGTACTTCGAATCCACCAACTTTGGTTCCACACTATAGAATTTTTTTGATATTTCCTTCCAAATATCCTTCGATGCAAAAGCATCATTCTCATAATAGAAAAAAGGTGGTCCTTGCATGAACACATTGATTTCCTCTAAGCCTGGCCCAATAGGTTTCCCAAGAACTCCAAAACTAGTTAGTCCCTTCGGACATAAATTAGAGACGTCACATCACACACTCCAGACATTGTTTGTTTATATTGCATACTCTCTATGTATTTATCACTCTTTAACACTTTCCTCTTCTTTTCTCCAATTTCTCTCTTCTAGGCAGTTGATGAGCTTATTTCCATGTCACCCAAAATAATGCCTTCTTGCTTTCTTTTATGAAAGTTACTTGCACATGAGTCTTGAGCTTGTATCTTCTGCTTCCGCACATATATAAATTTTAATTCACTCTTAGATGATAATTAAATAAAATAAGCATTTGTAAAGAAAATATTTAGTCATTGGATGTTACATATTATCTAACAGAAAGATCCTAGATCCAATTCTTGGAGAAATGAAACATCATTGATAAACTTTTTTTCAAATAACACTAAATCAAATAAATTAAAAATGTTTCATGTAATTTTTAAAAGTAGAACTCATGCAATGCTTTCATGCACTGATGGCAAAGCCATCTGACCCACATCATTATCCATAATAGAACAAATCACAATAATAGGCTAATATAAAGAATCTATACAAAAATATGAAAGAACATTAAATTACTATTACAAACCCCTAAATCATTAAATAGTGAAAATATATATAAATTTCTAAATGTCTCCATACAAACACCACAACCATAACCAAAACAAAAAAAATTCTTACCTGCAAAAACTAAGTAGTTGGTGAGTTGCAAGTGTACAACATCTCTCAAATGATTGAACCATTTCTTAATTTTTTTCTTCTGATTAGTCAATGGATTTAGTTGCATGTACACGTTCTCTATTTGAAGCCTTCTATTTCCTTCTGCATCATTCTTCATGTATATAGTATTGGATAGTTGTACAATTTATGATGCTATAATATCTATGTGACCCTTAATATCCTTAGTTTATTTAGGCCATTGCCTTTAAAACATTTTATGCCACCACTACATCCTTTACACTTTAAAAAAAAAAAATTATGCTTTCTTGTAGTTAGATATATGTTGTTGCACATCTAATCACCAAAACTTCTAGTCTTTTCTCTTCCACCTTCTTCTCTACATCCTTCAAAACTTTGGCTTCCAATTTGAAAGCATGTTCCTTTAATCCATTAAGCATCAATTGTATTTTCTTTGCACTTGACAAAGACTCTTCCAAAAATACTTCTAGAAGTCCTTCATGAAGGACTTTCACTGCATCATTAATAAGTTATGATCCCTATATTTGAGACTTAATAAAAGTCTTGTGAGTAGAATGGTGAAGTTTATCACCCAAACAAATCATATGCAAGGGAGACAATCACTTAAGGTCCATCTGATCTTGAGACATTGATGCCCACTTTAACATGTCACATCCTAAATTGACAAGACTAGGATGCCTTAGGTGCCCTGGTACTCATGATTGGAACCCAAAATATGACCCCTCATTTCTTGCCTCATGTGTGAGAAAAAATTCAAACACTTTATGTATGACTAGGTATAAAAGGAATCCTCCCCTCTCATTTGAAGGGGTCTACCTACAATTCAAGTGATCTCTTAATTATAAAATCAATTCAATTCCAAGTGAACAAGCAATCAAGCATTCATCAAGCATTGAAGGAGAATTCAAGTTAAAACACAACATTCATGATCAACAGTCTGCATGACATCCTAAAACCTTGTGTGAAGATTCAATAAAGATTCATCAAGGTATCATGTTCAATTTTAAGCATTTTTAGATTAGATATGTCCTTTCCCTCAAAAGGAAAACCTTATACTTCAAGGTTAATTCACGACCCGAGGTTTGACCTAGGAAAGCCCCCATCAACAAACCTATTTTTGTCATTTTGTGTGTAGGAAATTTATTCAGGAGTTACATGTGAAGAATTTGGGAAAGTAAATGATGAAAATCAAACTCAAACTTTGATGGCATGAAAAGAAGAAAAGTAGGCTAGTTCACACCTCCTAGTCCCAAGAATTTTTTACAACCTTTTGATAGTAGATTTTGTGTACCATCCTAATCCAAAAAGCATTCATTTTGTCTACATCTAATAGGTGGAGGATCTGGTCGATCCGCACCTCCTAGTCCCAACAATTCTACTTGAACACTCTTTCATAGGAGAAGAGATGTGACTTCTAGGTCTACTAAGGAGATGCTTACTATTAGTCATATGATAAGAGAAAAGAGAAGAAACGTGAATACTACTAGCTAACAAGTTGTGTAATGTTGGGTGATTCATGCTACATCATAGATTTTATTGGCTAGCAAGTTGTGTTATGCTAGGTGATCCATGATAGAGAAGATTAACAAACAAAACCATTTGGATGCAAGGTGATCCAAAGCAGAAGAGTAGGCCAGTTCACACCTCCTAGTCCCAACAATTTTTGACAACCTTTTGATAGTAGATTTTGTGTACCATCCTAATCCAAAAAGAATTCATTTTGTCTACATCCGATAGTCATTGCTAAAATTAGTTTAAAGTGTATTCATTTAGGGACCTTTCATAAAATATTCTCAACTTACACATCATAAAAGGATCTTAAAATATTCATTGTTTATAATGATAAGAATTTGGTTGTTCCATACACCTTCCTTTACTATTTTAAAAACATCATCGACCAAAATATTGTGGAGCAGTAGTATGGAGTGCATTTCATCTATTTTATGCCCAAAGATTTCATCATACCACTTTCTTTTCAAAGACACCCAAAGTTTGATGTGTAGTTACTTCCAAATCTCTTAAATAACCCTACTTCTATATTTTAAATGTCTTTATTAAAATATCCATAACACCCTCAACATTCAGTTGTTGTGCTGGTATATAAGAAATATATGTATATCAAACCTTTTTCCCACAGTCTTTATTTTTTGAAATCATGGAAACATTACATAATTTAAATGAAGGCAACCAAAAGAATGCAGAGAGATAAAAAAAATCTATAGAGCAACTATTTTACATACCTCAAATACAAAATTGTAAAGTGGAACAATAAAAAATTAAAGGTAGTCATTATGATGATTTATTTGAGGTCATTATGATGATTTATTTGAAGGTTCATTTGAAGGTTCATAAGTTAAAGGTAGTCACTAACATATAAAGAGTGAATAAAGGTCATTATGATGATTTATTTGAAGGTCATTATGATTATTTATTTGAAGATTCATAAGTTAAAGGTAGTCACTAACATATAAAGAGTGAATAAATTGAAGAGCCCGATGAATTGCTAGCGTAGCATGAGGATGTATGATGTTAACAATAGCAAAATGATATTATGATGGTGGAGAAACTACAAAAAATTTTGATCATATTTTTATTGAGCATGAAAGCAACCACCTTGAGCTCATGAATGGTAGGCATCGTGTTGTAGAGTATCAACCCTTGTTGAACAAGGGTGTCACATTTTTGAGGCTCGATCAGTGCAAGGAGACATTTTCTGTATATGAAGTGGTTTCAATTAGCCATTTTGTGTATAAGTAGAGAGGAGAGGTTGATGTCTTTGTTTATTTGCCTACAAAACAATGAAAGAGGCCCTAATCAAGGAACACACACGTCCAAGCAAGGAGAGAATTTGGATTGAGGACAATTCTATGCAAGAAAGGATATCAAGTTACAAAAGATAAAAATCAACAAAGGTAAAGTGGATCCTTAAAAAAGAGGAACAATTGACAACTATTATTTTTGCTCCACAATGTAGAGACAATAAGAACTAGGCTATTACGTTGCCTCCCAAGTATGATTGCACATGAAATCGTAGTACCATGAATGACAATGAGCCCCTAATAGGTAATTAAGCTACCGATGTCATATAGCAAGATAAAAACATAATAGGTTATAAATGACATTTAGAATGGATATAATGAGTGTATAACTCATTGTCACCTATTATTTAAATGTTACTAGAACTACAATAAGTTGTTGAATTTTCATCTCCAAATCACAACATTCATCTTCTTCAGAAAAATGTAATGTATATTTCTCATGAACCTCCACACTTCATTGCACACATCCTAAATCATGTCCATTTCATACATGTGTATAATTAAATGTGGTATTTAAATCATGTCTAGAGGAGTGTGTTCATTCATATTTTCAAAGTTTAAAGATCCTCAACCATCATCAAGACATGTGTTGGAAGAAGAGGTTGGAGTAGATTTAGAAGAAGCTTGAATAATTGACACATGCAACTCCCTTGAGACTTCATATTTGGGTAGAGGGACCTTATATCAAATTAAGGAAGGCACAAGAGTGATATATGTATTAGTGTAATTATTATACTTTTTGAATATTTATCCTTAGTATAATATTGGAAATAGTATCTTATACTAATTAGGGAGTCGTAATTAGGATATTATTTTCCCATTTTTAGTTGTTGATCTCATTATTTAAGACACAAATGATTTTCATCATTTATTTTCTTTATGTGGAATATATATCTAATGTAATTATTTATATTTTTAATAAGAAAATAAATTTATTGTAGTAATCATGTGGTTTTTTAATTTTATCTCTTGTCTAAGAGAAAGTATTGAAGATCGTAACTCTAACATGGCTTTATTTTGGATGAGTAATGTTGGTGTTTGCATCGCTAGACTTGGGCATAGCTTAATCATGTTCTTCAGACCTCTTCTTTCATTGTAATTTTGAGATATATGCTTCAGTTAGTGACTGTCTAATGTCTTTAAAAAATCAGTAGCACATCTCTTGGTAGTCAGCCTATGTAAAGATCCTATGATTGCATTGGAATTGGTTTATAATAAGATTTGAATGGGCTTGTAGCTGTAATATGTTTTCAGAGGTTGCATGACATGTTTGACGAAATGTCAATAATCTAGTGAAGTCTGATTTTGATTCATTATTGTGACAGTCCATGTAATTTTATATTAGCTGCTTATAACATGTATTTATGTTTGTCAATGAGGCATTTGTTTGATTTAGATATGAAATAAGAGGAATTTGAGGTTGCATCATCATACATCCATTTTTTGAGGACTCTTGCAGGTTTGACAACGAATATTCCTTGTTTTTTAGTCATCATTGGACAATGGATATTACACAATCATACTAAATAGATTTCAAACCCCATAATTTGTATAGAGAACAACAAATTTGGACTCAAGAGCTTCTAGAGTAATTTTTGAGGTTAAATGAATCTATGAACAGTTGTTTAAACATGAATAGTGTTTATTTACACTATGAATATTATTTGATGTTGTGATTAATGTCTTAGGCATGGACACTGTTTTAGGTGTGATTAATGTTTTCAAGTATGAATAGGTTTTTTTGGTAATGAAGAGATTTTCTAGGGGCTATGAATAATGGTTTAAGCCTTATGTTGTTTTTTCAGGCTTTTTTTGCTTGCCTAAAGGAATAGTTTCATGAAAATAGACATCAGTTGGGAATATGATAGCCAAATTTTAAAAAATAAATAGCCATTGGAATGTTGATTCTATGATATAAAACATCTTTAAAACATGTACCCTGGCAATTGCAGCTATAACATGTAACACAATTCCTCTATTATTTATCCTATGATAGATGTTCATACCTTGTTCAAAAACTTCCAATTTCTGTGAGATAGTCTGTCTAACAGTCGGCATGCCATTTCAAAGCTCCCATTTTCACACAGGTTGGGGGATGTTGATAGAGCTTTACACCTGCGCCCAGGCCAACAGAGAATCAAAAACATCACTATCTGGAGGTGCAAAATAGATGGGCGACCAATACTAATGAATGAATTAAAGAAGGGGAATGAAGCCTATTGGTCTTTAGTCAAACACAATGATCACTGGGATTGCACAAAATAGACCTTTTAAAATGCTTTAGAAACTTCCAATACTATGAAGACATGAACAAGGAATTAAAATTGCTAAAATTCCTCACAAAAATGGCGTCTCATGGAATGCATGAAATGCAAAAAGTAGATTTGTTGAAAATCTTTTTGAAACCTTAAGAAAAATGCACATGGTAGGTGTACAACCAAAATCCACAACCATTGCTAGTACCCTCTTCATACACATCCGAGATTGGAACCTTGGAATAGGGTTTGGGCATCAATCGAAATATTAAGGGAGATTTTCAGATGTTGTAGTTGTGAATGCCCTGGTAGATATGTTTGCAAAATGTGGGATCATAAAACAAAACATATGAACTATTTTTTGAAAAACAAAATCCCCAAAAAGGATGTCGATTCATACGATATATGATTCATACTCTGGAGCATTGCCAATTCCATGAGCCGATCACATTGCTACCATTTTCACACAAGCTATGGATGCTGACAGAGCTTTACACCTGCCATATTCCTGCATGAGCCGACATTGCTCCCTTTTTTGCAAACCCTATTCCATGAGCCGAGAATGCTTGGAGCTGGCATTAATCGATCAAAATGGTTCACGGTTCATGCTTACTTTGGGCAGGAGTATGTTGTTGGGGCGACAACGTGAGAATAGGAAGAGGCCGCAAAAATGATTTGAAATGTCTTGGTCTTTTTTTTTTTTAAGTAATGCCCGCTGTTGTCAGAATTTCGACGAACACGGGAACTTTTTGTAAAAAAGCACAAATGTCATTGCCAATTCCTTCTCTGTCAAAAATATATATTTAATTATCATCAAAATTCTGATGAATGCGGGCAAGTTTTCAAAAAAAAATCAAATTTGTTCACGATATACCTTCTCCGTTAGAAACCTCCGTTGGAATTTTAGGCCAAATGTATTAGTGGGTGGGTGCATTAATGTTCTAATGGTTTCTAGATCTACACTGATTTTCTCTATGACCATACTTGTTACAGTTAAAGCATTTCCCATTAAATTTATTAGCACTAGGTTGTCTTATCAGTTTACTGTGATCATGATTGTTTGTAGTACCGAAAATTTCTCCAACTTCAAATCCAAGTCCATTAGTATCTCCATTAGGTTTCTGATTTTTCAACATTTTATCAAGTTCCTCTGAACTTTTCTTGAATTTCTCTTTGTGTTGATTTGCAGTAGCTAACTCATTTTCTAGAATTCCTTTTTGTCTCATAAGCTTAGTTTTATCACGTTGCATGTGAATTAGATCTGTCTTCAGCATATCATTTTCGTGACTAAGTCTTAGATTTTCATTACCAACATCATTAAGTCTCCTAGTCAAGTCTTCTTCATTCTTCTTCCGGTCTTCAATGTCTTTACAAAACTTCATAGTCATATCTTGCATTTCATTCTTCATGTTACAGTTCTTTAATCTCAACTTGTTCACAAGTTCATTAAGAGTTTCCTTTTCATCATCATCTTTCTGCATCTTCTCATGAAGTTATTTTCTTTTATTTTGAGCTATAGTAAGATTCTCCTGAAGTCCTTGAATGAATTCCTGTGCAGTCCTTAGATCATCTTCAAGTTTGATATTCTTCAATTTCTCTGCATCATAATCTACAAGAGCTCCTTCCAATTGTTTTCTTAAGTTCTCCATCTGTACCAGTGTTAGAATATTCCTCAAGCTGTTAGGCTTTTGAAAATAGAGGACCAGGCTCTGATACCAATTGTTAGGATTAATGACAATCCCAAAGATACTGAGAGGGGGGTGAATCAGTATCTAACCCATTTGCAAAATATTTAAACTTATTAAGAACTTTGCATCCCAAAACAGTATACTAGTAAATAAGAATTAATACAGCAAATAAGAATAACAGAGACAACATAGAGAACACACCATAACACAAGATATTAATGAGGAAACCCAGTGTGGGAAAAACCTCAGTGGGATTTGTGACCCATAATATTCACTCATTGACTAATGAATAAATATTACTTACAATGAGGGGACTGCACATGCATGGAGGCCAACTTCCTAGAGCTCACTACTAAATAAGAGTCGCACTGACTACAAAAGTGGATTATGAAATCCAATACAATGTACTGCTTCAAATCAACATCAACTATGCCAGGTTCAGTATCGGTTTAAGCTCATTCTATAGCCAAAACCTTATATAAAATTTGCCTTATGCATTCACATATAACATCCTCTCATTCTCTCATTATTCTCTCATTATCCTCCTATCACATAATGACTTACAAGATCTCATACATATATGACTCTATTATAATGTACCATGTGGACTTTACAAAAGATAATTACATTAAAATACAATAAACAAAATTTTATTCCCTGTCGGCTGGAGTGTCAGTATGTATTGTTGCCGCTATTGGTGAAGTGTCTGTTGGTGTATGTAGATGTTTATTGCCCGTGCTGGTAACTATCAGTGGCTTATTAGATGAATGCTAGAAGGTTTCCAGATGGTTGCCATCAATGACAACATCAACTATTCTCATAAGAGTGTAGAATGCCAACAGTTATAGGTAGATTTCTGAGGATGAAATTCAAGTCGACACATTTTGGCACCCACCGTGGGGCTCATGGACCTCGCATATACCTTTAAAAATATTGTAAAAGTATAATTAACACATTTGTAATGCAGATTCACGCATGTGTGAATTCTGACAACACTTTTATTCAATAGGTTAGTGCATTTGCATCACAGGTTAGCGCATTTGCATCACAAGTTAACGCATATGTCATGCAGGTTAGAATTTTTTGTTTGAAAATCTACTCATTTGCGTCACAGGTTAGCGCTTTTGTCCTCTAGGTTAGCGCATTTGTTAAAGAAGTCACGATTTTTAGTCCACAGAGTAGCGCTTTTGTAGTGCAGGTTAGCGCTTTTTAACTGAAAGATTAGCACTTTTGAGGTGAAAGATAGCACATTTGTTAGAATAGTGCTTTTGTTTGCAACTGACATAATTTTCTTATAGGTCCGAATGTCCAAGAACTTAAAATTTTCAAGCTAGTGACATCCATGTGCAGGATTGTGTTTAAGGCAAATTTTATGCATTTCCTCACCTAGTTAATTAAAAGCTCTATTTTGGAAAGTAATATATCATGTCTTGCTCATTTAGTTTAACTAAGGGGATAAATTGATAGCATGCAACTTGCATTTTGAGTAACTTCTCTAAAATAGTTACACGTAGATTTTTAAAAAGTCTAAAATAAACACCATGCTTGTTGGAGCAACATCTCCAAATAGAGGATAGATCATATTTCTATGGAAAGTTAAAAAGAACACTTATACCCTGTGTCTCGAAAGTGGTAGGTATATGCTCTCCCCTTAATTGGGTGATCAAAAAGTCAAACCCACTCTTTTATGCTTTCTTTACTTTCAAGCAATTAAATCCTTTAGAGGGTCTACCTTCTCGAGCTGCCTTGAGGGGGCTAGTGAGAGGGGAACGACCTAAAGTGGAAATGGGTTAATACCGAGTCCTTCCAATCCACTCTAAATAAATCGTATTTGTGACGAAAGTCCCAAATAACATGTGCTGTTAAGTTCATACCGACACTATGTCTCCCCATAAACCCTATGGAGCATAACCTCTATAGGATGGGAACCTTCTATATTTATAGAGTTGAAAGTGCCACATGTATGGCCACATGACTGGAAGCCTTTACTAAAAACCACTTGTACTAGTTGCCAAAATCCTTCTAGTTGTTGGCGTAGGAGGTCGGACCTCTGACGTAGCTCACACACATACGGTTTTTAGTAGAGATATAAAGTTTTCCATGGGGATTTTTCATGGAAACTGGTGCTTGGCTGCCCTAGAGAAGTGAGTGCTGAGGGTGGAGCCAGTGGGGTCAAGCATCTAAATATCCACTTTGAATAGTGTAGCCTCGGGGGAAACCCCATGTGAGATTCAATAATTATTGCCTCATCCTGCCAAAATATTTGTACTTGCTTGTGCACTTTTTTAAGTAAACATTGTGTCTTCTATGTCTGTTACATGTTCCAAATGGTAAAAAATTGAAGAAAATCATTATCTACAAGTGAGCAAAAATCCAACCAATTGTCGGAAAAATTGATCAAAAGGGTAATACAAAGGCTTTCCAACATTTGAACACTAGATCAAACTAAAGTGTCAAAACATTAGTATCAAAATACTTCTTGAGTATATTTGTCTTTAAACCATCACATATTTTCAAACTAGCCCAACAACTAGGTCACTAATCCAACAGGCTATTCCCGAAAGGTTTCTATAAGCATAAACATTCAACAAGCTATTGATTCAAACATCTTAAGTGCAAAAGATTAACATCATTGTCAAGTCTCTCATCAGGATAATCAAATTCTCTATCATGAAGCTTGATCAATTTATCCTATGTTCATAATCTTGGATATATCTTTCCTAGTTTGAAATTAGGTTATATCAAAATCAGAATTGTACCAACATTGGAATCAAACAAACTTGTAAACTGTCAGATACTTATATGAATTTTAAGTATCACCTTAAGAAAAGAAAACCTAGTTATAAAGCTACTCAGAAAAGAATAAGATTCTTGTATATCAATCGCAAGATCTTATTAAAACATAGGACATTCCTACATCGTTTTCGTCACTACTTACGTGGCTGCGGTACAAAGTTTGATGAAAATTTTTGCAAGGACATGCTTTTCAACAAAGAGACGCCTTATCACAACGAACAAACAATAGCGATAAAATCAACAAAGCATATCTTCCTAAACCAATAATCACCTATTGACTTTGTGCTTTGGATATTTAAAATTTTTGAAATAATCACATGCCAGTTTGGACTAGAGCTCAATACGAACAACTTAGGAAACAACAAAAGTAAATGGAGGAAGAAGATAATCTTGTATTCCAAACTTTTGGGTATACTGCTATTGACGAAGAAGCAGTCAATAATACCATTAGAGACCTTGAGCAAGATTTCAAATTTGATAGGCTAATGGAAAAATTGTTGGCAAAACAAAAAGATAAATATCTCTTGATGTTGGCAAAATTTGGAGCTATTTTACCACAAGACTTTAACATAGAAAGCTTGAAACAAGATGCGGAGGCAAGTAACACCCAAAACACAAATGATCCAAATAACAAAGATGTGAATAAAAAAAGTCATGAAGAGACAAGAAAAGAAAGGGATGACACAAGAAAAGAGCGTAGTGATAAAAGAACTTAAGAAGAAACAAGGAGAAACTATATGGATAATCTATTGTTAAACCTTACCCAACAAATGCAAACTCTACAACAACAGATGCAAGAAATACAAAATGGAACAAGCTCCAAGAAGAATTTATTAGAAGATATATGCCCATATCCTTTTGATAAAAAATTGAATATGGTACCATTTCCACAACCTTATGAATCCCTAAATATGACAAATACGATGGAAAATCTGATCCTCAGGATCACATTAGGGAGTTTTGTACTATGAGCATGGAATTTTACCATGATGAAACTTACCTTATGCGTCTTTTTCCTAGGAGTTTAAATGGGCAATCAGTGGAGTGTTTTTCAAGATTACCATCCGGAATCAAATCTTTTGAAGTACTTGTGAATAGATTTATTTCACAATACTCCTACAATATAAGGAATGAGATAACAATGTTGGATTTATGCAATGTTAAACAAAAGAATGGTGAATCTTTTATGATCTTATTATAATGATGGAAATGTATATTTAATAGGTATCCAAGAGATGTGCCTGATCAAGAAAAAATGGACATATTCATTGATAATCTTATCAGTGAAATTAGTTATCGACTAAGAATGCAATGTCCTCCCTCCTTTTCCAAGATGATTGGGAATGGTCTAGAAAATAGAGAACGTGATGGTAAAGAAAGGAGAGCTAAAAATTTACAATAATTCCTACAATAGCAACAACAATAACAATGACAAACCCAAGTTCTGGTCAAAGAATAGGAATGTCAGCAATGGAGGAAATGATGATAATAGTGCTACAAAACAACAACAACCAATTTTTAATCTATCAAGTCAAATCCCAATAAATAAAAATCAAGAAAAAAATAAGACCAAGTCCTTCTTCTCCAATCCTTAGAGGAAATTCACAAACATTGGAGAACCATTGGAATTAGCTTTAAAAACTCTGCTTGCTAACAAATTGATTGTTTTACCAGAAGCAAGAAGTTATGAACCACCAGTCAAGCCAAATTGGTGGAATGACATTCATTTTTGCAATTACCATCGGAATAAAGGACACCAAACAAATGATTGTCAAAGATTGAAACACCTTATCCAAGATCTAATAGATAATGTAACTATCACAATGGATAGCCACAAGACAAATGAATCACACCTAGCTTTCAAAACTCTACTTCCGAATTATGACAAAGGTGAACCACCCCAATTAAAAGATGACAAAGGAAAAGCCAAATTGAATTACATTTATACATATGATGATGTGGTAAATATTATCATTGTTAAAGATAATCCATCTTTAGAGCCAATCGATGTTATTACAAGAAGCAAAGCAAAGGTTACCTTTCCAAGTATAACAAAAGACCCAACATCCACTTCACAACTATACAATTTAGTAGAGCAATTACAAAGATTACCCACTCAAATATCAATTTGGAACTTCTTAAAGTTTCACATATGCATAAGGAAATTTTGGAGAAAGCTTTAGTGGAAAAAACAGTTTCAAAAGACTTGGATATAGATTAGTTCCAAAACATGTTAGGACACCTTATAGCTCCTCATTGCTTATCATTTTCTGAAAATGATGATGCATCCTTACAACATCCTCACAATGCTTCCTTACATGTTGAAGTCACCATTAATAAAACTCGTGTCAAACACATACTCATAGATGGTGGAGTTGGCTTAAGTATTTGTGGATTAATTTTGATAAAAGCTTTGGGATATTCAGAAAATGCAGTGGATCCAAAGAAGAAAATAACCATTAAGGCTTATGATGAAGCAAAACGTTCTTCTAAAGGAACTGTTGTGTTACCAATCAAAATAGGACCCGTGGAAAGGAATACATTGTGTCAGGTTTTAGAGTTGAACCTCTCTTACAACATTCTTCTAGGAAGACCATGGATTCACAATATGCAAGCAGTTCCTTCTACATATCATCAATGTGTAAAATTTCCTCATGAAGGACAAGAGATCACTATAATTGCAGATTCTAGTCAATATTGCAATAATTTGAAGCCAACACAAGATACAAGAGTTCCACATAACAGAGAATCAATATATCCTACCAAACAAAATCAAGAAAAGTTATGGGAAACCTTTGAGGAAAAGCTCAAATTAAATGATGAAGGAATGGGAAAATATTCTTTGCATAATTTTCCACTTTCCCCTAAGTCATATGGAAAGCCTATAGATATTAAATCAAAGACATCAGAAAGATCAAAAGATATGTTTAAAGGAACATTTGTTAGAGCTGGAACTCTTGAAGAAGAAAATGAAGACAAGGACATTCTTGGTTGGTTGTACAAGGATGAAGATAAAACTATAGCAATAACAACAAAAGTTAATATTCTCATAGAACAATATGGCAAAGGTTATGAAAACATGCAAAAAATGGGATATGAAGGAAAAGGACCAATTGGTAAATGACATCAAGGCATTTCAGAACCAATTTGTCCCCACTCACAATCTAAAGAAGATAAGACAGGACTAGGATATCTAAAGTCAAATAAAAAACACCCTAATTATCAACAATCAAAGTGGAGAAAGAAATCAGTCTCTAAAGAAGAAAATTGGCAAGAAAAACTACATCAAGTGGCAGAAATAGTATCCAATGAACAAAAGAAACACAAAGAACATGAGAAGCAAGAAGAAGAGATTACCATCAAAGGAAAAGAAGAATATTGTCAACAAGTTCAAGAAATACAAGCAAATGCAGAATCTGAACAAGATATTCCTGAAGCAGTAAAAATAAAGATGACAAAAATCAAGGAACTTTTTGCACCATGTAACTGTTAGAGTATTTGGGTATTTACTTGATTAATTAAACAATATTTGTTTAATTATTTAAGTTCCCTTTATCTCTTTTACACTTAAGCTAACTTTAGGTGCATATAATTAATTATTATGTGCAAACCTAGTTTTTCCCTTTTAGGGTTTCTTGACCTATTAAAGGTTGAGTTCTTTCTTTTCATTGTATGAAGAAGGATTATTATTGTCAATACATTTTAGAGATTATTGAGCTCTCATCTTTTGGAGCATATTTTTCTTGTGTATTCTTTCCTTCTGTGATTTGCTTCATTGCTTCTCCTTGTAACAAATTTTTTAGCTTGCAGAGATTATTTGGGCTCCTGTGGTGTTGTATTTTCTCAACTCCTATATGGTATCAGAGCGGAGCAGGCCTGGGTTGAGCATAGGGGTTGGGAGGTGCAGCAGCGGCAGCTACAGGGAGACCGCCGCAGGCAGCGGTGGCTGGCATGGGCCGCAACAACAGCAAAATCAGGAGGAGCACAGGCGGTCGGGGAGGCAGAGTTGCATGGCTGGCGGGGGCCGAAAGCTGAGGCCGGTGAGGGGCCGGAGGCTGAGGTTGGTAAGGGGCGGGAAGCCGAGGCTAGCAGGGGGCCGGACTGACAGGTTCAGTCACCGTATGGTGGCCGGACTATTAGCCCGGTACCTTGCACAATGCAAACTTCCAAAAAAAAAAATTTTTTTTTTTTTTTTTTAAAACAACTATCGCTTTTGATATTTTTTTTTGGGCTCCTCCACCGAAACAAGCCACTAGACCTCTTTTTTGGCCTTTTTAAGGGGGGTTTGGTTTTTTCGCCCTATCTTGGGCATACAGAGTTGTTTTTTTGAAAATGAATAGGCGTCGGAAAGATGGTTCCGAGGCCAACCTCATGGTGTTGGTAGTTTTTTCCAATTTTGCTATTTGACTATGTTTTTTTCCAGTCAAAGTGAGGTCTAGTTTTTGCACTCCGGGAGGCATAGAATGAGCATCCAACCTCCATTTTTTGAAAAATTTATATTTTCGAAAAGCGTGTGCTGTGTACTTTCCATCCATCTAAGTTTTATTTCTAGATTCTGCTTCGTGCATATTTTATTTAGTTTTTTTTTTTCAGCACTCTGGTGGATATCGTGGTTGTTTCAGGCCCTGGGATCTCTTCTCTGAGTAGGATGTCTCTATTTTGGTTCACGTTTCTATTTTCAGTCTTCTTATCATTGTAGCTTGTATTTATGCAAACGCACTGAGATAAAGCGCCATCATGCATTGTTTACTTGGAATCTTGCATATCTTGTGTCTTGTTGTACATGCACTATTGATCAAGTGCCATGAGGGGGTTGATGTTTGCCTGTTGTTTGCCATCTTTCTTTGTCCAGTGATTGTTTCTTCCATGACATTCGCATCTCAACACCTTTGATGTTCTTGGTTCTTCGTCATGTAGTTATTTTTGGCTGTCCTTTTCAGTGTTCCTGTCCCTCTCCCACTTTCGCATTATGGGGAGGTTTATCCTGTTGGTTCTACTACTTCCGTGGTTTGATTGATTAGCTCTTCAGGCGTTGGTTTCTCATGCCATCTATATCTTTGATTTTAGTTGTTTTTGCCTTGTTTGCCTCTTGATTCGAGTAGTGTCATTTGAGGGCACTCATGCAGATTACAGTCTTCTCTACCTGGTCATGTTCTATTTTAGTGGAGGTTCTTCAGATCAGCAGTTATTCTTCGACAGAGTTTGCAGGTTCTTCATGCTTCAGTGATATTCTTTTTCATCTCTTTTTGGAGCAGAGTTTTGTTCCCACGTGGTTTTCTCTATTTCTCCAGTTCATAGAGATTTCATTGTATTTGGGTACCTGATCAGGCCTTGTTGCCGGAACCCATCTTTATTGCTTTCAGTAGCTGTTCTAGGTTTTAGCTTCTCCCTAAGTCTAGCTTAAGGGAGGGTGTTAGAGTATTCGGGTATTTACTTAATTAATTAAACAATACTTGTTTAATTATTTAAGTTCCCTTTATCTCTTTTACACTTAAGCTAACTTTAGGTGCATATAATTAATTACTTTAATTAATTATTATGTGGAAACCTAGGTTTTCCCTTTTAGGGTTTCTTGGCCTATTAAAGGTTGTGTTCTTTCTTTTCATTGTATGAAGAAGGATTATTATTATCAATACATTTTGGAGATTATTGAGCTCTCATCTTTTGGAGCATATTTTTCCTGTGTATTCTTTCCTTCTATGATTTGCTTCATTGCTTCTCCTTGTAACAGGTTTTTCATCTTGCAAAGATTATTTGGGCTCCTGTGGTGTTGTATTTTCTCAACTCCTATAGTAACATCCCTGTATGGTATAGTGGGGTAGTTCTAGACCACGGTTCAAAGACATATTCAAATGAGTATGAATGGGGTCCAGATGTCTTATCTAGTACATCAAGTAAAGAAAATAATGAAGAACAAATAGCTATTATAGAGGAAGACTTATTTAACACAAAACAAAAGATGGAGTTACAAAGAAGATGCGAAGAACTCAGAATTTAGATAAAATAGGCATATACAAAACAACAAAGGAAAGGGAATGACAAAGAAAAAGTAGTACCACAAGAAGTACAAACAAGGATAGATCAAGCATCTGGAAATATAATATTTTCATCAAATGAGGAACAAGATGTATCTTTTTGTGGAAGAACCATAGAAGAATTAAGAAATAGTCAAGTAGGATTGACTATTAGTCTAGAAGAAGTTGAGTTGGAAAGGAGACAAAATATAGCAAAAGAATCCTCTTTATCATGTACACAAGTATGTCAACTCCAAAATGCAAATGAAGTCTTTGAAAATAATCAAGAAGGAATTTGTAGTATTAAACATGTGTGTGTTGATATAATCCATTCATTTAAGTGACAAATGTCAGTTGAAGAACCATTTGAATGTGAACCACAAAATACTAATATTGATTTTGTTAGAAATAATTGGGAGACGCTTGGGAGAGACAATTCTCAAAATCATTTAATCTATGACATTACCTACTCTATGCCAAATTATGATCATTATGTCATAAACTTTGAAGCACCTAATGATGAAAGTAATTGTGACTTACCCCTTCTTCATCCTGAACTAATTGATTGGGATAATTTAGAAAACCCTAAATTGGATGTCTTTTCCAATGATCATGACTTAGTCATGTATCTTAATGTTATCAAACCCATAACACCTAAGATATATTCCATTACAGAATCAAGTAACATTTCTCGTAGTCAAGAGAATGCCAAACTTTTCAGTCGCAAAATTGAAATAAAACAAGGAAAGAGACCTATTGTTGAAAACCATTTCATGGTAACACTAGATCAATCAAAAGGGAAAATAAAGGACGTATCTGATGGTGAAAACCTCTTTGAGGCACCAGAAGATGGAAAGTTTGACATTCTTCCTACATATTTTCAGAACAGATCTGCTATCCTGACAGAACCAACAGAAACAATAAACATTGGTACATCAAAGGACCCTAAAATACTTCATTATGCTGCCTCATTATCAGATGAAGAGAGGAAAGAATACATGGAATTATTTAAGCAAAGACAAATATATTTTTCTTGGTCCTATGTAGACATGTCAGGACTTAATTCATATCTTATCATGCATCATCTTAATGTGGATTTAAAAGAAAAACCAGTTAAGAAAAAGCTAAGAAAGATGCATCCACACATTGCTCTTCTTGTGAAAACCGAGCTAAAGAAACTATTAGATGTGGGTTTTATACGACCCGTTTCTTATCCAGAATGGGTTTCAAGTATTGTACCAGTGCCAAAGCCAGATAAAAGCATAAGAGTCTGTACAAATTTCCAAGATCTAAATGAAGCATGTCCAAAAGATGATTTCCCATTACCGAACATTGATATAATTCTAGACTTATCAACAGGACATGAGATGTTTTCATTAATGTATGGCTTTTTGGGATATAATCAAATAAGAATTGCACCTAAAGATCAAGAAAAGATAACTTTCACTTGTGCATGGGGAACATATTGCTGGAATGTTATGCCATTTGGGCTTAAGAATGCAGGAGAGACTTATCAAAGGGCTATGACGACAATTTTCCATGACATGATGCATACATTTATGAAAGATTATGTAGATGATATACTTGCAAAATCTCATACAAGACAAGAACATTTAAATATGTTAAGCAAGATTTTTGAAAGGCTGGAAAGATATCAGTTGAGATTAAATCCAAAGAAATGTGCATTTAGACTAACCTCTGGAAAACTTCTTGGGTACATTATATCAGCTCGTGGAATTGAAGCAGATCCTGAAAATGTCAAAGTCATCATGGAGATGGAGTCACCTAGGAACGTAAGTCAATTGCAATCTTTACAAGGAAGATTGCAATCAATTAGGAGATTTGTCTCTCAGTTAGTAGATATATGTCGTCCATTCACCCACCTTCTACATAAGAATATTCCATTCAAATGGGATCAAATATGTGAAGAAGATTTTATGCAAATCAAAGAATATCTCATGAATCCTCCAGTACAGGTATCACCAACCAAAGGGATTTTGTTAAACCATGGCGAGAGGTCCTCTTTGTTTTAATGTGCTACATTACATTGGATAGTAGATTTACTAAAGTATACAACTGCCATTTTGTATTGCTGAATCATTTTAGGCATGATGAGAAGGTTAAATTTTCTTATTTTCTGTTATGCTCGATGAATGCCACCATTAAGGCCTACAAAAAGAACCCTGTGGGGGACACTGCCATGCATCAAGGCTTAATGGTCCTTATTTATGACCATCTCAAGGCCAATCAAATTGCCCGCCCACAACCCTTTATTGAGTCTGAGGAGGATGGGTTTGACTCTATCTTTTCAGTGGATGAGGGTTCCGACAGTGACCCTACGAGTGATTATGAGGATAGCTTGGATGTTTCAGATTTTGAAATTGGTAAGAAGAGAAAACAGATGAAAACAAGACCTTCTACTTCAAAGTGTAAAAAACCTAAAGGCAGAATCCTCCAGATTAGCTCTTCCTTGGAGGAGGAGGTCTCTGAAGACTTAGAGAAGGAGAAACCCTAGGGTTCTCTGAAAAAGAAAACTAAAGTCCACACACAAACCAGAAATAAGAATAAGAGGAAGAAGGAGAATGTGAAGGAGTCAGAGGCTCATAAGCAAGAAAGGACTTCGGAAGCTGAACAAAACCTGGAGCAAGTTACCATCGGTGAGGCTTTTAGGGTTGATGACACAACTACAGTTTGCAACACCCCTAAAAAGGAACAGGACATCTCCGGTAAGCTTGATCTTCCCCCTAACCCTCCTCCAGAGGGTATGCAAGGTTTTTTGGACACTATGGAGTGGCTTATAACTGGTTACAAGAAAGTTGTGGATGACAACAAAAAGCTCAGCCACATAATTTAGGTCCTAGAAACTATCAACACTAGGGAAGGGAAGAATATGGTTGATTACATTGAGGACCTAAAAAATACCATTGCCAAAGTTGAAAATATAAGAGATTCCTTCAACCCTAGATTTGAGAAAATAGAGAAAGACCTGAAGGAAAGGAAAACTCTTGCTGACGATTTGGATCAAACTATTTCGGGCACTGCCAGTAAAGTCAACAAAATTGAGGATTGCCTCAAGAGTATTGCAGAATAGAGTTTAAGTATCCTGAATATTTCTGCTAGCAACACTAATACTCTCATCAACAAACTGGACGAGGAGAAGGAGACCCTGGATATTGACCTTGACACAGAAGGCACAGGAGATGCTCAAGGACCCAGGACTAGAACCAGAGGCAAAAAGAAAGAAAAGAAACCTAACAAGGACCTGGATGATCTCAAAAGTTGTTGGGGACACCTATGACCAATTGGTGAAAAAGGCGGAAGACCTTCTAAAGATTATAGTTGTGTAGTGCTTTCCTAGTTTCTTTGTTGTTTCTTTCTTTTGCTGTCTTTTTGGTTTGCTGGCTTTCCTGCTAGTCATTTTGTAAGCAGGCTTTATGCTCTAGACTCTTATATGTCTTATCTTAATCTCCTGTGTTAAAGGTTTCGGGTCTTGAAAACCTATTTTTCTTAATTAATCAGAACCAAAGGGAAACCATTGTTGCTCTATATCTTAGTGACAAATGTATCATTCGGAGCTCTCCTAGCTCAACATGATGAAGAAGGAAAAGAAAGAGCAATGTATTATATCAATAGAATGCTTGTTGGCTATGAATCAAATTATTCCTCAATAGAGAAGACATGTCTAGTAGTTGTATTTGCAACTCATAAGTTGTGACATTATATGTTGATTCATTCTGTGAAACTAATAGCAAAGATAGATCCACTAAAGTATTTGTTGAGCAAGTCAACATTGACAGGAAGACTAGCCAAATGGGTTATGATACTAAGTGAATTTGATATAGAGTATGTTGACTGAAAAGATATCAAGGGATAGGCCATTGCTAATCATTGGTTGAAGCTCCTGTATAAAATGACATACCATTGCACATTGAATTTCCTGATGCAAATATTCTAACAGTAAGTACAAAATTTTGGGAATTGTACTTTGATGGTTCTTATACACAATATGGATCAGGTGCATGAATTATTTTCATCACACCTCAGGGACACACAATTCCGAAATCATATAGACTACGGTTTCCATGCACAAACAATACTGCAGAATATGAAGCTTTGCCTATTGGGCTCAAAATGGCCATTGAATGGAATGTCAAACAATTACATGTCTATGGTGATTCATAGCTTATCATCAACCAAATAAATGATGATTATCAAACTAAGGATGATAAACTCATGCCATACAAACAACTAGTAGAGGAGTTTAAAGAACACTTTAAAGAAATATCATTCACCCAGATTCTAAGAAATGAGAATAAAGTAGTAGATGCAATGGCTACAATAGCATCTCTCTTTCAAAATAAGGAGAATCAACATTGTTACGAATTTCTCATGGAAGATATCTTAACCCCTACAATTCAATCCCATCATATCTACCAAATTTCCCATATATTAGGAACCAGTCAATCCTTATAAGGTCAAACTTATCAGTACTTAAAAGAGAATATCCTTCCTCTTGAACTATCTCACAATCAGAAAAGGAATTTTATCTATCAGTCCTCTCGCTATACTATTATTGTAGATATCCTATATAGGCATGGTCTAGATGGTACTTTGTTGAGATGTCTTGAACAAGAAGAATCTGAGAAATTTCTTAACGAAATTCATGTAGGTATTTGTGGCACACACTCAAGTGGCTTAACACTGGCTAAGAAACTTCTTCGTATGGGTTACTATTGGCCTAATATGGAGAGAGATTCAGTCACATATGCTAGGAAATGCAAACAATGTCAGATCCATGGGAATCTCATTCATGCACCAGCACAAGAATTATATCCTATGACAGGACCATGGCCATTTTCTCAATTGGGCCTTGATTTGGTAGGAAAGATAAATCCCTCATCTTCCAATGGACATAAGTTTATTCTGATTGCTACTGAATATTTCACTAAATGGATTGAAGCAGTTCCTCTAACAACAGTGACATGAAAACAAATATCATCATTCATTTTGAATTATATAATCTGTCACTATGGAGTTCCTATGATCATTATCACTGATAATGGAAGACCATTCAAAAATCAAGATGTGAAGGAGGTATGTGAACAATTCCATATCCAACATAGGTTTTCTACTCCATATTATCCATAGGGAAATGGTCAAGCCGAGGCATCAAACAAAACTATCTTGAAAATTTTAAAGAAAACAGTCAATGAAGCTAGAAAAGATTGGCACATTCAGCTAAATCCTGCTCTATGGGCATATCGAACCAGCATCCGCACTCCAACATGGGCAACTCCATATTGTTTGGTCTATGGATCAAAAGCCATATTACCTATAGAAGTAGAGATACCTTCTCTACAAGTATCCTTGAAAGGTCTTATACCAAAAGAAGAAGAACGAGTCTCTCGACTCCAGGAACTTGAATTGATTTAGGAATGTCGCCAAAATGCAACAGATCATTTGAAAGTATATCAACAATGAATGGAAAGAAGTTATAACCACAGAGTCAAGCCATGCATTTTTCAGATTGGAGAGATATAGTTCTAAGGGAGAATCCAAGAAATCAGCGAGACCGAGAACAGAAGGGAAAATTTGAACCAAATTGACTAGGACCTTTTGTCATAGTAGGAACATATGGATTGGGAGCATACAAGTTATCTACCCTTGAAGGTGATTGGTTTGATGAACCTATCAATTCTATTCATCTCAAGAAATTTTATGCTTGAGATATAAAGTCCTGAAAAAATCAATAAAAAGCATATAAAGTCCAGAAGAAATCAGTAAAAATCAGAAAAGTAGAAAATCCCTAAAAAGCATAAAACAAAAAAAATGAAAAAAAAAGAGAAAAGAGAGAAAAATGCAATAAATTTAGATGGTGAAAACCTGGTAAATAGGTGCTATCTAAAAAGTGAGTTCCTCCATCTATGAGATCACTTTGCGCACCTATCCACTCTATCATATCGCATATATCGCTTCCATCTATCTTAGCTTATCCATTTCATCTTTCACATCTATTGCTTTGAACCATTTCATAGGAAATATGCAGCTTACCAACAATTATCAATCTTTGACACTCTTGTCATAGTCACTATCTTAGATCTTATCATAATCAATCAATCTGCATTTGTATCCCGCCATGGTTTGGATCTTGATCAATTCATATATCCATAATAAAGTTTTGTTTCCATTGTGGGTACAATCTTAATTCCTTTTGCTAAGGTTATCTTTTAAATCTTTGAAAATCTAAAACATTCAAAAAATTTAGAAAAACCAAAAACACCTAGGGTTTTGAAATAGATAATGAGCAACAAAGCAATGAAGATCAAGGCATTTCATCAACAACTGAATCATGAAACTCAGAAACCAAAGAATCAACCAACAAGTAATAGAGGATTATCAAAGATCATTCATCAAGATGATTATATCAGTTGATGACCATAAGAACATGTGAATGAAATACAAGATTCGGTGTTTATATCTTGATTTGATTGCTAATCATGTACTCTATGCGACTCAAGGATGTCCATGACTAGAGAAGCTATGATGAGGCATGATTATTTTCTTTGATTACTGTCTATGGTTTATCTCTTATTAAGGTATGTACTTGTCTCAAGATATGATCGGAAAAAGATCAAGGAGGACATTCCAAGTCATGCATGACTTGATTCATTTTATCAAGTTGCTTGTATTAACTTTCTATATCAAAATCCGTGTAAGAAATACTCAGGTCATCTTGAATCTTTATGTCAAGTTGTTTGTATTTTCTTACAACATTTTAAAGCTCAATGATGAAATAAAGCACTGTTACAAGACAAGCATACGAAGAATGGCTGTATAATTTTTAGTTAGATAATTTTAGATTAGTTCATTATTCATCTGCATTATAAGCATTCATTGTCAATTGCATTATAAGCATATCATTTCATTAAGAGATCAAAGGTCATAAATAAAGATTGAGTATGCTTGGACAAACAAAAACAATTTGCATTTGATCATCGTAGGTGCATTCATCTTTAGAATCATTTCAAATCATTTAGTTGCATTTCAAAAATTGCATTAGTTTGCATTCAATTAAGTGCATTACATTAACCATGTAGTGTATCATCATTATTATTTGCATTATCATTAAAAGTTCATTAAAGATCATTTAGTTGCATCTTTGCACTTAGATTAATTCATCATTATAATAATTTATCATTATAAGTTTGATTAATCATAGCATTCATAATCATCATCACTATAAAACATTTGCATTTTCATATCATTTTCATTTGCATCATTTCATTCATATCATTTAAGTTAGTAATCATTTTCATTTACATCATTTCATTCATATCATTTAAGTTAGTAATCATTTTCATTTGCATCCATGGTCATCAAAAACAAAAATAAAAAACATTTATCATTGCATCATATAAAGCATCATCATAATGAAGAGAAAAGATCATAACATTATCCATATAATCAATGCATATAGATCATCATCATAAAATCGAGTAACATGAATAATAAAAGATCATCATATAGAGTCCATGTTTACATATAGATCATCATAAAAAAATAAAATTCCAAGTATACAATGATATGAGATAAAAAGTACAAAGTCGCATCAATACAAATCAAGTCAAGAATCATGACTGCCTCTCGAGCCTTTGGGTCTAACACTTGGATCACCCACAGTACCTGCACCAACATCATCATCCAATGGAGTCATTCTTCAATTTAATATCTTCATCATTCATTCAACTATCATCTATCATGTCTTATACATGATGTATCTTTCCTGAAACTAGATGTTTTGATCATGTATCATGTCTTTTACAGGATTTATCTTTCTTGAAACTAGACATTTTGATCATCTTTTGTCTTATCCAGGATGTGTCCTTCTTGAAACCAGACTTGATCTCAATCCAATCAATCTTGTCAATCTAATTCATCTGATCAATCTGTCATCTATTCACTCATCTATCTTTCATATAACATTCTTCTTCTATCAAGAGATCATCCATTCCTTTAATGCACAAACGATCTCTCGAGGGGGCATCATCATCAAATCAATATCCAAAAATCAGTATTTGGGGCACACAATCAGGATTTTTATCTCCATTAGGCGCACTATCGAGACTTGATTTAATCTTTGAAACAATGTTGTCTTGACATCATTTCAAAGAGGGGCAAAATGTATACACATAAAAATGGCTATGAGCAATTAAATAAATATTTTATATTTATTTAATGTTTATTCTTTTAATTAAATAGTTAATTTGAAAAGATTAATTAATTTAATTCATTTTGTGTCTTTCTATTAATTAATTTAATTAAAATATTTTATTAATTAATTCATCTATCTTATTCCTGTAATTAATTAAATATCTAATATTTAGTTATCCCCTTCAATCAATTAAATATCTAATATTTAACGGTTATTCTCCTATCCTATAGTCTCAAATATTAAATAATTTCTTAAATTATTTAATCCCCCTTTTCCAACTCACCTTCCATCTCCACTTCATCTTCCCTTTGCCAACTCATCAAACATGTGGCTAAGGAAATTAATATTTCTTAAATATTAATTCATCATTTATCTTCAACCTCCAAATTTAATGATATAATTGTGTACGTACACATATTTCATAACCTCCTTCTATATTCTGTCCAACATCCCTACATCTTAGGAAGGACTTGAGTCCACTTGTCCTCTCATGCCGAAATTTTCTTCAACCATCCCTAGATTCCCTCAGTTAGCAACCCAGTGAAGGTGAGATGAGTGACACTTGTCTTCTCCTTCCCCCTTTCTCTCAACCTTCACCTTTTCTCACAGCCATCCAAATATTTAGATCTGATCATGACCATTGATTTGGGCCACATCATCTTGTCCTCTCAAGGTCTATAAAATCAAGAGCTTTAGTTGAGAGAGAGTTAGACTTCAAGAGAATTTGCAAGCCAAACATTTGTAAAACTTATGCATCTGTGAGTTTTAATCTTGAAGCAAATAGCAATTAGCATTTTAGCTTAATCATGTAGTATTGCATATTATAGCATTTATGAACTATCAGTTATCAGTCCATTCTTCATATGCCATCTTGGAAGCTATCAGTGCTTTGTGAGAGCACACCATCTACAACCAGGAACAGTGGAGTTAGGATACAATGAGACATAAACCATGAAGGTAATATTAGTATTTTTATTTCATATGTATTTCATGTAGTTTTATTGGTTGAGTTTGGATTTCCTGTAGCATTTCCATTGGTATTTTGTAGTACCCCTACTCGTTTGAACTCATTAGACTCATATTTTATTATTGTTTACTTTCAGTGGATACATTACCATGATGTGTTATTCATACTCATATGACATTATTTCATGCTTTATCTAGATATGAGATGCATAATTTATTTGCAGCATTTCAGTACTTGTGATTTATGGCATTTTATGGATTATTGCTATGTACTGACACTTTACTTTATCTATGCAATGTGTAATTATATGTTGTGTGTCTACGAGTGTATTGGATGCAAGGGGACGATTTTCCTTCACTCATTTCGGTGAGACAAGGAACGTCGCGATTCTCCTTCATCTGTGTGTATGCCGTGTTTTCTATATTGTATATATGCATGTGTGGTTCAGTGATGTAGGATTTTGCAGGTACAAGTACTGGGTAGGTACAGGGTATCGTCTCCACCTAGCTTCATAGGTCTGAGCATGCCTTATATTTTCCGATGGAAGTGGAGGAGATAGTAGTTGACCCTATTTTACTCAGTTACACTCGTGTGAGTGTCGTCAGTTGGTCGTCCTGTCAGTTTGTTCAGCTTTCGTATTTTGTCGTTTGATCTTTTTATGAGTATTTGCTTGAGGTTTGTTCAGTTTGTGTGTTTTAGTGTAATTAATTAATTAATTAAATTTATGGAGTTATCTCATAGTTGGTATTTTTGAATTATACATTTTCTGCATTGAGATTATAAATTTAGTTAATTAAAAAGAAGTTATTAAATTAAGTTGCAAGCTGCATGATATTAGAAATATATTTTATTTAAATTTTAGTGAAAAATAAATTAGATTAATTTCAATTATTGTTTCCTAGAATTTTAAATAAATAAAAGAATAAAATAATAAATAAATAAATGAATAAAAGAATTAATTAGAATTAAAGTATTGCTTTAATTTTTTTATTTAGAAAATTAATTAATTTGCATGAGAAAAGAAAAGAATGAAAAATGATTTTTAATTATTGCATGTTAACTTATCCCTTTGTTAGAAAATTGGAAAAGAAAAGAAAATTGCTTTTATTACTAAATTTAGGTTTTTTGGGAAAAAAATATTCAACCTAGAATTTTAGTTTAAAAAGAGGAATAGGTCATTATTTTAGGATACACAGGAAATGGGTTAGGAATTTTAGGTGAACAAATTTATTGGAAGCTTGTTGAAAAGATTAGGGCTCTTCTACAAATTTCTTCCAGGAAAGCTATACCAGGTTGGGTGGCTTCTTTTGATTGTTGTTTTAAGAAAATAATTGTATTTCTTCTATCTTCTGAATGATTTGTGTGTTAAGATGATTGTCATATCTTGTCTGATTAATTTTGTTCTTAGCTAAAGTCCATACCTGAAGTTAATTTCTAGTTAATGAAAAGAAATTATTTCTTGAGTGTTGTGGATTAAAATTTGAGAAAATTGGGAAAATTATTATGGCAAATTTTGCCAAGATTTTATTATGCATAGAAGTTGCAAGGTTTGCGCAGAATGGGATTTACCAGAGAAATCATTCCCTCTCATTTGTTTTGTTCCGATATTGGCTATGACAGTCTTTTAATTATAACTCAGTGAAATTGTTATTTACTTTAGAAATAAACTAAATTATTAATTTAATTTAATGGATTATGGAAGTTTCGGGGAAATGAATTTATTTAATTATTTATGGAAAAAGAAATTGTATTAAACTCTTGGAAAATAAATTTCATGAAAAAAAATTATTATTGAAGTTTGGAAATTATAGTTTGTATACAATTAAAAAAATAAAAAAATAAAAAAAAAAAAAAATAAACCCCTAGGTAGCATAAGCTACCTATGGTAGCATCTGCTATCGATGGTAGCAGTGCTACCGACAGTAGTATATGCTACTGGCGGCAGCATGGGCTATCGTGGGTAGCACGGGCTACCATGCACGGTACAGGGACAGTCAAAATTCGCCCTTTTCTCGAAAATTTCACTGTATGGGCCGAATTAAAAGTTTTCGATGTTTGTGTAGAGTTTCAAGTTTATTTTTTAAATTAACTTATATATATATATATATATATATATATATATATATATATATATATATATATATATATATATATATATATATATATATATATATATATAAGTTAATATTATTTTGGATATTATGTTATTTGGTATTTTAATACTATGGAAATTAAATTTTGAGTTGATAAATATATATTCTGTAATATTATTATAAGTGAATTGTTTATAGGTATTCATATAATTATAATTTAATTTATAAGTTATAATTTGTATTTTATGAATGTAATTAATTATAGCTTGGGTGTTTTCAGAAAAGCTTGTAAATTTAGAGATTTTATATTTATGCTTGAAAACATTAGGAGATTAATGTTCGTGTGATTGATTTAAATCTTATTGGACAAATGACAACATTGATTGTTTTGTATTAAAATAGTTGTGTTTTCTTATCTTCTGGAAATTCCTTATTTGCAAGTTACTTATGCTTTTGGTTGTTTTAAGAAAAGATTGCCTGTATTAGGATCTTGTGTAAATGGTGTTTGCAGCCAAGCTTAATTTCATTGCAGTTCTGTTTGAGTTGTCATTATGTCATATGTTGTTATATCTCCTTGGTCAGGTGTTTTTGTATAACCTTATTGATGTGAGCCATTGTGTGTTTTGTCCAAATGGTCAATCTTGGGTTAGTGATTGTGTATCCTTCACCTATGGTTTGTTAGGATTAGTTATGGCTATCTGTTTCGTAATAGAGTTCTCGTAGAAAGACCTTTCCTGTTAGTGTCCTATGAGAGAGAGTGGCTTTCGAGCGGGTGTCGTGGCCAAAGTGGATGACAGGATAACCCATCGAAAGTCAGTTAAAAAGTGATAACCTAATAATATATTGGGGGGGAGTGGAATAAATATTAATTAAGATAATTTACCTCGTGCATAGGTGAGTGCTTGTACAGGGCTCATAATGTTGCAAGAAGGCCTGGAATGGCAAACTTACCACCTTGTCTTCACGAAAGGATTGGTAGGGTCCGCATGAGACTTAGTTGGAGCCGGAAGTCAGGAGAGGTTACCAGGATAGAGAGCCAGGACCTAGGAGGCCTACCATGGTAACCATCAAGCTATGTGATGACACTCTCTCCTTAGAGTCACTAGTGTTTTGTGAGTTGAGTCACATGGATGTTTGTGGCGTCTTGTAGTTCTTTCGTAATTGTCTTACTTTGCTTGCTTGAGGGTTTTCTACTATCTCCTAGCACGGTTGGGTGGTTCCATTTCGAGATCACATGGTCAGGTGGTAGTGCCACTTCCCATCGGATGTTCTAGATTGTATCTTCAGGTGAGGAAAGGCTTTGTTGGTGTTTCTTGGTTCGTGGTTCATGTATCAGCTCTTGTTCGTGATCTTTGTTCAGTTGAGACCTTGTGGTCATTGTATCAGACTTTTATGTAACCTTGATATTGTAACATTGGATTTCGTTGAGTCTTTTATTATGGAATTTAGATGTATGTGTAGTTTTTAACTTAAGCATGTAATTTACCTAATTAAGTGGACAATTGGATTAACCATGGTGTTAATATAATCTATGATTAATCTTCGTTGGTAACCCTTAGGAAATCATGTGTTAGTCTTCCATTGTGTTATTAGATGTGCAATGGTTATAATTAATGCACTTAATCTTTAAAAAAAATTTATTTCACCCTTTAGTTTCCTAGTTGTGTTGTTTTCCTCTAGGGTTCCTGGCGGGGCATTACATATTTTGTGAAACTAACTTGTTACAGGTAGCACTCTAAGGATGAAATCAAGTTGACACAATCAATATATTTAATCCCAAGTGGAATGGACTGTTGATTAGACTTTACTCTCTTTGTTTGAGTTGAAAGTTCTTAAGGGAATTGAAATTTAATACTAGATCTAGGGTAACTGATGCAAAATTGGTATAAAATAATATAAATAGTGAGATACAGTCATGGTATGCAGACATGGAGCTACCCTGAAGTAGGGGAACATAGAGGAACCTATCTATGAAAATAAGGCCCAAAAGTACAAGACAAGGTGGCTTGGGGTGACCCTGTACTCTAGCTATCAAACATACAAACAAGAAACTTTAAGAATTTGAATGCCAATCAGAATCTTCTCCCAAAAGCTCATTAGAAATTTTAAGGACAAGGTGGTGTAGGGTGACCTTGTCCTCCGCTTTTCTCTCTTGTGAAAGTCAGACTTGATTATCATTATCTCCTTTGTTGAAATCTTCATTTGTAGCTTCTAGATCTACAAGGTCTACACACAAAAATAGGGGAAATGGTGTTGTTGAGTGGGGTTTCCTAAGTCAAACCCAGGGTTCAAAATTAAACCTTGAATTGAATTAAAATTGTAAATTTAAATCCTAAAGTTGAATGATATACCTTGGATCTGCTACAATTGATAATGGTTGATGATGTAATGTTGTTCAAATCTAATCACAAGTGTTGATGCACATAAGAGACTCGATCATAAACACATTCTTTCATAAATATTGATGTAGTTTGTTGCTTCATGATGCCTGAAAATGTTGGAAGGGTATGGTAGGATGAAATGCTACCTTGAATGCTTGAAGATTCTTGATATTTCTTATGGATGGATGTGTAAAGGATGAGTATGGATGATGTGATGTGAAAATGAATTAGAATATTTCTCTTATATAGGGTTCCTAGGGTAATTTACTAATTAGGCCAACCTCCAATGGTCAAATTGAGACACCAAGACCAGAGATAACCGAGAAGGGGAACTGCACTAACTCCTCAAGTGAACTTGTCTACCAAAAACATTTAAAACAAGTGGTAAATGAAGAGTGCACAACCTAATGTCAAGGTTTAGAACACCATACAAAAAGAGGACTTTATTTTTGAGGTAAAAATCCTAGAAATGAATTTGGGTGAGAGCTAAGATGGGGCACACTAAAGAAGGGGCACAAAAGATGGTGCAAATTGTGCAAGGTTACAATTTGCAATGCTACATTAAATATCTTATTGGCATTTTCAATGTTTATGTTGTGAGTGTCATTGATGGACACACACTTGCATTGAGATCTCCTTTATTTGTATGAGTTTGAGCACAACCGGTATTTGTTCCAACTGGTATGCTGTATTGTAGTCTTTAGACTATTGATGTTTTGCAGAATGTGTTTCCCGGTCTGAAGCGACATGTTGACCCCAAGCGGTTCATGGATACCAAGCGGTACGAGGGACTAAAGAGGCATAACACATTTTTACTAGTCTTCATTTTTGTCAAACTGACAACCAGCATTTTGTATGAACTGGTAATACTCTGTGATGAGTTACCAACCGACATTTTGTGATGAGTTACCATCCACCGATTGTTTGATGGTGCCGACACC
Organism: Cryptomeria japonica; assembly: GCF_030272615.1. Lineage (NCBI taxonomy): Eukaryota > Viridiplantae > Streptophyta > Pinopsida > Cupressales > Cupressaceae > Cryptomeria > Cryptomeria japonica. The sequence continues at coordinate 304,753,038 of NC_081408.1, forward strand.
TAAACGGTGCCTTCTTGTGTCGTGGTACCAAGTATGTCCAAGTTCATTGAACCTAGGAAATTGTTATGTAATCCTATTAGACCGACATGAAATCAAATTCCTTTATAAGGACATCATGTCTAGGGTTTTAGGTTGTTGATGTGGAAATAGCAAAAGTTTAAGTTGTTGCTAGGGTTTAAGGTGATTGAGGAGTTGGAGAAAATATGAATGTGTAGTAGACTGAAGTAATGCTGAAGTGCATTAGGAATGAGCTACCAAGGATCTAACCAAGCAGTCTGTGCTACTAGCTAGATCAAACACTTGTTGATTACTCACATCTTTGACAAGTCTGTAGCCCTTAACCGGGTAGGCCCAAAAGCCTTTTGTAAATCCTCTAACAAGGTGGTTCACATCTATGGATCTAAAATCCTCTAGCAAGGTAGTCTTTAATTGGACTTATCTCCTAACAGAGATTGAGATTCCTAACAGGATCTATTCTAGTAAAGAACATTGTAAGACCTTAACAGGTCTAGTTCATATTCTGTAGATAGTTACTTGTGAGTTCCATCTCACCGTGGTTTTTCTCATTTGGGTTTCCACGTCAAAATCTCATGTGTTATGGTGTTTGTGCTTTTGTGGGTGAATGCATTATTTTCTATTTGGTTTGCATGTGTGCTAACTGGTTTGTCTGCTAAACTGTTTTACCGGTTTACTGTCAATCTTGTAAAGTGTTTAAGTGCAAAGATTTTTGGCATACTAATTCACCCCCCCTCTTAGTATTCATAAATTGGTATCAGAGTCTACCTTTCCATAAGTTTAACCACTTGGAAAGAGATATGGGGGAATACTCTATAAGGGAACTTACTCATCAGCTCACTCAGTCTGTGCAAGCCTATGATGATCTTATGGTCAAATACAAGGCATCTCAAGAAAAAAGGAGAGAACATGCATAAAAGTTGATGGAGCTATCTGAAAATAGTTCTTCAGATGAAGCAAACATGGAAGCCCTAATTGCATAAGTAAATAAGTTGAATGAATCAAACTCCAACCTGAGAAAGGAATTGGAAGGACTGACTATCTAGATGTGTCAAGAGCTTGAGAACTGGAGGAAAGCTGAAGATCTGGTGAGAGAAAGAGATCATGAGATCTCCAAGCTGAAACAAGAGATCAGTGCCCTAACTGCTCAACTCCATGCAAGAAAAGTGGAAAAGGAAGACATGCAAGGAGAACTGAACATTGCCATCTCTAAGAATGAAAACCTGTTGGAAACAAATGCTGCTATTTCCAAAGAACTCTCTGAGTCAAAGGAAATACTTGCTAAGTTCAACAAGAGCACTGTCAAGCTAGAGCAAAAGCTTGAATCTACCAAACCGGTCAAGAATACCAATGGACTTGGTTATTCTGGTCATGAGGAAGGTGAGACCTCTGGTACAAATGCTGGAACATCAAAGAAACAACTGACATCACAGGATAAAGGTAAGCAAAAGTTTAAACCTATTTGCTTTAATTATCTTAAAGAAGGACATACTGCAAATGTGTGTAGGAGTAAGGCTTACAACAATTTTCCTTATTTCCTAAATGATAAGCCTAGATCCTATAGATTTGATGGTAACTATTATGCATGCAACAAGTGTGGGCATAGAGCATCTAAATGTAGGTTTGTTATGAATAACACTGGAAGATATCCTCAGAGGACCCAAGGAGCTGGTCCTGAACCTTTTGCGAACCAGAATCACAACCGGTTTAATGCTTTCAATCATCGGCAAAGAAGCGGTGGCTATCAAGCGGAAACTGGATGGAGAGAAAACTATATGGTATGTCATGGTCATGGTCACACTGTTGCAACATGCAGAAGGAAGAATGGAAACATGAACAATGGACCTTGGAGAGCACCTAGATTGGTCCGCTATCATTGCAACAAACTAGGTCACATTGCTAGATTCTGTAGATCAAGAAAGGACATATCTGATGATATACCGGTCACTCCAGAGGGAAAAATTGATGTTGACACTGTTCAAGCGGATATGAACAAAACCTGGAAGAAGAAACCAGCGGTGTTACAAGAGGAACCAGTTTTTGCACCTAGTGTAGAAATCACGGAACTGACAAACTAAGCTTCAGAAAAGCTTAGGGGGAGCAAACGGCGAAATGTTTTGAACCCCCAGTTTACACTGGTAAAAGACCTTAATCGGTATGTGATACCTATCATTTGGCAAAAGACCAGAAATGGTAAAAAGGTAAATTAGGGTTTACGCCCTAATGGAGGAGCATTAATGATGGTAGGTGAGAAACATACTTAAAAGGATTCTTCAAATCATTTCTCACTATCAGTTTTCGAGCGAAGAAATTTTTTTCAAAGAGCAGAGTGACAAAAAGGTGATTTCAGCTGAGATTTTGAGAAACTGAGAAACCGCGAAGGAGATTCAAATTCAAACTACAAACGGTCAAGTAGAGAACACAAAGCTGTGATTCAGCAACTGATGGAGTGTGAAGTGAAGGAGAATTGGCAAGCCCTAAATTCACGTGTTTCAAAAAGGTATTTCTCGAGTTCTTGAAATCTCTATCATGGCTTCCGCATCTCATACCAGTTTTAGTGCATCTATTGAGTCTACAAGTTTTATTCAGTGAAAGTCTAAGTATAATGCCCTATCACAAGTCCTGGCTGGTGTGATAGTAGAAGAGGGAATTTCTGACTACATAGATTGCAAGATTGAAGACCTAGGGTCTCTAGCCATCCACTCCCAGTTAGGTTTATTTTGTGGAAAGGATAAGAAGATCAAGCCAAAGTATAATATCTTGGAGAAGAAGAAGGTCCGCAATGCTATTTACTTCCTGGAGGATTTCACAGAGGATCATATAAGGATCATTCTGAGCAGAGTCTATGGTGATAAGATGTACCTGGAGAGAACACATGACATCACGCCACAGGCAATTCATGCAGTCACCAGATTCTACAACATAGGGGAAGTGCCAGCCCTAAGGACAGTAAGAAAAAATGAAATGTCTAAGCTCACCGGTTCAGTGAGTGACTCACGAGGCATGATAGTCAATTCTATCAAGGATGATCTGGTGAAGTATGCATGTATGGTGATTGGATACCAGACATTCTCAACTAGCAAAATTAACTCTGTATCTGTTGCAACGGTAAATGTCACTTACCGGATGATAAAGGAGGATGCATCATTTGATCTGTGCATCGATATGTAGAGATAACTCTTGTTGAATCTGAAGTCGATCAAATAGGATAATGCACTTAGGTTCAAGTTTGGGCAGCTACTGGTTGGGTTGTTCTTCTATTTCCAAGGCTACTTTCTAGGAGTAGGAGATGTCCAGTGGTCTACTGACCAACCAGTGACCAAGCAAATCAAGGAAAGCATTGAAGCAATTGGAACTGGTTACCCTAATGTTCTGAATAAGTATTTTGGTGAGTTCAGATGGAAAAAGAGCCAAAGAATGAGAATATCTGGTGACATCATCAAGAAATATGAGGATGATATTTGTTTCACCATCAAGGTGGATCAATGCATAATGGAGGCTGTTGAGCCTAAACAGGAAGAAGTGGAGCCAATGGGCTATGAGGTGATGTATGATTTGTTGGAAGGGTATGCCTCTACCCTTATTGCCTCACCTATTGATCCTAAGGCAAAGAGGACCAAAATCTATCTGGAAAGGGTTACATCGGTCGAGGAACCCTCTGCAAAGAAAGGAAAAGAACCTGCAATGAAGAAGGCAAAGGCAGTGCCTTCAACATCAGCATTACTACTGCAACTCCAAAAGTGACCAAGCGGTCACTAGCCAAGAAGAAATCGGAAGCAGCACAGGCTAAAGTGTTTGAGAGAAAGAGGAAGACAAGGAATACCTCTCCAGACTCAGAAGAAACTGTGTTTGAGGAAAAGCCAAAGAAAACACCTCAAGCAAAGAAAAAGACAAAGAATGAACCGACATCATCTGCACTGGTAAATATAGATATCTCTTCCTATAAACCTTTGACACATTGTCGAAGAACAATAAAGAATATTAGGAGAAAAGTGCTACATGACTTAATTGAGTGTTTTGATGACTTTAATGATGATGAAAAGGAAGCGATTGAAAAGGAAATAATTTAGTATTTATGTGTTAATGACCGGTTGCCCTCAGAGATTAAATATCAGACACCGGATTCTTTATATATGTCATTAGATAATAGAAGGTGCATTGCCATAGAAAAGGAACAGGAAATTAGGGAGAAAGTGTTTGCACAATACTTTCCTGACCTGTGAAATTCTGAATTATTTGATGTTATTGACCAAAATAAAGGACTCTTCTTCACTAGAAGAAGAAGACCCTGGCTGTTAGAAGGTAGAGTTGATGATGTAGAAAAAGACACTCATCACTATATGACAATTGTTGTCCAGTCTCACAAAGCGCATCTAGCCAACCGACAAGCTAAAAAAGAACCAGTTATATCCAAACCGGATGAAGTATTTGATGATGAAGGAAATCCGATTGTTGAACCGATCGACATCATTGATGTCGATGCTTTGGACATAGAGGATGTTACTCAGGAAACACCATCTGAGGCAACAGGACAAGAGCAATAGGCTAAACAGGTTGATAAGAAAGCCGAGCACAGACAGGAAATGGCAAAGGAAGAGGCCAAGCAGAGGAAAAAGGATGAAGAAGAGAACTAGAAAAAAGAAGAAGAAGAGAAGAAGAAAAAGGATGAAGAGGAGAAGAAGAAGAAAGATGAAGAGGAGCAGAGGAAAAAGGATGAAGAAGAGAAGTGGAAAAAGGAAGAAGAAGAGAAGAAGAAAAAGGATGAAGAAGAGAAGAAGAAGAAGAAAGATGAAGAGGAGAAGAAGAAGAAGGATGAAGAAGAGAAAAAGAAGCAAGAAGAAGAAAAGAAGAAGAAGGAAGAGGAAGATAAGAAATAGGAGAAGAAGAAGGAAGTAGAGAGGAAGAAGAAGGAAGAGGAAGATAAGGAATAGGAGAAAAAGAAGGAAGCATAAAAGAAAAAGGTTGAGGAGGACAAGGAAGTGGAGAAGATGAGAGAAGTGGAGAAGAAGAAAGTGGAAGAGGAGAAGATGGGAAAAGCGGAGAAGAGCACCTAGATGGAAACTCCGAAGGCAACCGAGAGTCAAGCCAAACTGGTTGATCTCACCAATCCTATCGATCTTTAGTCTACAAGTGAAATAGAGCTAATGCAGAGCATCAAGGTTGCTCAAGAGCGCCTTAAAATTATTTGAAGGAAGAAGGAGCAGGATGTACTTGAAGCGGCTATGGAAACTCTTACCGATTTGATACCTAGGATAAATCTTCCCAACACCGATTCATCACTAGCTAAACTTAAGCTCCTATGCACAGTAGTGGATGATCAGGTGCAGAGCCTAGAAGGGGATACAGAGGCAAATGTTAAAAAGGAGCATCAAAAAGCTCTTAATATAGCTCTAGTGAAGAAGTTGAATGAGCTCCGATTTGAACTGAAGAAAGAACAAAATGATATAAGGGACGCTCTGGATGAGGGCAATATGCTACTCAGCAAGATCTGCCAACCCCATCTATTCTATGATGATGTGCTAGCTCAAAAGAAAAAGCTTCAAATAGACTTTCAGTCCTACATGAGCACATTCAAGCCACCTTATGACTCCTTTACAACTTATGGGAAAACCATTCACCGGTTTCACATCCAGTCAGCAAAAATGGAGCAAGAGATCAACACCCGGTCTAGAGATTTGTAGGAGCTACAACTAGTTCTACTCCCATAATTGCAAATTCTTTAGAAGTGCTATCTGAACCCAGATGCCTTAATAGTTACACAGGAGATGAGCACAATTGATACCATGGAAGAACAGGTCTCCTAGATGCAGACAGAAAAGGAAGTAGCCACCTCCCTACTTGAGTCCTGGTCTTTATCGATGAAACAATTCTTGCAAGATTTTAAATCTGTTTTTGAC